>NC_029793.2:41208116-41247411 GCF_000816755.2 Arachis ipaensis | reverse complement strand
AAATTCCTAATCTAGCTTCTCTGTGTGCCTTTGAGTGATGGTAATGGGCTTAGCTTGCTTTGGATTTGAGGAAGAATGGATCTGGATGGCCTTGATGGAATTGGGATCATTCCCGTTTGAGTTAACGTTTTAGGCAAACGTTGACTCAAACGTCTTGTAATGGCATGATGCAGAATGGGGGTTTGCTGTCACTCACGTTTGAGTTCACGTTTGAGGTCAAACGTGAGCTCAAACGTTAAGTCCTCCAGGGTGTGTTTTTAAAGTTCAAGTCTTGGGATGCTTCTTTGTCCTCTTGTCAACGTTGCCAATTTCATGCCCACTATAGACTATTATATATGGTTGGAAAGCTCTGAATGTCAGCTTTCCAACGCAACTAAAATCACCTCAATTAGACATCTACAACTCAAGTTATGCTCCTTTGAATAGGACAGGGTTGCTGGCTTTGGTGTGCAACGTTTGAGGCGACGTTTGCCTCAAACGTGGACGAAAACGTCAGGTTTTGGAGACTCAAATGCATTGTCCACCCCATACTATTATATATTGTTGGAAAGCCCTGAATGTCTACTTTCCAATGCCATTGGAAGCGCATCATTTGGAGCTCCACAGCTCGAGTTATACTCCGTCGAAGGTGTAGAGGTCAGTTGGCCTCACTGCAGGTTGCCACCATGTTCATTTATGCATATTTTGGGGCAGTTTTCTCCCTCAATTTTAGTGTCCACCATGCAATGCCATATATGCTTGGAAAGCTCTTGATTCCTACTTTCCATTGCTTTTTGAATCACCTCATTTGGAGCTCTGTAGCTCAAGTTATTCTTGTTGGAAGTATGCCCCCTTCATGCTGTTTGGCGCCAACGTTTGACCTCACGTTTGAGGCAAACGTTGGCTCAAACATTGCTGCCTCCAGGGATGCCATTTCTCTTGGTATTCCTTAGCCAACGTTTGACCTCACGTTTGAGGCAAACGTTGGCGCAAACGTTGAGCTCCTACAAAGAGAAAAACTAAAGAGAGAATTCTCTATTCCTAATGCTCCCTAATGGAGCCAGCCTCCTTACTCTCTAATGGAGCTCCCCTATCAGTCCCCCCCTAATGAGATGGAATTTATGCCTTTATATAGGCTTTTTACAAATAAAAATGAAAATGAAATTGAAATTAAAAACAAATTACAATTGAATAAAATTCCTAATCTAGCTTCTCTGTGTGCCTTTGAGTGATGGTAATGGGCTTAGCTTGCTTTGGATTTGAGGAAGAATGGATCTGGATGGCCTTGATGGAATTGGGATCATTCACGTTTGAGTCAACGTTTGAGGCAAACGTTGATTCAAACATCTTGTAATGGCATGATGCAGAATGGGGGTTTGCTGTCACTCACGTTTGAGTTCACGCTTGAGGTCAAACGTGAGCTCAAACGTTAAGTCCTCCAGGGTGTGTTTTTAAAGTTCAAGTCTTGGGACGCTTCTTTGTCCTCTTGTCAGCATTGCCAATTTCATGCCTACTATAGACTATTATATATGGTTGGAAAGCTCTGAATGTCAGCTTTCCAACGCAACTGGAATCATCTCAATTAGACATCTACAACTCAAGTTATGCTCCTTTGAAGAGGACAGGGTTGCTGGCTTTGGTGTGCAACGTTTGAGGCGACGTTTGCCTCAAACGTGGACGAAAACGTCAGGTTTTGGAGACTCAAATGCATTGTCCATCCCATACTATTATATATTGTTGGAAAGCCCTGAATGTCTACTTTCCAATGCCATTGGAAGCGCATCATTTGGAGCTCCACAGCTCGAGTTATACTCTGTCGAAGGTGTAGAGGTCAGTTGGCCTCACTGCAGGTTGCCACCATGTTCGTTTATGCACATTTCGGGGCAGTTTTCTCCCTCAATTTTAGTGTCCACCATGCAATGCCATATATGCTTGGAAAGCTCTTGATTCCTACTTTCCATTGCTTTTTGAATCACCTCATTTGGAGCTCTGTAGCTCAAGTTATTCTTGTTGGAAGTATGCCCCCTTCATGCTGTTTGGCGCCAACGTTTGACCTCACGTTTGAGGCAAACGTTGGCTCAAACGTTGCTGCCTCCAGGGATTGACATGTCATCACCTAACACTGCCCCAACTGCAAAATCAGATGCATCACACATCAATTCAAATGGTAAGTTCCAATCAGGTGGGGAAATGATAGGAGCAGAGGACAACCTTATTTTCAAATTTTCAAATGCTAGCATGCATGATTCATCGAAGATAAATGGTGTATCAGATATAAGGAGATTGCTTAAGGGCTTGGCTATCTTTGAAAAATCTTTAATAAATCTTCTGTAAAAGCCAGCATGCCCAAAAAAGCTCCTAATTGCCTTGACATCACTAGGTGGAGGCAATTTTTCAATAAGTTCCACTTTAGCCCTGTCCACTTCAATTCCTTGGTTAGAAACTTTATGGCCAAGGACTATGCATCCTGTCACCATAAAGTGGCATTTCTCCCAGTTCAAGACCAGATTGGTCTCTTGGCACCTTTTCAATACTAAGGCAAGGTGACTCAGGCAGCTAGTAAAGGAATCTCCGAATACTGAGAAATCATCCATAAAAACTTCAATGAATTTCTCTATCATATCTGAGAAGATAGAAAGCATGCAGCGTTGGAAAGTCGCAGGTGCATTACATAGCCCAAATGGCATGCGCCTGTAGGCAAACACTCCATATGGACAAGTAAATGAAGTTTTCTCTTGGTCTCTGGGATCAACCACTATTTGGTTATATCCTGAATAACCATCAAGAAAACAGTAATATGCATGTCCTGCGAGTCTTTCCAACATCTGATCCATAAATGGGAGGGGGAAATGGTCGTTTCGTGTAGCCTCATTGAGTTTCCGATAGTCTATGCACATCCGCCATCCTGTGACGGTCCTTTGAGGAATTAGTTCGTTCTTCTCATTGGGAACTACAGTGATTCCTCCCTTTTTGGGCACGACATGCACGGGGCTGACCCAGGGGCTATCTGAGATCGGGTAGATTACCCCTCCCTGCCATAACTTCATAACTTCTTTCTGTACCACTTCCTTTATGATTGGGTTCAGCCTCCTTTGGGATTGAATGGATGGTTTGGCATCATCTTCCAGTAATATCTTATGCATGCATATGGCTGAACTTATTCCTTTCAGGTCAGCAAGAGTCCATCCAATGCCATCCTTGTGCTTTCGGAATACTTTGAGTAGTTCATCCTCTTGATCTTGGTTGAGGCACGAGCTTATGATCACTGGGTAACTTTCATTTTCTCCTAAGTATGCATATTTGAGAGTGGGTGGTAGTGCTTTGAGTTCAAGTTTGGGTGCTTCTGACTTTTCGTTCTCTTCTCTTGATGCCCCTTGTATATAAATCTCTGTTGTTGCAACCTCTTCACTAAACGTTGACTCCTCTTCTGTTAACCCTTCAGGTTCTTCTTCTTCAAAACTCTCCTGCACTGCATCTTCAGGTGAGTCCAACCTCATATATTCTCCCAATTGTTCTGGTGGGTAACTCATGGCTTTGAACACATTGAATGTCATCTTTTCATTGTGTAATCTCAGGGTGAGGTCCCCCTTTTGTACATCAATGACAGCTCCAGCAGTGGCCAAGAATGGCCTTCCCAAGATGATGGAAGCCTTAGTTTCCTCCTGTATGTCTAGCACTACAAAGTCTGCTGGGAAGATGAAATCTCCCACTTTCACCAGCAAATTTTCTACTATGCCATGAGGGAACTTGAACGATCTGTCTGCCAGTTGTAGGGCCATCTTTGTTGGTTTAGCCTCTTCAATCTTCATTTTTCTTATCATGGCTAACGACATCAAATTTATGCTGGCTCCTAGGTCATATAGAGCCTTTTCCATTGTGATTTCCCCTATGATACAAGGGATCTGAAAGCTACTCGGATCCTTCAATTTCTGGGGTAGTTTGTGCTGAATGATAGCACTACATTCTTCGGTTAGTATCACAATCTCGTTGTTCTTCCAGCTTCTCTTCTTAGTCATTAGCTCCTTTAAAAACTTGGCGTAGAGTGGCATTTGTTCTATTGCTTCAGCAAAGGATATGTTAATTTGTAGTTTCTTGAAGATTTCCAAAAATCTCAAAAACTGGTTGTCATCCCCCTTTTTCTTCAATTGCTGAGGGTATGGAACTCTTGGGACGTCCAGCTTCGGCATCCCTTCTTCTTTTTGCAAACTCGAAGTGGAAGCTTGAGCTCCATCTTGCTTTTCTCCCTTTTCATTTGAGCCATCTTCTTGTGGTTTCTGGGAGAATTCCTTCAGTTCCTTCCGACTCCTAAGGGTGATAGCTTGACACTCCTCCCTTTTGTGTGAGTCAGTATCACTGCGAAGGTTGTGGCTGGAAATCTGCTTGAATAGGTAGCCAATTTGTGTCTCAAATTTCTTGATGGCAGCATTTTGATTCTGCATATTAGACTGCACTTCCTCTCGGAATACTTTACTGTCTTGGATCTCTTGGCATATGCCTTCAAGCAGGTTCTCAATCCTTGAGAGTCTGTCATCAGATGATGGTAGGTTGGGATTGGAGGTAGAAGGATGAGGAGTGTTATTTTGGTTTTGATATAGATGTGGAGAGATGTTATTATGGTGGTGTTGATATTTTCTCTGTGTGAATTGTTGGTGAGCTGCATTGTTGTTGGGGTTGTGACGTCTCTGATCTTGGCCTTGATCTTGTTGATTACCCCACCCAAAGTTTGGGTGATTCCTCCAACCAGGGTTGTAGGTCTTGGAGTATGGGTCATGATTTTGTCTAGGGGAATTTCCAATGTAGTTGGCTTGCTCCTACTCACTCTCTGCCTCTGCATTCACTCCCTCTTGGGTTGTTGATGAGGTGGTGATTGCTGCTACTTGGTTCCTCTCCATCTTCTTGGTGAGGTTAGCTAATTGCTTGGTAATGAGCTTATTTTGGGCCAACAGAGCATCTACATTGTTTAGCTCCATCACTCCTCTAGTGTTCCCTCTTTCGGAGGCATAGAAGTAGTCATTCTCTGCTACAGTTTCAATGACATCTATGGCCTCCTCAATGGTCTTCTTCTTGTTCAGAGATCCCCCGGATGAGTGGTCTACTGCTTTCTTTGATTCATAAGAAAGGCCTTCAAAGAAAATGTGTAGCTGCACCCATTCATTGAACATATGAATGAACAGTTGTTCTGAACAAGGGTGATGAGCTGTGATTTTAGTTCAAAGTTGTTGGCATGTATGGTTGGCTTTTGAATGCTACTCCCACAATTTCCTGGGTTTGGGTTGATGTAGGAGCCTAGAACTCTTCTCTCTTGCCCAACATGATTTGCTAGACCTTCTCTGCCATGGTTGTGAGCCTCTTTTTCATGATGGTTCTCCATATTCTCCTCCATGTCTAGTTCAAAGTACTCTTCCTCTTCCTTAGCACCCACTACTCTTTTTCCTCTTGCTTCCCTCCTTAATCTAAGGAAGGTCCTTTCAGGTTCAGAATCAAAGGAAGTTGAAGCCCCGCTTCTCCTCCCTGTCATACAACCAACAAGGTACAAGCAAGGAAACAGATCCAGAAAGTATTCTATTAGAATTACTGTTAGTGTGAGTGATGCAATATATCAAACAGTTAGTGGGTTAGTGAACTGACTTGTAAATAACTAAAAAAAATAAACAAAAAAGTAGGGGGAAGGGAAGAAATTAACTAAAACTGAAAGTGAATTAACTCAACAGAAATTTAAACCAAACAAAAGAAAAATGCTTAATCTAGTGATCCTCCAACTTAATCATTGTTGATACAAAATCAATCCCCGGCAACGGTGCCATAAACTTGATACGCACAAATTGGTAGGATTATAGTCACATATCCATCCAAACCCAATTTGGTCCAGCATGAGAAAGCATTTCTAGCATGATCTCTTCATTCCTCTTTCAAGGTTTAGAAGAGATCCAAGTATGAATAGCTTCTTTTCCAAGATAACTACCCAATTTGGATGAAGATCGAAAGCTTTCTAGTAAAATCAGGAGAAAAGATAGAAGAAGGAGAATGAAAACTAATATTGATCCATCAAATTACAACAGAGCTCCCTAACCCTTTGAAAGGGGTTTAGTTGTTCATAGCTCTGGAAAATGAAAACCAAGATGGAGAATACATGATGAAAGTAAAACTAGAAGTGCAGAGAAAGTAAAATACAAAGAGTAGTTCTATGCCAAAGGCTCCCTAAATTTCCAACTCCCTAACTAATTCAAAGCTACTCCTATATATACTACTCTTCTCATCATCTAGTTGGCTCTTAAAGTCTTGGGTATGAGCCATTGAATCTTGAGTTTGAAGCAGTTATCCTTTTCATTGGGCTTAGCTTTGCTTGCAGAGAGAAAAGGTGAAGTAGGCAGGGACTTTGACTCAGGACATTAGTGGTGTCAACGTTAAGTGAAAGTGTGGGTTCGAGAACGTTAGTGACAATCACCTTTTTCACTAACGTTCCTAACCCAAATATGATCACGTTGACTTCAACGTTAGTGGCACTAACGTGACCACTAACGTTGCCTCTTAGTCCTTCGCACACGTTATTGGGACTTACCTTTCCCAATAACGTGGAGAGTCCTCCCTTGTCCCTACGTTAGAGTCCACGTTAACTAAGTTAACGTGGCTCTTAACGTGGCCACTTATGAGCTTGGTCCAACGTTAGTGACAAAGGTAAGTGTCACTAACGTTGGCTATCAATTGCTCTCTCCACGTTAGCTTCCACGTTAACTAAGTTAACGTGGGAGTTAACGTGGCTTATGGAGGCTTGGCCAACGTTAGTGACAATGGTGAATGTCACTAACGTTGGCTTCGCTTTTGCTTCTTAACGTTAGAGTCCACGTTAACTAAGTTAACGTGGCTCTTAACGTGGCCACTTATGAGCTTGGTCCAACGTTAGTGACAAAGGTAAGTGTCACTAACGTTGGCCCCATTTTCTTTCTTTCACGTTAGAGTTCACGTTAACTTAGTTAACGTGACTCTTAACGTGGGTTATGATGGCTTCGAGGGCGTTATTGGCGATTAATTTTCTCATTAACGTTGCAAGCTAGCTCCCATTCCACGTTAGTGGTCACGTTAGTTAGACTAACGTGGCTGCTAACGTGGTTCTTCCTTGCTTCCTTTGTCCTGAAATCAAGCAACAAAGTGCATCAAAGTTCTAGTCCAAGTCATGAGTCATGCATCATCCAATTTGTCATATAATTCATGCAAAATCCTCATGAAATAATGTAAAGTACATAATGTATGCTTAAATCAAGATGTGAGTGAATATCTACCCAAAACTAGCTTATTTTCTAAGAAAATGCATGAAACTACCTTAAAAACAGTAAAAAAAAGGTCAGTGAAACTGGCCAAAATGCCCTGGCATCAGTCATGCGGCCGCGTCGCTGTTGATTCGCGCTTGGCACGCGTCCGCGTCGCCCATGCGATCGCGTGGATGCCAATTTCTTCAGAAACTCCGTTTTGTGCTTTCCTTCCATTTTTGTATGTTTCCTTTCCATCCTTTAAGTCATTCCTACCTTAGAAGATCTGAAACTACTCAACACACTAATCATGGCATCGAATGGAATTAAAGGTGATTAAAATAATTAATTTAAAAGCATAGGAAATATGTTTTTCACATACATCACATAATAAGGAAGGGAAAGTAAAACCATGCAATTAACATGAATAAGTGGGTGAAGGATTGAATAAATCACTCAAACTAAGCACAAAATATATCATAAAATATGGGTTTATCACACCTTCCTTGCATCTCCACCATTGTTGTTATTTTTGGTTGCCATCTCTACTTTTTTGAAAATTTCTGTAAGGTCCTCTCCAAAGTGTTGTGCTTTAGCTTCTCTTAGCTTCCTCTTCAGAGTCCTTTTAGGTTCAGGATCAGCTTCAACAAAAATATTCTTATCCTTGTTCCTGCTCATATGAAAAAGAAGAGAACAGAAAAGAAGAGAAATCCTCTATGTCACATTATAGAGATCCCTTTATGTGAGTATAAGAATAGAAGAATAGAATGAAGAGGGGAGAAGAAGAAGAATTCCAACATAGAGAGGGGGAGAGGGTTCGAATTATGAGTAGAAGAGAAGTGTTAGTAAATAAATAAAATAAAATAAATAGAAGGTGATGAGAGAGAGTATTCGAATTTTAATTAAAAGAAAAGAAAAATATTTTTGTTTTTATCTTAATTATAAGTTAGAATTCGAATTTAGGAAAAGAAATAAAATAAAATTAGAATTTAAAACAATTAGTTAATTAAAAAGAATTTTGAAAAAGTGGGTAATGGTTTTCAAAAATTAGAGAGAGAAAAAAGTAGTTAGGTGGTTTTGAAAAAGATAAGAATTAGTAAACCTTTTTTAAAATCAAAACAAACAAGTCAAGTGGTTAATTGAAAAAGATTTGAAAATCAATTTTGAAAAGATAAGAAGTTAGAAAAAGATTTTAAAATTAAGTTTTGAAAAGATATTATTGCAATTTATTTTGAAAAAGATTTGAAAAAGGAAATTTAAAAAGATTTGATTTTGAAAATTAAAGTTGATGACTTGACTAACAAGAAACTAAAAGATATGATTCTAGAATTAAAAGATTGAACCTTTCTTAAGAGGAAAGTAAAAAACTTGAAACTTTTGAATCAAAGCATTAAATGTTAGCAATATTTTGGAAAATTATGAAATAAAATTAAGAAAAAGATTTTTGAAAAATTTATTTTGAAGAATTTTCGAAAAACAAGAAAGAAAAATGAAAAAGATTTGATTTTTGAAAAAGATTTGAAAAGATAGAATTTTTAAATTGAAATTTTGACTTGACTAACAAGAAACAACTAAATTTTAAAAATTTTTGACTAAGTCAACCCAAAATTTCAAAATTTATGAGTAAAATAAGGGAAAGATATTATTTTTGATTTTTTTGAATTAATGAAGAGAGAGAAAAACAACAAAATGACACAAGACATAAAAATTTAAAAGATCAAAACAACCAATGCATGCAAGAGCACTTTGAATGTCAAGATGAACACCAAGAACACTTTGAAGATCATGATGAACATCAAGAACATATTTTTGAAAATTTTTAAGAAAAGAAAGATATGCAAGACACCAAACTTAGAAATTTTTAAACTTTAGACACTTATAATTCGAAAATGCACAAGAAAAACAAGAAAATACACAAAACAAGAAAAATTTAAGATCAAACAAGGAAAATCATCAAGAACAACTTGAAGATCAAAGAAGAACACAATGCAGGAATTTTTGAAAATTTTAAGAAAATTAAAAGAATGCAATTAACAACAAACTTAAAATTTGACACAAGACTCAAACAAGAAACACAAAATTTTTTGGTTTTTATGATTTTATTAATTTTTTTTGTACTTTTCGAAAACAAAAAATAAAAAGCTTAAACATAAAATAAAATTACCCAATCTAAGCAATAAGATGAACCGTCAGTTGTCCAAACTCGAACAATCCCCGGCAAGAATTTGGCCAAGAAAGTATTGACCAACTTTTCTCAAAAGTTCAGGCTTTCTTTAGGTTGTGAGTCCAACCATATCCTAGCTCTATCTCTTACAGCAAAGGGAAAAAGCATGAGTCTGTAGACCTCAGGATTAACCCTATTGGTCTTGACAATGTCATAGATTTGCAAGAATTCAGCTAAGAACTAATGAGGATCTTCCAATAGAAGTCCATGAAACTTGCAATTTTGCTGCATTAGAGAAACTAATTGAGGCCTAAGCTCAAAGTTGTTTGCTCCAATTGCAGGAATTGAGATGCTTCTTCCATAGAAGTCAGAAGTTGGTGCAGTAAAGTCACCAAGCATCTTTCTTGCATCTCCACCATTGTTGTTATTTTCGGCTGCCATGTCTTCTTCTTTTTCGAAAATTTCTGTAAGGTCCTCTCCTCTCTAGAGTGTTGGGCTTTAGCTTCCTCTTTAGTATTCTTTCAGGTTCAGAATCAGCTTCAACAAGAATGTTCTTATCCTTGCTCCTGCTCATATGAAAAAGAAGAGAACAGAAAAGAAGAGGAATCCTCTATGTCAAAGTATAGAGATTCCTTTATGTGAGTAGAAGAATAGAAGAAATAGAATGAAGAAGGGAGAAGAAGAATTCGAACACAAAGAGAGGGAGAGGGTTTGAATTATAAGAAGAAGAGAAGTGTTAGTAAATAAATAAATAAATAGAAAGAGATGAGAGAGAGAGTATTCGAAAATTAATTCAAAAGAAAAGAAAAATATTTTTGTTTTTTTTTAATTATTAGTTAGAATTCAAATTTAAGAAGAAAAATAAAATAAAATTAGAATTTAAAACAATTATTTAATTAAAAAGGATTTTGAAAAAGTGGTTAGTGATTTTCAAAAATTAGAGAGAGAGAAAAGTAATTAGGTGGTTTTGAAAAAGATAAGAAATAGTAAACTTTTAAAATCAAACAAAAAATCAAGTAGTTAATTGAAAAAAATTTGAAAATCAATTTTGAAAAGATATGATTGAAAATCATTTTGAAAAAGATTTGAAAAGGAAATTAAAAAGATTTGATTTTTGAAATTAAAGTTGATTACTTGACTAACAAGAAACTAAAAGATATGATTCTAGAATTTAAAGATTGATCCTTTCTTAATAGGCAAGTAACAACTTGAAAATTTCTGAATCAAAACATTAATTGTTAGCAATAAATTCGAAAATATGAAGTAGAAATAAGTAAGAAAAAGATATGATTTGAAAGATATGATTGATAAAAGATAAACATGATATGAAAAAAAAGAAGATTGTTTTCAAAATTTAAGAGATATGAAAAAGATATGAGAAAGTTAGATCTGAATTTTTGTTTATGCATCTAAGAAATAAAAGATGATATGAATGAGTTAAAAAGATTTGAAAAGAAATTGGAAATATGAATGAGTTTTTGAAAAGGAATTGAAAAGAATTGAAAAAGAATTGAGAAGAATTTATAAGATTATAAATTTTTGTGAATAGAAATTGAAAAATGAATGTTTGTAATGTTTGGATGCAAAAAATTTTGATTTAAAACATGAATATTCGAAAAAAATTGAATTGGAAACGAAATTACCTCTCCCTTAGCTGTCCTGGAGTTTAACGCCCATCTGGAGGCCATTTTGGGTGTTTAACGCCCAGCTAGGTACCCTGGCTGGCGTTAAACGCCAGAAATCCTTCCTTACTACGCGTTTTTTCTAAACGCCCAGAATGCTGCCCATTCTGGCATTTAACGCCCAAATTTCCTCTTTACTGGCGTTTTGATGCCAGTGAGCTCTTTTTCTTTGTGATTCTTCTGCTTTATGTTCTGAACCTTCATATCCTTGACTTGTTCACTGAAAAGCATCAATAAACACTAACAACAAAATTAAATGGACTTATATAATTGTTATAAACGTCTAATTCTTTGATAATGGCTGGGTTGCCTCCCAACAAGCGCTTCTTTACTGTCTTTAGCTGGACTTTTACTGAGCTTATTAATTTAGTCTCAGTTTTGAGCATTCTTGCTCAACATCACCTTCAAGATAATGTTTGATTCTCTGTCCATTAACAATGAACTTTTTGTCAGAATCAATATCTTGAAGCTCTACATAGCCATATGGTGACACACTTGTAATCACATACGGTCCCCTCCACCGGGATTTCAATTTCCCAGGAAATAGTCAGATCCTAGAGTTAAACAGCAAGACCTTTTGTCCTGTCTCAAAGACTCTAGATGACAGCCTTTTGTCATGCCATCTTTTTGCTTTCTCTTTATAGATTTTAGCATTTTCGAAAGCATTGAGTCTGAACTCTTCTAGCTCATTCAACTGGAGTAATCTCTTCTCTGCAGCTATCTTAGCATCAAGGTTTAGGAACCTGGTTGCCCAGTAGGCCTTATGTTCCAGTTCCACTGGCAGATGACAAGCTTTTCCATACACAAGCTGGTATGGAGAGGTCCCTATAGGAGTCTTGAATGCTGTTCTGTATGCCCACAGAGCATCATCCAGACTTTTTGCCCAATTCCTTCTATGGGTACTTACAGTCCATTCCAGGATTCGTTTCAGTTCTCTATTCGAGACTTCAGCCTGCCCATTTGTCTGTGGATGATATGGAGTCGCCACTTATGGTTAATTCCATATCGGACCAGAGCAGAGTCAAGCTCTTTATTGCAGAAATGAGTGCCTCCATCACTGATTAGTATCCTAGGGATATGATCTCATGAACTTCTACTTCTTCTCCATTCATGATGCTATGGATCATGATAGCCCAGTCTATTGTAACTTCAGATCGATTGCTAGTAGGGATGATAGAGCGTTGGATGAACTCCAACCATCCCCTAGCCACGAGTTTGAGGTCAAGCTTTCTCAGTTGAACCGGGTTACCTCTTGAGTCTCTCTTCCATTGAGCTCTTTCCATACAGATGACCATGAGGACTTGGTCCAACCTTTGATCAAAGTTAACCCTTCTAGTGAAAGGATGGGGATCTCCTCTCATCATTGGCAAGTTAAATGCCAACCTCACATTTTCCGGACTGAAATCCAAGTAATTCCCCCGAACCAGTTCTTGTAGTTAATACACATACACCACCCTGTAACTGTTCTTGTAGGAACCAGTTCATTCTTTTCATTATGAACCACTGTCATGCCTCCCTTCTTGGGGACAACTTGGATAGGGCTCACCCAGGGGCTATCAGAAATAGGATAAATAATCTCAGCCTCTAGTAACTTAGTGACCTTGATGAGCGGATAATTTATACGCTTTTTGGCATTGTTTTTACATAGTTTTTAGTATGATTTAGTTAGTTTTTAATATAATTTTATTAGTTTTTAAATAAAAATCACATTTCTGGACTTTACTAGGAGTTTGTGTATTTTTCTGTGATTTCAGGTAATTTCTGGCTGAAATTGAGGGACTTGAGCAAAAATCTGATTCAGAGGCTGAAGAAGGACTGCAGATGCTGTTGGATTCTGACCTCCCTACGCTCGAAGTGGATTTTCTGGAGCTACAGAAACCTAATTGGCACGCTCTCAATTGCATTGGAAAGCAGACATCCAGGGCTTTCCGGCAATATATAATAGTCTATACTTTTCCCAAGTTTTGATGACGCAAACTGTCGTTCAAACGCCAACTTCCTACCCTATTCTGGAGTTAAACGCCAGAAACAGGTTGAAATCAGAGTTAAACGCCAGAAACAGGCTACAACCTGGCGTTTAACTCCAAAAAGAGTTTCTACACATGAAAGCTCAATGCTCAGCCCAAGCACACACCAAGTGGGCCCGGAAGTGGATTTCTACATCATTTACTTATCTTATGTAACCCTAGCTACTAGTTTAGTATAAAAACTACTTTTAGTGATTTATTTTACATCTTTTCATCATCATTGATCAGGGATCAGTCTTTTTCCCTATTTTCGAATTCATATGCCATTTGGGGAGGCTGGCCATTTGGCCATGCCTAGACCTTGTTCTTATGTATTTTCAATGGTAGAGTTTCTACACACCATAGATTAAGGTGTGGAGCTCTGCTGTTCCTCATGAATTAATGAAAAGTACTATTATTTTTCTATTCAACTCAAGCCTATTTCTTCTCTAAGATATTCATTCGCACACAAGAACATGATAAATGTAATGATTATGTGACGCTCATCACCATTCTCACTTATGAACGCGTGCCTAACAAACACTTCTGTTCTACATGAAAGCAAGCTTGAATGCATATCTCTTAGTCTCCTGATTTACGATCAGAGTCTTCGTGGTATAGGCTAGAATTATTGGCAGCCATTCTTGAGATCCAGAAAGTATAAACCTTGTCTGTGGTATTCCGAGTAGGATCTGGGAAGGGATGGCTGTGACGAGCTTCAAACTCGCGAGTGCTGGGCGTAGTGACAGACACAAAAGGATCACTGGATCCTATTCCAACATGATCGAGAACCGACAGATGATTAGCCATGCGGTGACAGCACATTTGGACCATTTTCACTGAGAGGACGGGATGTAGCCATTGACAACGGTGATGCCCAACATACAGCTTGCCATGGAAAGGAGTATGAGTGATTGGATGAAAGCAGTAGGAAAGCAGAGGTTCAGAAGGAACAAAAGCATCTCCATACGCTTATCTGAAACTCTCACCAATGAATTGCATAAGTATCTCTATCCTATTTTATATTTTATTTATATTTTAACTATCAATTCACCATAACCATTTGAATCCGCCTGACTGAGATTTGCAAGATGACCATAGCTTGCTTCAAGCAGACAATCTCCGTGGGATCGACCCTTACTCACGTAAGGTTTATTACTTGGATGACCCAGTGCACTTGCTAGTTAGTTGTGCGAAGTTGTGAAAAAGAACTAAAATTATGAACGTGCGTATTAAGTTTTTGGCACCGTTACCAAGGAATGAACAATCACGATTTCGTACACCAGACCTCTTTCTGCACCACCTCCTTCATGGCTGGATTCAGCCGCCTCTGTGGTTGAACCACTGGCTTGGCATCATCCTCCAAAAGTATCTTGTGCATGCATCTGGCTGGGCTAATACCCTTAAGATCACTTGCTGCCATTTCAAAAATATGCACTGTTCAAGTAATCATTCAGAAAACAAAAAGTATTGCCACCACATCAAAATAATTAAACTAATTCCAAGATAGAATTCAAAATTCATGTACTCCTTTTTCTTTTGCAATTAAAAATATTTTTCATTTAAGAAAGGTGATGGATTCATAGGACATTCATAGCTTTAAGACATAGACACTTAAACACTAATGATCATGTAATAAAGGCACAAACATAGACAAAACATATAGCATATAATTCGAAAAACAGAAAAATAAAAACAAGAAAATTAAAGAACGGGTCCACCTTAGTGATGGCGGCTAGTTCTTCCTCTTGAAGATCTTATGGAGTGCTTGAGCTCCTCTATGTCTCTTCCTTGCCTTTGTTGCTCCTCCCTCATGGCTTTTTGGTCTTTTCTAATTTCATTGAGGATAATGGAGTACTCTTGGTGCTCCATCCTTAGTTGCCCCATGTTGGAACTCAATTCTCCTAAGGAGGTGTTGATTTGCTCCCAATAATTGTGTAGAGGAAAGTGCATCCCTTGAGGCATCTCAGGGATTTCATGATGAGGAACTTCCTCATGCTCTTGTTGAGGTCCATGAGTGGGCTCTCTTTTTTTCTCCATCCTTTTTTTAGTGATGGGCTTGTCCTCTTCAATGAGGGTGTCTTCCTCTATGACAACTCCAGCTGAATTGCATAGGTGATAGATGAGATTAGGGAAGGCTAACCTTGCCAAAGTAGAGGGCTTATCCGCCATCTTGTAGAGTTCTAGGGATATGATCTCATGAACTTCTACTTCCTCTCCATTCATGATGCTAGGATCATGATAGTCCGGTCTATTGTAACTTCAGACCGGTTGCTAGTAGGGATGATAGAGCGTTGGATGAACTCCAACCATCCCCTAGCCACGGTTTGAGGTCAAGCCTTCTCAGTTGAACCGGCTTGCCTCTTGAGTCTCTCTTCTATTGAGCTCCTTCCATACAGATGTCCATGAGGACTTGGTCCAACCTTTGATCAAAGTTGACCCTTCTAGTGAAAGGATAGGGATCTCCTCTCATCATTGGCAAGTTAAATGCCAAGCTCACATTTTCCGGACTGAAATCCAAGTAATTCTCCCAAACCATTGTGAGCCAATTCTTTGGGTTTGGGTTCATACTTTGATCATGGTTCTTAGTGATCCATGCATTGGCATAGAACTCTTGAACCATTAAGATTCCGACTTGTTGGATTAGGTTGGTGAGAGTTTCCCAACCTCTTCTTTAAATCTCACATCGGATCTCCGGATATTCACTCTTTTTGAGCATGAAGGGGACCTCGGGGATCACCTTTTTCTTGGCCACAACTTTATAGAAGTGGTCTTGATAGACCTTTGAGATGAATCTTTCCATTTCCCATGACTCGGAGGTGGAAGCAATTGCCTTCCTTTCCTCTTTCTAGAGGTTTCTCCGGCCTTAGGTGCCATTAATGGTTATGGAAAAATAGAAAAGCAAAGCTTTTTCCACACAAAACTTAAAAGGTTTGCTCATGCTCGAGCAAAAGAAGAAAGAAAGGAGTAGAAGAAGAAGAAATGGAGGAGATGGAGAGTAGTAATGGTTTCGGCCAAGGGGGTAATAGTGTGTATGATGTGTGAAATTGAAGGTAGTGAGGATGAGTATTTATAGGGTAGGAGAGAGGGGGAATTCGGTC
Source organism: Arachis ipaensis (assembly GCF_000816755.2). Taxonomy (NCBI): domain Eukaryota; kingdom Viridiplantae; phylum Streptophyta; class Magnoliopsida; order Fabales; family Fabaceae; genus Arachis; species Arachis ipaensis. Next base: position 41,231,235 of record NC_029793.2, on the reverse strand, counting down.
ATGAATGGGTGGGTTTGGGAGGGAAATGGTTTGAATTTAAATGGTGTGAAGAGGAGAGACGAAGAGGTGGGGTAGGTGGGGATCCTGTGGGGTCCACAGATCCTGAGGTGTCAAGAAATTCTGCTCCCTGCACCATTCTGGCGTTCAAACGCCCTCAGTGTGCCAATTCTGGCATTAAACGCCAGCTGCTACCTTTCCTGGCGTTAAACGCCAGTCTGCTGCCCCCTTTCTGGCGTTTAACGCCAGCCAGACGCCAGACACCCTTTTCTGGCGTTAAACGCCCAGAGTGCTGCCCATTCTGGCATTTAACGCCCAGAATGCTGCCAGGCTGGGCGTTAAACGCCCATTCTGCTATCCTTACTGGCATTTAAATGCCAGTAAGCCTGTCCTCTAGGGTGTGCTATTTTTGATGTTGTTTTTTATTTTGCTTTAATTCTGTAGTTGTTTTTATGACTTCACATGATCATCAACCTAAAGAAAACATAAAATGACAATGGAATATAAATAAATATAATTAAATAACATTGGGTTTCGAAATTTATCTTGAAATTAGTTTAATTATTTCGATGTGGTGGCAATAATTTCTGTTTTCTGAGTGAATGCTTGAGCAGTGCATTTTTTGACTTTGTTGTTTATGAATGTTAAAATTATTGGCTCTTGAAAGAATAATGAAAAAGGAGAAATGTTATTGATAATCTGAAAAATTAAAAAAAAAATTGATTCTTGAAGCAAGAAAAGGCAGTGAAAAGCTTGCAGAAAAAAGTGGCGAAAAAAAAGAGAGAAAAAGAAAGAAAAAGAAAAAGCAAGCAGAAAAAGCCAATAACCCTTTAAACCAAAAGGCAAGGGTAAAAAGGATCCAAGACTTTGAGCATTAATAGATAAGAGGGCCCAAGGGAATAAAATCCTGGCCTAAGCAGCTAAACCAAGCTGTCCCTAACCATGTGCTTGTGGCGTGAAGGTGTCAAGTGAAAAGCTTGGGACTGAGCAGTTAAAGTCGTGGTCCAAAGCAAAAAGAGTGTGCTTAAGAGCTCTGGGCACCTCTAACTGGGGACTCTAGCAAAGCTGAGTCACAATCTGAAAAGTTTCACCCAGTTATGTGTTTGTGGCATTTATGTATCCGGTGGTAATACTAAAAAACAAAATGCTTAGGGTCACGGTCAAGACTCATAAAATAGCTGTGTTCAAGAATCAACATACTGAATTAAGAGAATCAATAACACTATCTGAATTATGAGTTCCTATGGATGCCAATCATTCTAAACTTCAAAGGATAAAGTGAGATGTCAAAACTGTTCAGAAGCAAAAAGGCTACTAGCCCCGCTCATCTAATTGGAACTAAGTTCATTGATAAGTTTGGAATTTATTGTATTTTCTCTTCTTTTTATTCTATTTTGTTTTTAGCTGCTTAGGGACAAGCAATAATTTAAGTTTGGGGTTGTGATGAGCGGATAATTTATACCCTTTTTGGCATTATTTTTACATAGTTTTTAGTATGTTTTAATTACTTGTTATTATATTTTTATTAGTTTTTTTTCAAAAATCACATTTTTGGACTTTACTATGAGTTTGTGTATTTTTCTGTGATTTCAGGTATTTTCTGGCTGAAATTGAGGGACCTGAGCAAAAATCTGATTCAGAGGCTGAGAAAGGACTGCAGATGCTATTGGATTCTGACCCTCCTGCACTCGAAGTGGATTTTCTAGAGCTACAGAAGCCCAATTGGTGCGCTCTCAATTGCATTGGAAAGTAGACATCCTGGGACTTCCAGCAATATATAATAGTCTATACTTTGTCCGGGATTTGATGGCCCAAACCGGCGTCCAAAGCCAGCCTAAAACTTTCTGGCGTAAAACGCCCAAACTGGCACCAGAATTGGAGTTAAACGCTCAAACTAGCACCCAAGCTGGCGTTTAACTATAGGAACAGCCTATGCACGAAAAAGCTTCAATGCTCAGCCCAAGCACACACCAAGTGGGCCCCGAAAGTAGATTTCTGCACTATCTGCACTTAGTTACTCGTTTTCTGTAAACCTAGGTTACCAGTTTAGTATAAAAACTACTTTTAGAGATTTATTTTATATCTTTTTTTTTAATCTTATGTAACTTTTATCATCTTTTCACATTTGGAGGCTGGCCTCACGGCCATGCCTAGACCTTTTTCACTTATGTATTTTCTACGGTGGAGTTTCTACACCCCATAGATTAAGCTGTGGAGCTCTACTGTTCTTCATGAATTAATGCAAGTACTATTATTTTTCTTTCAATTCACGCCTACTTCTTCTCCAAGATATACTCTCGTACTTAATTCAGTTAAGTCAGAATGAAGAGGTGATCCGTGACAATCACCCAATCTTCGTTACTCGCTTAGCCAAGATCTGCGTGCCTGACAACCACAAAGCGGTCTACATGATGTTCAACGTAGTCATTGGACGACAGCCGGAGTATATTCTCTTGGATATCTAATACACGGACCGAGTCTGTGAGATTAGTATCTTCGGGGTATAGGCTTAAATCATTGGCAACATTCCTGGGATCCGAAAAGTCTAAACCTTGTCTGTGGTATTCCGAGTAGGATCCGGGAAGGGATGACTGTGACGAGCTTCAAACCTGCGAATGTTGGGCGCAGTGACAGTGTGCAAAAGGATCAATGGATTCTATTCCGACGCTAGTGGGAACCGACAGATGATTAGCCATGTGGTAGCTGTGCCTAGTATTTTTCATCCGAGACGAGAAATCCGACAGTTGATTAGCCGTGCAGAAACCGTAGAGGACCATTTTCACTGAGAGGATCTTACAGCTTACCATGGAAGGGAGCACGCATGATTGGAAGAAGGCAGTAGGAAAGTAGAGGTTCAGAAGCAACAAAGCATCTCCAGACGCTTATCTGAAATTCACACTAGGTTTATTACTTGGACGACCCAGTGCACTTGCTGGTTAGTTGTGCGGAGATGTGAAAAGTGTGAATCACGATTTCCCACACCAAGTTTTTTGGCGCCGTTGCCGGGGATTGTTCGAGTTTGGACAACTGACGGTTCATCTTGTTGCTTAGATTAGGTAATTTTATTTTATGTTTAAGCTTTTTATTTTAATTTTCGAAAAAAAATTCTTCAGAATTTTGAAGAATGAATTCTAGAGTTTCCTGAGATATGTTGAAGCCTGGCTGGCTGTGAAGCCATGTCTAATCTTTTGGACCGAGGTTTCCACTTTCCATTGTAGAAAGGACATGTCTGTATTTGTATGATAAAGCTTGGCTGGCCATTTGGTCATGTCTAATTCTTTTGGACCGAAGCTTTAGACTAACATTGCATGATTCCTAGAATTCTTATTAAAAATTTTGAATTTATTTATTCTCTTTTTCCAAAATAATTTTCAAAAAATACAAAAAAAATTTAATAAAATCATAATAACCAAAAAAATTTTTGTGTTTCTTGTTTGAGTCTTGTGTCAAATTTTAAGTTTGGTGTCAATTGCATGTTTTTAATTTTCCTTAAATTTTCGAAAATACATCATGTGTTCTTTCTTGATCTTCAAGTTGTTCTTGATGATTTTCTTTGTTTGATCTTTACATTTTCTTGCTTTGTGTCTTTTCTTGTTTTTCATATGCATTTTCAAATTATTAGCGTCTAAAGTTTAAAAATTTTTCAGTTTGGTGTCTTGCATGTTTTTCTTTTCTTAAAAATTTTCAAAAATATGTTCTTGATGTTCATCATGATCTTCAAAGTGTTCTTGGTGTTCATGTTGACATTCAAAGTGTTCTTGCATGCATTATTTGTTTTGATCTTAATTTCATATGTTTTGTGTCATTGTTTTGTTTTTTCTCTCTCCTCATTAAAAATTCAAAATTCAAAAATAATATCTTTCCCCTATTTTGTTCATAAATTTCAAAATTTTGGGTTGACTTAGTCAAAAAATTTTAAATTTAGTTATTTCTTGTTAGTCAAGTCAAAATTTCAATTTAAAAATTCTATCTTTTCAAATCTTTTTCAAAAATTAAATCTTTTTAATTTTTCTTAATATTTTCGAAAACTTTAAAATTCATTTTCAAAATCTTTTTTCTAATTTTATTTCATAATTTTCAAAATTATTGCTAACATTTAATGTTTTGATTCAAAAATTTTAAGTTGTTACTTGCCTATTAAGAAAGGATCAATCTTTAAATTCTAGAATCATATCTTTTAGTTTCTTGTTAGTCAAGTAATCAACTTTAATTTCAAAAATTAAATCTTTTTAATTTTCTTTTCAAATCTTTTTCAAAATAGATTTCAATCATATCTTTTTCAAAACTTAATTTCAAAATCTTTTTCTAACTTCTTATCTCTTCAAAATTGATTTTCAAATCTTTTTCAATTAACTACTTGACTTTTTGTTTGATTTTAAAAGTTTACTATTTCTTATCTTTTTCAAAACCACCTAACTACTTTTCTCTCTCTCTAATTTTTGAAAATCACTAACCCTTTTTTTCAAAATTCTTTTTAATTAACTAATTGTTTTAAATTTAAATTTTATTTTAATTTTATTTCTTTTCCTAAATTTCGAATTCTAACTAATAATTAAAATAAAAACAAAAATATTTTTCTTTTATTTTAATTAATATTCGAATACTCTCTTCCTCTCATCTCTTTCTATTTATTTTATTTATTTACTAACTCTTCTCTTCTTCTTAAAATTCGAACGCTCTCCCTCTCTCTGTGTTCGAATTCTCTTTATTTTCTCTCTACCTCATTCTTCTATTCTTCTACTCACATAAAGGAATCTCTATACTGTGACATAGAGGATTCCTATTCTTTTCTGTTCTCTTCTTTTTCATATGAGCAGGAACAAGGATAAGAACATTCTTGTTGAAGCTGATCCTGAACCTGAAAGGACTCTGAAGAGGAAGCTAAGAGAAGCTAAAACACAACACTCTGGAGAGGACCTAACAGAAATTTTCAAAAAAGAAGTAGTTATGGCAGCCGAAAATAATAACAATGGTGGAGATGCAAGGAAGATGCTTGGTGACTTTACTGCACCCACTTCTGACTTCTATGGAAGAAGCATCTCAATTTCTTCAATTGAAGCAAACAACTTTGAGCTTAAGCCTCAATTAGTTTCTCTAATGCAGCAGAATTGCAAGTTTCATGGACTTCCATTGGAAGATCCTCATCAGTTGTTAGCTGAATTCTTGCAAATCTGTGACACTATTAAGACCAATGGGGTTAATCCCGAGGTCTACAGACTTATGCTTTTCCCCTTTGCTGTAAGAGACAGAGCTAGGACATGGTTGGACTCACAACCTAAAGAAAGCCTGAACTCTTGAGAAAAGTTGGTCAATGCTTTCTTGGCCAAATTCTTTCCACCTCAAAAGTTGAGCAAGCTTAGAGTGGAAGTCTAAACCTTCAGACAGAAGGAAGGTGAATTCCTCTATGAAGCTTGGAAAAGATACAAGCAATTGGTCAGAAGGTGTCCTTCTGACATGCTTTCAAAATAGAGCATCTTATGTATATTCTATGATGGTCTGTCTGAATTGTCCAAGATGTCATTGGATCACTCTGGTAGTGGATCTCTTCATCTGAAGAAGATGCCTACAGAAGCCCAGGAACTCATTGAAATGGTTGCAAATAACCAGTTCATGTATACTTCTGAAAGAAATCCTGTGAATAATGGGATGACTCAGAAGAAAGGAGTTCTTGAGATTGATACTCTAAATGCAATATTAGCTCAGAATAAAATATTGACTCAGCAAGTCAATATGATTTCTCAGAATCTAACTAGAATGCAAGCTGCATCCGGCAGTACTAAAGAAGCTTCCTCTGAAGAAGAAGCTTATGACCCTGAGAATCCTGCAATGGAAGAGGTGAATTACATGGGAGAATCCTATGGAAACACCTATAATCCTTCATGGAGGAAATATCCTAATTTTTCATGGAAGGATCAACAAAAGCCTAATCAAGGCTTCAATAATACTAATGGTGGGAGAAATAGGTTTGGCAATAGCAAGCCTTTTCCATCATCTTCTGAGCAACAGACAGAGAATTCTAAGCAGAGCCTCTCTGACTTAGCAACCATAATCTCTGATCTATCTAAGACCACTCTCAATTTCATGACTGAAACAAAGTCCTCCATTAGAAATTTGGAGGCACAAATGGGTCAACTGAGTAAAAGAGTGGCCGAAACTCCTCCTAGTACTCTCCCAAGCAATACAGAAGAAAATCCAAAAAGAGAGTGCAAGGCCATCAATATAACTTACATGGCCGAACCTATAGAGGAGGAAGATACAATGATTTCCAGCGAGGAAGACCTCAATGGACGTCCACTGACCCCTGAGGAGTTCCCCATTGAGGAACCAAAGGAATCTAAGGCTCATATAGAGACCATAGTGATTCCACTGAACTTACTATTGCCTTTCATGAGCTCTGATGAGTATTCTTCCTCTGAAGAAGATGAAGATATTATTGAAGAGCAAGTTGCTCAGTATCTAGGAGCAATCATGAAGCTGAATGCCAAGTTATTTGGTCATGAGACTTGGGAGGATGAACCTCCATTGCTCATCAATGAACTAAATACCTTGGTTCAACAGAAATTACCTCAGAAGAAACCGGATCCCGAAAAGTTCTTAATACCTTGCATCATAGGCACCATGACCTTTAAGAAGGCTCTGTGTGACCTTGGTTCAAGTATAAACCTCATGTCACTCTCTATAATGGAGAAACTAGGGATCTTTGAGGTACAAGCTACAAGAATCTCATTAGAGATGGCAGACAATTCAAGGAAATAGGCTTATGGACTTGTAGAGGATGTCTTAGTGAAGGTTGAAGGCTTTTACATCTCTGTTGATTTCATAATCCTAGACACTGGGAAGGAAGAGGATGAATCCATCATCCTTGGAAGACCCTTCCTAGCCACAGCAAGAGCTGTGATTGATGTGGACAGAGGAGAGTTAGTCCTTCAATTGAATGAAGACTACCTTGTGTTTAAGGCTCAATGATCTTCTTCTGTAACCATGGAGAGGAAGCATGAGAAGCTTCTCTCAGTACAGAGTCAAACAGAGCCCCCACACTCAACTTCTAAGTTTGGTGTTGGAAGGCCATCATCAAGCTCTGAGTCTCTGTGAAGCTCTCTAAGAGCTCACTATCAAGTTATTGACATTAAAGAATTGCTTGTTGGGAGGCAACCCAATGTTATTTAATTATATTTATTTATATTCCATTGTCATTTTATGTTTTCTTTAGGTTGATGATCATGTGAAGTCATAAAAATAACGGCAGAATTAAAGCAAAATCAAAAACAGCATCAAAAATAGCACACCCTGGAGGACAGGCTTACTGGCATTTAAACGCCAGTAAGGATAGCAGAATGGGCGTTAAACACCCAGCCTGGCAGCATTCTGGGTGTTAAATGCCAAAATGGGCAGCACTCTGGGCGTTTAACGCCAGAAAAGGGTGTCTGGCATCTGGCTGGCGTTAAACGCCAGAAAGGGGCAACAGACTGGCGTTTAACGCCAGGAAAGGTAGCAGAGCTGGCATTTAATGCCAGAATTGGCACACTGAGGGTGTTTGAACGCTAGAATAGTGCAGGTAGCAGAATTTCTTGACACCTCAGGATCTGTGGACCCACAGAATCCCCACCTACTCCACCTCTTCTTCTCTCCTCTTCACACCTTTCCATAAACACTCTTCCCCAAATACCCTTGACCAATCCCATCAATAAATCTTCCCCAAATACCCTTTACCTATCAAATCCTACCCTCTTCCCCATATCCTCTTCACCACTCATATCCATCCATCATAAACCCTACCTACCTCATCATAAACCCAACCTTACATGACCGAATTCCCCCTCTCTCCTACCCTATAAATACCCCTCTTCACTACCTTCAATTTCACACATCATACACACTATTACCCCCCTTGGCCGAAACCACTACTACTCTCTATCTCCTCCATTTCTTCTTCTACTCCTTTCTTTCTTCTTTTGCTCGAGGACGAGCAAACCTTTTAAGTTTGGTGTGGAAAAAGCTCTGCTTTTCTATTTTTCCATAACCATTAATGGCACGTAAGGCCAGAGAAACCTCTAGAAAGAGGAAAGGGAAGGAAATTACTTCCACCTCCGAGTCATGGGAGATGGAAAGATTTATCTCAAAGGTCCATCAAGACCACTTCTATGAAGTTGTGGCCAAGAAAAAGGTGATCCCCGAGGTCCCCTTCATGCTCAAAAAGAGTGAATATCCGGAGATCCGACGTGAGATTCGAAGAAGAGGTTGGGAAACTCTCACCAACCCAATTCAACAAGTCAGAATCTTAATGGTTTAAGAGTTCTATGCCAATGCATGGATCACTAAGAACCATGATCAAAGTATGAACCCGAACCTAAAGAATTGGCTCACAATGGTTTGGGGAAATTACTTGGATTTCAGTCCGAAAAATGTGAGGTTGGCATTTAACTTGCCAATGATGAGAGGAGATCCCCATCCTTTCACTAGAAGGGTCAACTTTGATCAAAGGTTGGACCAGGTCCTCATGGACATCTGTATAGAAGGAGCTCAATGGAAGAGAGACTCAAGAGGCAAGCCGGTTCAACTGAGAAGGCTTGACCTCAAACCCGTGGCTAGGGGATAGTTGGAGTTCATTCAACGCTCTATCATCCCTACTAGCAATCGGTCTGAAGTTACAATAGACCGGTGGTGCACGAAATTGTGATCTCCAGGCTCGAACAAATCCTGGTAATGGCTCCAGAGCTTGGTGCTCTGATCTTAATTCATAATTGTCACAACTTCAATACAACTAACCAGCAAGTGCACTGGGTCGTCCAAGTAATACCTTACGTGAGTAAGGGTCGAATCCCACGGAGATTGTTGGTATGAAGCAAGCTATGGTCACCTTGTAAATCTCAGTCAGGCAGATATAAATTGATAATGGTGTTTTCGAATAGTATATAATAAAATAGGGATAGAGATACTTATGTAAATCATTGGTAGGAATTTCAGATAAGCGAATGGAGATGCTTTTCGTTCCTCTGAACCTCTGCTTTCCTGCTATCTTCATCCAATCAGTCTTACTCCTTTCCATGGCTGGCTTTATGCAAGGGCATCACCGTTGTCAGTGGCTACATCCCCTCCTCTCAGTGAATAATATGCTCACGCACCCTGTCACGGCACGACTATTCATCTGTCGATTCTCGATCATGCTGGAATAGGATTCACCCTCCTTTTGCGTCTGTCACTAACGCCCAGCACTCGCGAGTTTGAAGCTCGTCACAGTCATTCAATCATTGAATCCTACTCAGAATACCACAGACAAGGTTTAGACCTTCCGAATTCTCTTGAATGCCACCATCATTCTAGCTTACGCCACGAAGATTCCGGTTAAGAGATCTAAGAGATACTCATTCTAGCTTATTTCATGTAGAACGGAAGTGTTTGTCAAGCACGCGTTCATAAGGGCAATGGAAGAGAGATTCAAGAGGGAAGTCGGTTCAACTAAGAAGGCATGACCTCAAACCCGTGGCTAGGGGATGGTTGGAGTTCATCTAACGCTCTATCATTCCTACTAGCAACCTAAATTATCCGCTCATCAACCGGGCTATCATGATCCATAGCATCATGAATAGAGAGGAAGTAGAAGTTCATGAGATCATATCCCTAGAACTCTACAAGGTGGTGGATAAGCCCTCTACTTTGGCAAGGTTAGCCTTCCCTCATCTCATCTATCACCTATGCAATTCAGCTGGAGTTGTCATAAAGGAAGACACTCTCATTGAAGAGGACAAGCCCATCACTAAGAAAAGGATGGAGCAAACAAGAGAGACCACTCATGGACCTCAACAAGAGCATGAGGAAGTTCCTCATCATGAAATCCCTGAGATGCCTCAAGGGATGCACTTTCCTCCACATAATTATTGGGAGCAAATCAACACCTCCTTAGGAGAATTGAGTTCCAACATGGGGCAACTAAGGATGGAGCACCAAGAGCACTCCATTATCCTCAATGAAATTAGAGAAGACCAAAGAGCCATGAGGGAGGAGCAACAAAGGCAAGGAAGAGACATAGAGGAGCTCAAGCACTCCATAAGATCTTCAAGAGGAAGAACTAGCCGCCATCACTAAAGTGGACCCGTTCTTTAATTTCCTTGTTTTTCGAATTATATGCTTTATGTTTTGTCTATGTTTGTGCCTTTATTACATGATCATTAGTGTTTAAGTGTCTATGTCTTAAAGCCATGAATGTCCTATGAATCCACCACCTTTCTTAAATGAAAAATGTTTTTAATTGCAAAAGAAAAAGGAGTATATGAATTTTGAATTCTATCTTGGAATTAGTTTAATTATTTTGATGTGGTGGTAATACTTTTTGTTTTCTGAATGAATGCTTGTACAGTGCATATTTTTGAAATGGCAGCAAGTGATCTTAAGGGCATTAGCCCAGCCAGATGCATGCACAAGATACTATTGGAGGATGATGCCAAGCCAATGGTTCAACCACAGAGGCAGCTGAATCCAGCCATGAATGAGGTATTGCAGAAAGAGGTCCCTAAGTTACTAGAGGCTGGGATTATTTATACTATTTCTGATAGCCCCTGGGTGAGCCCTGTCCAGGTTGTCCCCAAGAAGGGAGGCATGACAGTGGTTCATAATGAAAAGAATGAACTGGTTCCTACAAGAACAGTTACAGGGTGGCGTATGTGTATTGACTACAGAAGACTCAATACAGCCACCAGAAAGGATCATTTTCCTTTACCATTCATAGACCAGATGCTAAAGAGACTAGCAGGTCATGAATACTACTACTTTTTGGATGGCTATTCAGGTTACAACCAAATTGCAGTAGATCCTCAAGACCAAGAAAAAACAGCATTCACATGTCCTTCTAGAGTATTTGCCTACAGAAGGATGCCATTTGGTCTTTTCATGTTTGGAGGCTGGCCTCACAGCCATGCCTAGACCTTTTTCACTTATGTATTTTCTACAGTGGAGTTTCTACACCCCATAGATTAAGCTGTGGAGCTCTGCTGTTCTTCATGAATTAATGCAAGTACTATTATTTTTCTTTCAATTCACGCCTACTTCTTCTCCAAGATATACTCTCGTACTTAATTCAGTTAAGTCAGAAAGAAGGGGTGATCCATGACAATCACCCAATCTTCGTTACTCGCTTAGCCAAGATCCGCGTGCCTGACAACCACAAAGCGGTATACATGATGTTCAACGTAGTCATTGGACGACAGCCGGAGTATATTCTCTTGGATATCTAATACACGGACTGAGTCCGTGAGATTAGTATCTCCGTGGTATAGGCTAGAATCATTGGCAGCATTCCTGGGATCCAGAAAGTCTAAACCTTGTCTGTGGTATTCCGAGTAGGATCTGGGAAGGGATGACTGTGACGAGTTTCAAACCTACGAATGTTGGGCGCAGTGATAGTGTTCAAAAAGATCAATGGATTCTATTCCGACGCTAGCGGGAACCGACAGATGATTAGCCATGTGGTATCTGTGCTTGGTATTTTTCATCCGAGACGAGAAATATGACAGTTGATTAGCCGTGCAGAAACCGTAGAGGACCATTTTCACTGAGAGGATCTTACAGCTTGCCTTGGAAGGGAGCACGCATGGTTGGAAGAAGCAACAAAGCATCTCCAAACGCTTATATGAAATTCCCACCAATGAATTACATAAGTAACTTTATTTTATTTTATGTTTTGTTTATCTTTTAATTATCAAAACCCCATAACCATTTGAATCCGCCTGAGTGAGATTTACAAGATGACCATAGCTTGCTTCAAGCCGACAATCTCCGTGGGATCGACCCTTACTCATGTAAGGTTTATTACTTGGAAAAATACCAGGTACGATCTCTGCACGGCTAATCAACTGTTGGATTTCTCGTCTTGGATGAAAAATACCATGTACAGCTACTGCACGGCTAATCATCTGTCGGTTCCCACTAGCATCGGAATAAGACCCTTGTCCTTTTGCACACTGTCACTGCGCACAACATTCGCAGGTTTGAAGCTCGTCACAGTCATCCCTTCTCGGATCCTACTCGGAATACCACAGACAAGGTTTAGACTTTCCGAATCCCAGGAATGCTGTCCATGATTCTAGCCTATACCACGAAGATACTAATCTCACAGACTCGGTCCGTGTATTTGATATCTAAGAGATACGCACTCAAGCTGTCGCCCAATGACTATGTTGAGCTCAAATAGAACGGGAGTGGTTGTCAGGCACGTGTTCATAGAACTGAGAATAATGATGAGTGTCACAAATCATCACACTCTTCATATTGAAGTACGAATGAGTATCTTAGAATAGAATCAAGCGTGATTGAATAGAAAACAGTAGTAATTGCATTAATCTATTGAAACACAGCAGATCTCCTCACCCCCACCTATGGGGCTTAGAGACTCATGCCATAGAAAATACAATATGAAGTGTAAAAATTGTCATAAGGTGCTAAATGAATCTCTAAAAGTAGTTTTTATACTAAACTAGTAACTTAGGTTTACAGAAAATGAGTAACTAAGTGCAGATAGTGCAGAAATCTACTTCTGAGACCCACTTGGTACGTGTCTGGGCTGAGCTTTCAATCTTTCACGTGCATATGCCCAAGGTTGGAGTTAAACGCCACCCTGGGTGCCAAAATGGGTGTTTAACGCCAAGAATTATGCCAGTTCTGGCATTTTACGCTAGAAAGTTTTAGGCTATCTTTTAACGCTAGTTTGGGCCATCAAATCTCGGGAAAAGTATGGACTATTATATATTGCTGGAAAGCCCAAGATGTCTAATTTCCAACGCAATTAATAGCACGCCAATTGGCTTCTGTAGCTCCAGAAAATCCACTTTGAGTGCAGGAGGGTCAAAATCCAACAGCATCTGCAATCCTTTTTCAGCCTCTGGATCAGATTTTTGCTCAGGTCCCTCAATTTCATCCAGAAAATACTGGAAATTACAGAAAAATACACAAACTCATAGTAAAGTTCAGAAATGTGATTTTTGCATAAAAACTAATATAAATATAATAAAAAGTAACTAAAACATACTAAAAACTATGTAAAAACAATGCCAAAAAGGGTATAAATTTTCTGCTCATCACAACACCAAACTTAAATTGTTGCTTGTCCCCAAGCAACTAAAAACAAAATAGGATAAAAATAAGAGAAAATACAATAAATTCTAAAATTATCAATGAAGATTAGTTTTAATTAGATGAGCGGGGCTGGTAGCTTTTTGCTTCTGAACAGTTTTGGCATCTCACTTTATCCTTTGAAGTTCAGAATGATTGGCATCCATAGGAACTCAGAATTCATATAGTGTTATTGATTCTCCTAGTTGAGTATGTTGATTCTTGAACACAGCTACTTTATGAGTCTTGGCCGTGGCCCTAAGTATTTTGTTTTCCAGTATTACCACCAGATACATAAATGCCATAGACACATAACTGGGTGAACCTTTTCAGATTGTGACTCAGCTTTGCTAGAGTCCCCAGTTAGAGGTGCCCAGAGCTCTTAAGCACACTCTTTTTGCTTTGGACCACGACTTTAACCACTCAGTCTCAGCTCTTCACTTAGACCTTCATGACACAAGCACATGGTTAGGGACAGCTTGATTTAGCCGCTTAGGCCTGGATTTTGTTCCTTTTGGCCCTCATATCCATTAATGCTCAAAGGCTTGGATCCTTTTTACCCTTGCCTTTTGGTTTAAAGGGTTATTGGCTTTTTCTGCTTGCTTTTTTTTTCTTTTTCTCTCTTTTTTTCGCCACTTTTTCTTTTCTTTTTTTTTTTCTGCAAGCTTTTCACTGCTTTTTCTTGCTTCAAGAATCAATTTTATGATTTTTCAGATTATCAATAATATTTCTCCTTTTTCACTATTCTTTCAAGAGCCAATAATTTTAACAACAAAATAAAAAATATGCACTGTTCAAGCATTCATTCAGAAAACAAAAAGAATTGCCACCACATCAAAATAATTAGACTAATTTCAACATAGATTTCGAAACTATGCACTTTTTGTTCTTTTGCAAATAAAAATATTTTTCCTTTAAGAAAGGTGAGGGATTCATGGAATTATTCATAGCTTTAAGACATAGACTCTAAATTTTATTGATCATGGAACAAAAAATAAACATAAAAGCAGACAAATAATAATAAAAGAAAGGAAATTAAAGACATAAAAATAAATGACTCTAATACTATTGCTTTTGTAACTCTTAAAATAGGTTTCTAATAATAAAAGTTATCACAGAGTTAGGACTCAACAACCTTGATTTTGAGGGGTAGGTGCTCCTTCAATTTGTGGGATGTCCAACTCTTCAATGGATAGGTTCTGACGCTTTAGCTCCTGTATTTCACGTCCTTGTTTCTCTTGTTCATTGAGCATTTTGCAGAGCATGCTATTTTGATTCTGCTACTCTTCTTTGAGTTGATTCATAGCTTCTTGCAGCTTTGTGACAGATGCTTCTAAGCGGGCCCAATAGTCAAATTGAGGAATTTCTAGGAGGAGCTCATGTGCCCCCTCTTGATGAGGTTATCTTGAATTTGAGGTCCATCCATAACTTTTTTGGTGATTGGGCGTTCAACTATGATGTATTCATCTACACCCATCTGTACGCCCGCATCTTTGCATAACAGACTAATCAAGCTTGGGTAGGCCAATTTGACGTCAGTGGATTCTTTGTTTACAAACATGTAAATTTCAACAGGGATCAGCTGATGAATCTCTACCTCCTTCCCCAGCATAATACAGTGAATCATCACTGCCCTCTTGACAGTGACTTCAGATCGATTGCTGGTTGGGAGTATAGAACGCCCAATGAAATCCAGCCAACCTCTAGCAATTGGTTTGAGATCACCTCTCTTTAGTTGGTTTGGAACACTTTTTGAATTAGTAATCTACTTGGTTCCAGGGAGGCATATGTCCTCTAGAACTTGATCTAGCCTTTTATCCTTGGCCATTCTCCTATTAAAGGACTCTGGATCATCTTGTAGTTGAGGAAGTTTAAGAACCTCTCTCACTTTGTCAAAGTGGAAGTAAATAACCTTCCCTCTGACCATAGTCCGAAAGGAGTAGAAAGCAGTTCCCTCTAATCTTTTCTTTTCTGTCATCCACAGATTTGCATAGAATTCCTGAACCATGTTTCTTCCAACATGTATCTCAGGATTAGCCAGGACTTCCCAGCCCCTGTTTTGAATCTGCTCTTGGATCTCCGGATATTCATCTTCTTTCAGATTGAACCTAACTTCCGGGATCACTGATCTTCTGCACACAATTTTGAAATAATGGTCTGCATGTTCTTTGGTGCAGAAGTTCTCATGCATCCAACGTGGTTTTAGATTGCTTTCTTTCTTCTCTCTTGAAGCAGTTTGTCTTCCTTTGGGTGCCATGAGATTGGTTTGTTTTATCTCAGGGATCACAGAAATTACACCAAACTTAGATATTTGCTTGCCCTCAAGCAAAATAAAAGGAAGAAGATGAATAGAGGGAGAGAAGGATTTGAATGATGGAGTAAAGGGGATGGCCGAATTTATAAATAAAGGGGAGGGAGGGAAGGGTTCAAAATTTTTAGAAAAAGATATGATTTGAAAGATATGATTGATAAAAGATAAACACGATATGAAAAAGAGAAGATTGTTTTCAAAATTTAAGAGATATGAAAAAGATATGATGAGGTTTAGATTTGAATTTTTGTTTATGCATCTAAGAAGTAAAAGATAATATGAATGAGTTAAAAAGATTTGAAAAGAAATTGGAAATATGAATGAATTTTTGAAAAGGAATTGAAAAGAATTGAAGAAGAATTAAAATGAATTTATAAGATTATAAATTTTTGTGAATGGAAATTAAAAAATGAATGTTTGTAATGTTTGGATGAAGAAAATTTTGATTTAAAACATAAAAATTCGAAAAAAATTGAATTGGAAACGAAATTACCTCTCTCCTAGCTGTTCTAGCGTTAAACACCCAGAATGATAGCCATTCTGGCGTTTAACGCCCATCTGGTGGCCATTTTAGGCGTTTAACGCCCAGCCAGGTATCCTGGCTGGCATTAAACGCCAGAAATCCTTCTTTATTGGGCATTTTTCTGAACACCCAGAATGCTGCCCATTCTGGTGTTTAACGCCCAGAATGATACCTTTACTGGCGTTTTAATGCCAGTGAGCTCTTTTTCTCTGTGATTCTTCTGCTTTATGTTCTAAACCTTTGTTTCCCTTACTTGTTCACTGAAAAGCATTAATAAACATGAACAACAAAATTAAATGGACTTATATAATTGTTATAAACATCTAAATAATGGCTGGGTTGCCTCCCAGTAAGCGCTTCTTTACTGTCTTTAGCTGGACTTTTACTGAGTTTTTTAATTTAGTCTCAGTCTTGAGCATTCTTGCTCAACATCACCTTCAAGATATTGTTTGATTCTCTGTCCATTAACAATGAACTTTTTGTCCGAATCAATATCTTGAAGCTCTACATAGCTATATGGTGACACACTTGTAATCACATACGGTCCCCTCCACCGGGATTTCAATTTCCCAGGGAACAATCTGAGCCTAGAGTTAAATAGCAGGACCTTCTGTCCTTTCTCAAAGACTCTAGATGACAGCCTTTTGTCATGCCACCTTTTTGCTTTCTCTTTATAAATTTTAGCATTTTCGAAAGCGTTGAGTCTGAACTCCTCCAGCTCATTCAACTGGAGTAATCTTTTCTCTCCAGCTACCTTAGCATCAAGGTTTAGGAACCTGGTTGCCCAATAGGCCTTGAGTTCCAGTTCCACTGGCAAATAACAAGCTCTTCCATACACAAGCTGGTATGGATAGGTTCATATAGGAGTCTTGAATGCTGTTCTGTATGCCCACAGAGCATCATCCAAACTTCTTGCCCAATCCCTTCTACGGGTACTTATAGTCCTTTCCAGGATTCATTTTAGTTCTCTATTCGAGACTTCAGCTTGCCCATTTATCTGTGGATGATATGGAGTTGCCATTTTATGGTTAATTCCATATCGGACCAGAGCAGAGTCAAGCTGTTTATTACAGAAATGAGTGCCTCCATTACTGATCAGTATCCTAGGGACACCGAACCTACTGAAGATATGCTTCTGGAGGAATTCAACACTGTCTTAGTATCATTAGTGGGTGTTGCATTTGCCTCTACCCATTTAGATACATAGTCTACTGCCACCAGAATATAAGTGTTTGAGTATGATGGTGGAAAACGCCCCATGAAGTCAATACCCATACATCAAACAACTCAATCTCTAGGATCCTTTGCTGAGGCATGGAATAACCGTGAGGTATATTACCAGCTCTCTGGCAACTGTCACAGTTACGTACAAACTCTCGGGAGTCTCTATAGAGAGTAGGCCAGTAGAAACCATATTGGAGAACCTTTGTGGTTTTTCGCTCACCTCCAAAGTGTCCTCCATATTGTGATCCATGGTAATGCCATAGGATCTTCTGTGCCTCTTCTCTAGGCACACATCCGTGGATTACTCCGTCTGCACACCTCTTAAAGAGATATGGTTCATCCCACAAGTAGTACTTTGCATCAGAAATCAATTTTTTTATTTGTTGCTTACTGTACTCTTTGGTTATGAATCTCATAGCTTTATAGTTTGCAATGTCTGTAAACCATGGTAATTCCTCAATGGCAAAGAGTTGCTCATCTGGAAAGGTTTCAGAAATCTCAGTAGGAGGGAGGGACGCCCTTGCTACTGGTTCTATCCAGGACAGGTGATTTGCTACCTGGTTCTCTGTCTCTTTTCTGTCTCTTATTTCTATATCAAACTCTTGCAGAAGCAACACCCATATTATGAGTCTGGGTTTTGAATCCTGCTTTGTGAGGAGATATTTTAGAGCAGCATGGTCAGTGTACACAATCACTTTTGATCCCACTAAATAAGATATGAACTTGTCAATGGCATAAACCACTACAAGCAACTCCTTTTCTGTGGTTGTGTAATTCTTTTGTGCGTCATTTAAAACACGGCTAGCATAGTAAATGATGTGTATAATCTTGTTATGCCTCTATCCCAATACTGCACCAATGGCATAATTACTGGCATCACACATTAGTTCAAATGGTAATGTCCAGTCTGGTGCAGAAATGACTGGTGCTGTGACCAACTTAGCTTTCAGGGTTCCAAACACCTGCAAGCACTCTGTGTCAAAGACAAATGGCATGTCAGCAGCTAGCAGATTGCTCAGAGGTTTTGCAATTTTTGAAAAATCCTTTATAAACCTCCTATAGAATCCTGCATGCCCCAGAAAGCTTCTGATTGCGTTAACATTGGTAGGTGGTGGTAATTTTTCAATTACCTCTACCTTAGCTTGATCCACCTCTATTCCCTTGTTCGAAATTTTGTGCCCAAGGACAATTTCTTCAGTCACCATAAAGTGACAATTCTCCCAGTTTAAAACCAGGTTAGTCTCTTGGCACCTTTTCAAAACAAGTGCTAGATGGTCAAAACATGAGCTGAATGAGTCTCCAAATACTGAGAAGTCGTCCATAAAGACTTCTAAAAATTTCTCTACCATATTAGAGAAGATAAAGAGCATGCACCTCTGAAAGGTTGCAGGTGCATTACATAAACCAAATGGCATCCTTCTGTAGGCAAATACTCCAGAAGGACATGTGAATTCTGTTTTCTCTTGGTCCTGAGGATCTACTGCAATTTGGTTGTAACCTGAATAGCCATCCAAAAAGTAGTAGTATTCATGACCTGCTAGTCTTTCTAGCATATGGTCTATGAAGGGTAAAGGAAAATGATCCTTTCTGGTGGCTGTATTGAGTCTTCTGTAGTCAATACACATACGCCACCCTGTAACTATTCTTGTAGGAACCAGTTCATTCTTTTCATTATGAACCTCTGTCATGCCTCCTTTCTTGGGGATAACTTGGACAGAGCTCACCCAGGGGCTATAAGAAATAGGATAAATAATCCTAGCCTCTAGTAACTTAGTGACCTCTTTCTGCACCACCTCCTTCATGGCTGGATTCAGCCGCCTCTGTGGTTGAACCACTGGCTTGGCATCATCCTCCAATAGTATCTTGTGCATGCATCTGGCTGGGCTAATGCCCTTAAGATCACTTGCTGCCATTTCAAAAATATGCACTGTTCAAGCATTCATTCAGAAAATAAAAAGTATTGCCACCACATCAAAATAATTAAACTAATTCCAAGATAGAATTCGAAATTCATGTACTCCTTTTTCTTTTGCAATTAAAAACATTTTTCATTTAAGAAAGGTGATGGATTCATAGGAAATTCATAGCTTTAACACATAGACACTTAAACACTAATGATCATGTAATAAAGGCACAAACATAGACAAAACATAAAGCATATAATTTGAAAAACAGAAAAATAAAAACAAGGAAAATAAAAAACGGGTCCACCTTAGTGATGGCGGCTAGTTCTTCCTCTTGAAGATCTTATGGAGTGCTTGAGCTCCTCTATGTCTCTTCCTTGCCTTTGTTGCTCCTCCCTCATGGCTCTTTGGTCTTCTCTAATTTCATTGAGGATAATGGAGTGCTCTTGGTGCTCCATCCTTAGTTGCCCCATGTTGAAACTCAATTCTCCTAGAAAGGTGTTGATTTGCTCCCAATAATTGTGTAGAAAAAGCGCATCCCTTGAGGCAACTCAAGGATTTCATGATGAGGAACTTCCTCATGCTCTTATTGAGGTCCATGATTGGGGCTCTCTTGTTTGCTCCATCCTTTTCTTAGTGATGGGCTTGTCCTCTTCAATGAGGGTGTCTTCCTCTATGACAACTCCAGCTGAATTGCATAGGTGATAGATGAGATGAGGGAAGGCTAACCTTGCGAAAGTAGAGGGCTTATCCACCATCTTGTAGAGTTCTAGGGATATGATCTCATGAACTTCTACTTCCTCTCCATTCATGATGCTATGGATCATGATAGCCCGGTCTATTGTAACTTCAGACCGGTTTCTAGTAGGGATGATAGAGCGTTGGATGAACTCCAACCATCCCCTAGCCACGGGTTTGAGGTCAAGCTTTCTCAGTTGAACTGGCTTGCCTCTTGAGTCTCTCTTCTATTGAGCTCCTTCCATACAGATGTCCATGAGGACTTGGTCCAACCTTTGATCAAAGTTGACCCTTCTAGTGAAAGGATGGGGATCTCCTCTCATCATTGGCAAGTTAAATGCCAACCTCACATTTTTTGGACTGAAATCCAAGTAATTCCCCCGAACCATTATGAGCCAATTCTTTGGGTTTGGGTTCATACTTTGATCATGGTTCTTAGTGATCCATGCATTGGCATAGAACTCTTGAACCATTAAGATTCCGACTTGTTGGATTGGGTTGGTGAGAGTTTCCCAACATCTTCTTCGAATCTCACGTCGGATCTCCGGATATTGACTCTTTTTAAGCATGAAGGGGACCTCGGGGATCACCTTTTTCTTGGCCACAACTTCATAGAAGTGGTCTTGATGGACCTTTGAGATGAATCTTTCCATCTCCCATGACTCAGAGGTGGAAGCAATTGCCTTCTCTTTCCTCTTTCTAGAGGTTTCTCTGGCCTTAGGTGCCATTAATGGTTATGGAAAAATAGAAAAGTTGAGATTTTTCCATACCAAACTTAAAAGGTTTGCTCGTCCTCGAGCAAAAGAAGAAAGAAAAGAGTAGAAGAAGAAAAAATGGAGGAGATGGAGAGTAGTAGTGGTTTTGGCCAAGAGGGGTAATAGTGTGTATGATGTGTGAAATTAAAGGTAGTGAGGAGGGGTATTTATAGGGTAGGAGAGAAGGGGAATTCAGTCATGAAGGGGTGGGTTTGAGAGGGAAATAGTTTGAATTTGAATGGTGGGGTTTATGATGGATGGATGTGAGTAGTGAAGAGGATATGGGGAAGAGGGTAGGATTTGATAGGTAAAGGATATTTGGGGAAGAGTTATTGATGGGATTAGTCAAGGGTATTTAGGGAAGAGTGTTATGGAAAGGTGTGAAGAGGAGAGAAGAAGAAGTGGGGTAGGTGGGGATCCTGTGGGGTCCATAGATCCTGAGGTGTCAAGGAATTCTACTACTTGAACTATTCTAGTGTTCAAACGCCCTTAGTGTGCCAATAATGGCATTAAACACCAGCTCTGCTACCTTTCCTGGCATTAAACGCCAGTCTGCTGCCCCTTTCTGGCATTTAACGCCAGCCAGACACCCTTTTCTGGCGTTAAATGCCAGTCTGTCTGCCATTTCTAGCGTTTAATGCCAGCCAGACGCCAGACACCCTTTTTTGGCATTAAACGCCCAGAGTGCTGCCCATTCTGGAGTTTAGCACCCAGAATGCTGCCAGGCTAGGCGTTAAACGCCCATTCTGCTGTTCTTACTGGCGTTTAAACGCCAGTAAGCCTGTCC
Source organism: Arachis ipaensis (assembly GCF_000816755.2). Classification (NCBI taxonomy): domain Eukaryota; kingdom Viridiplantae; phylum Streptophyta; class Magnoliopsida; order Fabales; family Fabaceae; genus Arachis; species Arachis ipaensis. Next base: position 41,209,895 of record NC_029793.2, on the reverse strand, counting down.
TCCAGGGTGTGCTATTTTTGATGCTGATTTTGATTTTGCTTTAATTCTGCAGTTGTTTTCATGACTTCACATGATCATCAATCTAAAGAAAACATAAAATGACAATGGAATATAAATAAATATAGTTAAATAACATTTGGTTGCCTCCCAACAAGCACTTCTTTAATGTCAATAGCTTGACAGTGAGCTCTTAGAGAGCTTCACAGAGACTTAGAGCTTGATGATGGCCTCCCAACATCAAACTTAGAAGTTGAGTGTGGGGGCTTTGTTTGACTCTGTACTGAGAGAAGCTTCTCATGCTTCCTCTCCATGGTTACAGAAGAAGATCCTTGAGCCTTAAACACAAGGTAGTTCTCATTCAATTGAAGGACTAACTCTCCTCTATCCACATCCATCACAGCTCTTGCTGTGGCTAGGAAGGGTCTTCCAAGGATGATGGATTCATCCTCTTCCTTCCCAGTGTCTAGGATTATAAAATCAGCAGGGATGTAAAAGCCTTCAACCTTCACAAAGACATCCTCTACAAGTCCATAAGCCTGTTTCCTTGAATTGTCTGCCATCTCTAATGAGATTCTTGCAGTGTGTACCTCAAAGATCCCTAGTTTCTTCATTACAGAGAGTGGCATGTGGTTTATACTTGAACCAATGTCACACAGAGCCTTCTTAAAGGTCATGGTGCCTATGATGCAAGGTATTAAGAATTTTTTGGATCCGATTTCTTCTGAGGTAATTTTTGTTGAACCAAGGTATTTAGTTCATTGATGAGCAATGGAGGTTCATCCTCCCAAGTCTCATGACCAAATAACTTGGCATTCAGCTTCATGATTGCTCCTAGATACTGAGCAATTTGCTCTTCAATAATATCTTCATCTTCTTCAGAGGAAGAATACTCATCAGAGCTCATGAATGGCAATAGTAAGTTCAGTGGAATCTCTATGGTCTCTATATGAGCCTCAGATTCCTTTGGTTCCTCAATGGGGAACTCCTCAGGGGTCAGTAGACGTTCATTGAGGTCTTCTTCACTGGAAATCACTGCCTCTTCCTCCTCTATAGGTTTGGCCATGTAAGTTATATTGATGGCCTTGCACTCTCTTTTTGGATTTTCTTCTGTATTGCTTAGGAGAGTACTAGGAGTAGTTTTGGCCACTCTTTTACTCAGTTGACCCACTTGTACTTCTAAATTTCTAATGGAGGACCTTGTTTCAGTCATAAAACTGAGAGTGGTCTTAGATAGATCAGAGATTATTGTTGCTAAGTCAGAGAGGCTCTACTTAGAATTCTCTATCTGTTGCTCAGAAGATGATGGAAATGGCTTACTATTGCCAAACCTATTTCTCCACCATTATTATTATTGAAGCCTTGATTAGGCTTCTGTTGATCATTCCATGAGAGATTTGGATAATTTCTCCATGAAGGATTATAGGTGTTTCCATATGATTCTCCCATGTAATTCACCTCTTCCATTGCAGGATTCTCAGGGTCATAAGCTTCTTCTTCAGAGGAAGCTTCTTTAGTACTTCCGGATGCAGCTTGCATTCCAGTCAAATTATGAGAAATCATATTGACTTGCTGAGTCAATATTTTATTTTGAGCCAATATTGCATTTAGAGTATTAATCTCAAGAACTCATTTCTTCTGAGTCATCCCATTATTCACAAGATTTCTTTCAGAAGTATACATGAACTGATTATTTGCAACCATTTCAATGAGTTCTTAGGCTTCTGCAGGCGTCTTCTTCAGATGAAGAGATCCACCAGCAGAGTGATCCAATGACATCTT
>NC_029793.2:41179567-41208033 GCF_000816755.2 Arachis ipaensis | reverse complement strand
AAAAGAAAAGAAAAATATTTTTGTTTTTATTTTAATTATTAGTTAGAATTCGAATTTAAGAAGGAAAATAAAATAAAATTAGAATTTAAAACAATTAGTTAATTAAAAAGAATTTTGAAAAAGTGGTTAGTGATTTTCGAAAATTAGAGAGAGAGAAAAGTAGTTAGGTAGTTTTGAAAAAGATAAGAAATAGTAAACTTTTAAAATCAAACAAAAAGTCAAGTAGTTAATTGAAAAGATTTGAAAATCAATTTTGAAAAGATATGATTGAAAATCATTTTGAAAAAGATTTGAAAAGGAAATTAAAAAGATTTGATTTTTGAAATTAAAGTTGATTATTTGACTAACAAGAAACTAAAAGATATGATTCTAAAATTTAAAGATTGATCCTTTCATAATAGGCAAGTAACAACTTGAAAATTTCTGAATTAAAACATTAATTGTTAGCAATAAATTCGAAAATATGAAGTATAAATAAGAAAAAAAAAGATTTTGAAAATCAATTTTAAAATTTTCAAAAATATTAAGAAAAATGAAAAATATTTTATTTTTGAAAAAGATTTGAAAAGATAGAATTTTTAAATTGAAATTTTGACTTGACTAACAAGAAACAACTAAATTTAAAAATTTTTGACTAAGTCAACCCAAAATTTCGAAATTTATGAGCAAAATAGGGGAAAGATATTATTTTTGAATTTTGAATTTTTAATGAGAAGAGAGAAAAAACAAAAGAATGACACAAAACATAAGAAATTAAGATCAAAATAAATATTTCATGCAATAACACTTTGAATGTCAAGATGAACACCAAGAACACTTTGAAGATCATGATGAACATCAAGAACATATTTTTGAAAATTTTTAAGAAAAGAAAAACATGCAAGACACCAAACTTAAAAATTTTTAAACTTTAGACGCTAATAATTCGAAAATACATATGAAAAATAAGAAAATGTAAAGATCAAACAAAGAAAATCATCAAGAACAACTTGAAGATCAAGAAAGAACACATGATGTATTTTCAAAAATTTAAAGAAAATTAAAAACATGCAATTGACACCAAACTTAAAATTTGACACAAGACTCAAACAAGAAACACAAAATTTTTTTGGTTTTTATGATTTATTATTTTTTTTTGTATTTTTCGAAAATTATTTTGGAAAAAAGAAAATAAAGAGAAACAAAATTTTTAATAAGAATTCCAAGATTCGTGCAATGTTAGTCTAAAGCTTCGGTCCAAAAGAATTAGACATGGCCAAATGGCCAGCCAAGCTTCAGAATAACAATTACAGACATGTCCTTTCTCCAATGGAAAGTGGAAACCTCGGTCCAAAAGATTAGACATGGCTTCACAGCTAGCCAGGCTTCAACATATCTCATGAAACTCTAGAATTCATTCTTAAAAATTCTGAAGAACAAAATTTTCTTTTTATTTTATATTTTTTTCGAAAATAAAAATAAAAAGCTTCAACATAAAATAAAATTACCTAATCTAAGCAACAAGATGAACCGTCAGTTGTCCAAACTCGAACAATCCCCAGCAACGGTGCCAAAAACTTGGTGTGGAAAATCGTGATTCACACTTTTCACAACTCCGCACAACTAACCAGCAAGTGCACTGGGTCGTCCAGGTAATAAACCTTATGTGAGTAAGGGTCGATCCCACGGAGATTGTCGGCTTGAAGCAAGCTATGGTCATCTTGTAAATCTCAATCAGGCGGATTCAAATGGTTATGAGGTTTTGATAATTAAAATATAAATAAAACAAAATAAAATAAAGTTACTTATGTGATTCATTGGTGGGAATTTCAGATAAGCGTTTGGAGATGCTTTGTTGCTTCTGAACCTCAGCTTTCCTATTGCCTCCTTCCAAACATGCGTGCTCCCTTCCATGGCAAGCTGTAAGATCCTCTCAGTGAAAATGGTCCTCTACGGTTTCTGCACAGCTAATCAACTGTCAGATTTTTCGTCTCGGATGAAAAATACCAGGCACAGCTACTGCATGGCTAATCATCTGTTGGTTCCCGCTATTATCGAAATAGAATCCATTGATCCTTTTGCACACTGTCACTGCACCCAACATTCGCAGGTTTGAAACTCGTCACAGTCATTCCTTCCTAGATCCTACTCGGAATACCACAGACAAGGTTTAGACTTTTCGGATCTCAGGAATGCTGCCAATGATTCTAGCCTATACCACAAAGATACTAATCTCACAAACTCGGTCCGTGTATTAGATATCCAAGAGAATATACTCCGGCTATCATCCAATGACTACGTTGAACATCATGTAGACCGCTTTGTGGTTGTCAGGCACGCGGATCTTTGCTAAGCGAGTAACGAAGATTGGGTGATTGTCACGGGTCACCCCTTCATTCTGACTTAACTGAATTAAGTACGAGAGTATATCTTGGAGAAGAAGTAGGTGTGAATTGAAAGAAAAATAATAGTACTTGCATTAATTCATAAAGAACAGCAGAGCTCCACACCTTAATCTATGGGGTGTAGAAACTCCACCGTAGAAAATACATAAGTGAAAAAGGTCTAGGCATGGCCGTGAGGCCAGCCTCCAAATGTGAGCAATAGTCAAAAGATGTTCCAAAAGATTTCTCCAGATAGATCTAAAATAAATCTCTAAAAGTAGTTTTTATACTAGACTAGTAACCTAAGTTTAGAGAAAAGGAGTAACTAAGTGCAGATAGTGCAGAAATCCACTTCCGGGGCCCACTTGGTGTGTACTTGGGCTGAGCATTGAGCTTTACACGTGCATAGGCTGTTCCTAGAGTTAAACGCCAGCTTGGGTGCCAGTTTGGGCGTTTAACTCCAATTCTGGTGCTAGTTTGGGCATTTTAAGCCAGAAAGTTTTAGGCTGGCTTTGGACGCCAGTTTGGGCCATCAAATCTCGGGCAAAATAAGGACTATTATATATTTCTGGAAAGCCTAGAATGTCTACTTTTCAACGCAATTAAGAGCGCGCCAATTGGGTATCTGTAGCTCCAGAAAATTCACTTCGAGTGCAGGAGGGTCAGAATCCAACAGCATATGCAGTCCTTTTTCAGTCTCTGAATCAAATTTTTGCTCAGGTCCCTCAATTTCAGCCAGAAAATACCTGAAATCACAGAAAAATACACAAACTCATAGTAAAGTCCAGAAATGTGATTTTTGAATAAAAACTAATAAAAATATAATAAAAAGTAATTAAAACATACTAAAAACTATGTAAAAATAATGCCAAAAAGGGTATAAATTATCGCCTCATCAGACAGCTTTGCAGGTAGATCACTCCACTTGAAGAAAATGCCTGCAAAAGCAAGAGAACTCATTGAGATGGTTGCAAACAACCAATTCATGTACACTTCTGAGAGAAACACTGTGAATAATGGGGTAGCTTAGAAGAAAGGAGTTCTTGAAGTAGACACTCTGAATGCCATATTAGCTCATAACAAGATCTTAACCCAACAGGTCAATATAATCTCTCAGCATTTGACTGGAATACAAGCTACAACTGGCAGCACTCAAGAAGCTTCCTTTGAAGGAGAAGCTTATGATCCTGACCAACCCATGATGGAGGAGGTGAATTACATAGGAGAACTCTATGAAAACACCTACAATCCATCATGGAGGAATCATCCTAACCTTTCATGGAAGGATCAACAGAAGCCTCAGCAAGGCTTCAATAATAATCAAGGTGGAAGAACCCATAATAGGTTCAACAACAGGCCACCATTCCCATCTTCTTAGGAACATATGGAGACTCCTAAGCAGAGCCTTTCTGACTTAATCACTATAGTCTCCAACCTCTCTAAGACCACTCATATTTTAATAACTGAAACAAGATCCTCCATCAGAAATTTGGAGGTACAAGTGGGTCAACTGAGCAAGAGAATCCCTGAGACTCTTCCTAACATTCTTCTTAGTAACACTGAAGTAAACCCAAGAGAAGAGCGCAAGGCCATCACTATTGAAGTTGAGGCCGAACCTGAAGGGAGCAATCTAGTGTTGAACGCCAATAATGAGATCCCTAATGGGCGTTCAGTGCCCAATGCTATACCTTTAATGGCATTGAACGCCAATAAGGAAGACCTTACTGGGCGTTCAACGCCCGAACTGGCACAAGAGCTGGCATTGAACACCAGTAAGGAGGACCTTACTGGGCGTTCAATGCCCAAATTGGCAGAGAAGCTGGCGTTGAACGCCAGTGAAGATGTCCCCATTGAGCGTTCAATGCCCAAAAAGCTACAAGAGATGGAGTTGAACGCCAGTAAAGGTGTTCCTACTGAGTATTCAACACCCACTGATGAAGTTCCTATCCAAGAAATAAAGGAAACCAAGGCTCATGTGGAGACCATAGAGGTCCCCTTGCAAGCACTCTTACAATTCATGAGTTCTGATGAATACTCATCCTCTGATGAGGATGAGGAAACTATGGAAGAGCAAGTTACTCGGTACCTAGGAGCTCTCATGAAGCTAAATGCCAAGTTATTTGGAGTAAAGACATTCCCAGACGCTTTCGAATTCCTTGCACCATAGGCACCATGACCTTTGAAAAGGCTCTGTGTGACCTAGGGTCAAGTATAAACCTTATGCCACTCTTTGTAATGGAGAAGTTGGGAATCTTTGAGGTACAAACTGCAAATATCTCACTAAAGATGGCAGACAAGTCAATGAAAAGAGCATATGGCCTTGTAGAGGATGTCTTAGTAAAGGTTGAAGACCTTTACATCCCTACAAACTTCATAACCCTAGATACTGGGAAAGATGAGGATGAATCCATCATTCTTGGAAGACCTTTCCTAGCCACTGCCAATGCTATCATTGATGTAGCAAAGGGAGAACTGATTTTACAATTAGGAGAGAAGCACATCTTGTTCAAGATGCCTCACCCCAACTCTCCCTCTAAGAAAAGAGAGATAACTGTGCGACACTTAGTGTTCCAACCATCTCTTTCAGTGCAGAGCTTTACTAAGCCCCCAAACACCAATTCTAAGTTTAGTGTTGGGCAGCCATCAACAAGCACTGAGAACAAAGGTACTAAGAAGAAAGTACTTAAAAGCTGGAGGGACAAAAAGATCCCACAGAAGGCCTCCTAATTTGAGAGTTGTCTTCACCAAGAAACCAATCATACCACATACAGTGAGTCGTATCTTGTCTCTAGAGCATGTGGAGCTCATTCATGAAAAGACAGGAAGGAAGTTCACTGTAAGAGGCGAAAATCTGAGCCCATATCAATCTCCGTAAGGAGCTAACCGTCAAGCTAGTGACGTTAAAGGAGCGCTTATTGGGAGGCAACCTAACCATAATTATTAATGTTTTTCTTTGAATTTATTTTTCTTAGTTATTTTGTTTAGGTTCATGATCATGTGCATTAGTCAGAATAGAGACAGAAACTTTCAGAGATGGAAACAAAACACTCTGGAATAAGTATCTTGCTGGCATTGAATGCCAGACAAGGAAAGCAGAGTGGGCGTTCAACGCCTACAAAGGGTAATATTACCGGCGTTGAATGCCAGCCAGGGAGCAAAGGCTGGGCGTTCAACGCCCAAAAGGAGTAGAAAACCTGGCATTGAACACCAGGAAGGAGGTCTCTCTTGGGCGTTCAACGCCCTGAATGGAGCAGGAAGCTGGCGTTAAACGCCAGCTATAGAGCATGAGCTGGGCATTCAACGCCCATAAAGGGGGCAGGGAATTTGAATTCCCTAGCCTCTAAGGACTAGTGGGTCCCATAGCATCTTCACCTACCCCACCTTCTTCTCTCTTTTTTTCACACTTCTCCACACACTCTTCTCTATAAACCCTCAACCAATCACATCCATACCTCTTCCCAAAAACCATCATAACTCCCACCAACCCCCACCCACTAAATTTCAAACTTTTCCACCCATATTTCCCCCCAATCTTTCAAAACCCTAACCATACCCTCCCTATAAATACCCCTTCATACCACTTATCCCACACACTACTCATACACTTTTAGCCCTCTTTTGGCCGAATTGCTATCCTCCCTCCATCTCCATCTATTTTCTTCTTCTTCTACTCTATTCTTCCCTTTTGTTTATTTTTGCTCGGGGACGAGAAAAGCTTTTAGGTTTGGTGTTGGAAAAGCCTTACTTTTTGCTTTCCATTCCTACTTATGGCACCCAAGGTTGGAGAACCCTCTAGATAGAGGAAAGGAAAGGCCGTAGCCGCCACCTCTGAATCTTGGGAGATGGAAAGATTCATCACCAAAGCCCACCAAGACCACTTCTATGAAGTAGTGGCAAAGAAAAAGGTGATCCATGAGGTCCTTTTTAAGCTTAAGAAGAATGAGTATCCGGAGATCCAACATGAAATCCGAAGAAAAAGTTGGAAAGTCCTAATCAATTCCATCCAAGAGGTTGGGATCTTAATGGTACAAGAGTTCTATGCTAATTCATGGGTCACGAAAAACCATGACATTAGTGTGAACCCTCATCCAAAAAATTGGAGCACCATGGTCTAAGGGAGAATCTTGGACTTTAGTCCGGAAAGTGTAAGGTTGGCATTCAACTTGCCTTTGATGCAAGGAGACCCACATCCTTACACTAGAAGGGTCAATTTTGATCAGAGGCTAGATCAAGTGCTCCCAGATATCTGTGTGGAAGGAGCACAGTGGAAAAGGGATTCCCAAAGCAAGCCTATCCAAATAAAAGGGCATGACCTCAAGCCCATAGCTAAAGGATGGTTGAAATTCATCCAACGCTCTATCATATCTACTAGCAACCGGTCCAAGATGACCATAGACCGAGCCATCATGATCCATTACATCATGCTCGGAGAGGAGGTGGAAGTACATGAGGTGATACCTCAAGAGTTGTACAAAGTGGCAGAGAAGCCCTCCACCCAAGCAAGGTTAGCTTTCCCTCATCTTATTTGTCACCTATGTAATTCAACTGGAATTCTCATAGAAGGTGACATTCAAATTGAGGAGGACAAGCCCATCACTAAAAGAAAGATAGAGCATACTAGAGAGCCGGTACATGAACCACAACATGAGCAAGTAGAGCCGCCTCAACATGAGATCCCTGAGATGCCTCAAGGGATGTATTTTCCTCCTCAAAGCTATTGGGATCAATGGTATACTTCTGTGGGAAAATTAAGCTATAACATGAATTAGTTGAGGATGGAGCATCAAGAGCATTTCACCATCCTCAATGAAATTAGAGAAGATCAAAGAGCTATGAGGGAAGAACAACAGAGACAAGGGCATGACATTGAAGATATCAAGTGCTTTATATTGGATTCTCTAGAGGAAGTGGTAGCTGTCGTCACTAAGGTGGTCCCGTTCCATCACCCCTTGCTTTTATGTCATTTTTCTATTTTCCATTATGTTTTGTTGTTTGTTCTCATGTTCTTATTGCATGATCATTTCTATCTATGTCTTAAAGTTATAAAATATTCTATATATCTCTTACCTTACATAAAAAAAATCTTATTTAAGAGAGATTAAGTTGCATGAATTTCGAGTTTATTTTAAGAATAGTTCAATTATCTTGATGTGGTGGCATTGCTTTTATTTTCTGAATGTATGAATGAACATTGCATATTTGAAATTGGAGTTAAGAATGTTGGCTCTTGAAAGAATGATGAAAAAGGAGAAGTATTATTGTTAATTTGAAAAATCAAAAGAAATTGATTCTTGAAGTAAGAAAAAGCAGCAAAAAGTAAGATGCAATAAAAATAAAAGCAAATGCATGCGGAAAAAAATATATAGAAAAAGAAAGAAGCAATAGAAAAAGCCAATAGCTCTTTAAACCAAAAGGCAAGAGCAAAAAGCCAATAACCCTTTAAACCAAAAGGTAAGGTTAAAAGGATCCAAGGCTTTGAGCATCAATGGTTAGGAGGGCCTAAAAGAAACAAAATCTTGGCCTAAGCACTCCAAAGGAACAGTGTCCCTAACTATATGCTTGTGGTGTAAAGGTGTCAAGTGAAAAAGCTTGAGACTGAGCAGTTAAAGTCGTGATCCAAAGCAAAAAGAGTGTGCTTAAGAACTCTAGATGCCTCTATCTGGGGATTCTAGCAAAGCTGAATCACAATCCAAAAGGGTTCACCCAGTTAAGTGTCTGTGGCATTTATGTATCCGGTGGTAATACTAGAAAACAAAGTGCTTAGGGCCACGACCAAGACTCTAAAAACTGTGTTCAAGAATAAAAAAGAACTGAATTAGGAGAGTCAATAATATCATCTGGATTCTAAGTTCCTAAAGGATGCCAACACTTCTGAGCTTCAATGGATAGTGAGATGCCAAAACTATTCAAAAGCAAAAAGCTACTAAGTCCCGCTCATCTAATTGAAACTGAGCTTCAATGAAAACTCTGAGATTTATTGTATCGTACTCTTCTATTTTATCCTACTTTGTTTTTAGTTGCTTGGGGATAAGCAACAGTTTAAGTTTGGTGTTGTGATGAGCGGATATTTTATACGCTTTTTGACTCATTTTCATGTAGTTTTTATTATGTTTTATTCAAGTTTTATTAAGTTTTCATAGGTTTTAGTGCAAAATTTACATTTTGGATTCTACTTTGAGTTTGTGTGTTTTTATGCAATTTCAGGTATTTTTTGCCTGAAATTGAGGAGCTGGAGCAAAAGTCTGATTCAGAGGCAAGGAAAGCGTAGCAGATGTTGTCAGGATCTGACTTCCGTGAATTCAAGCAAACATTTCTGGAGCTACAGATATCCAAATGGAGCGTTCTCAACGGCTATGGCAAGCTAACATCCAGGGCTTTTCAGAAATATATAATAGTCTATACTTGTCTTTGGAGATGAAGGCCCAAAACTGGCATTCAACGCTAGCCATCTACCCCAGTCCTGGCATCCAACGCCCACAGAGAGGTGGCCAGTGTCCAACGCCCAAAGGGGAGTCCAAAGGGGGCGTTCAACACCCAAGAGCCCTACTAGCACGTGAAGACACCCTTAGCTCAGCCCAAGCACTCACCAAGTAGGCCCCGAAAGTAGATTTTTGCACTACAAGCCTAAGCCTATCATATTTCTGTAATCCTTAGTTATTAGATTAGTATATATAGGAGAAGATCAACCTTGTTTAGGATCTTCGACACTAGGACTCTCCAGCATATCATATTTTCGAACACCATTATGTACATTATGAGCCACTAAACCTCCTAGGTAAAGGTTAGAAGCTCTGCTGAGTTTTATGGATTAATAAAAGTACTACTGTTCTATATCAATTCGTGTTTGATTCTCCCCTATGATGTATCTTCATTCTTCAACCTTATAGATCAGTTGAACCGTCATAAGTTATCTCTATTCTACATGGGTTCAGCGAGCGTCTTTCATCGGATATCAATGAACCATTAGCTTGAGGATACATCTGTTAGACGGCTAATCCACGACTTCGTTGGGGACTTCTTGAGACATCAGTTCAGTCGAGGTATGGGGAGATTAGGGTCTTTGTGGTAAAGGCTAGAACCAAGGCGCAACATTCTCTAATCCAGAAGATTCGACCTTGTCTGTGGCATTTTGACTAGGATCACCAAGGGAATGAACTGTAGGAGCTTCACCCTCATTCAGACTGGATGCGCACTAAACCTGGTGCTCAGCCTAGAGGAAGATTGGCGGTCGCTCAAACCGGCGTTGATCACATACAGCCTGCTATAGAAGAAATCATTCACAGGTGGATTAGACGGTAAGAAAGTATTGATCCAGAAGAACAAAGCACCTCTGAAGCCTTAACCATCTTCTTATCATTGAATTCACAATTACTGAGTAACATTATCTTTATTTTACTTTTATGAACTTACACAACTAAACAACTTTTCTATCCACCTAACTAAGATTTACAAGATAACCACTGTTTGATCCACGCCGACAATCCTCGTGGGATCGACCCTGACTCACCTCAGGTATTACTTGGACGACCCAGTGCACTTGCTGGTTCAGTTGTGCAGAGTGTGGGAATTTGTGAACCATGAGCCTGGATAGACAGTGAGCTTGTGACACATAAGATTGGGGTTTATCCCGGGCATATCGGAGGCTTTTTAGGCGAAGAGGTCAGAATTTTGTTATAAGAGCTTAATGAGGTCTGTTTTTAACTGTTCCTCGATATTGGCTCCTATACTTGTTGTTTTCCCTGCATGGTCTCTGATTTGTACCTCTTCAATTTTTTCACTAGGTTGTGGTCGTAGCTCTTCTTATGCTCGGACACTACCAAGCTCAGTTGTGTTGACTTATTTACCCTTTGTGCTACCCTTTAGATTTAGGCTTTCATTATAATACTTTCTTGCCAACTTCTGATATCCTTTTACAGTGGCAATTCCTTCTGAAGTCGGGAATTTCATGCATACGTGAGGTGTGAAAATGACTGTAGCTAGCCGATTTAGAGTTGTCTGACCTATTAAGGTATTGTAGGCTGATTCCATGTCGATTACAATGTAGTCAACACTTAAGCTTCTTGATTTCATGCCTTTACCAAAAGTAGTATGCACCGAGATGAAACCAAGAGGCCAGATGGGCATATCGCCTAACCCAAAGAGGTTATCTGGATAAGCTCTCTTCTAACCCAAGTTTATTAAACACGGGCTTAAATAATATGTCGGCTGAGTTTCCCTGATCCACCGGAGTTCTATGAAGGTTTGCATTAGTGAGGTTCATTGTAATTATAACAAGGTCGTCATGACCAGGTGTCACTCCTTGGGCATCTTCTTTGGTGAATGAAATTGTGGGTAAATTGGGAACATCGCTCTCTTTACCAACTTGGTATACTTCCTTAAGATGCCTTTTACGAGAGGACTTAGTTATTTCTCCTCCTGCAAATCCTCAATTTATTATGTGTATGTGCCTATCAAGGGTTCGCGATGGCTGATCTCACCGACCTTCTTTGTCGACTCTCTTCCTTTTTCTTGGATCATCGAATCTATCCACGAGGTATCTTTCTAGCCAATCTTCTCTGGCCAACTTTTCTATGACGTTTTTCAGATTATAGCAATCATTGGTAGAATGCCCATATAGTTTATGATACTCGCATATTCTGTTCGACTTCCAACTTTCTTGTGTTTAATAAGACGAGGAGGTGGAAGTTTTTCAGTGTGGCAGATTTCCCTGTAGATGTCAACAAGAAAAACTCGGAGCGGGGATAGTTATGATATCTTCGAGACTTCTCCGAGTTGTATTCCTCTTTTTTCTTCGCTTCCTTATCTTTGTCTCGAGCTTAGTAGGAAGGATTTTGCCTTGGAATTGACTCTCTAAGTCAAAATTTCTCCTCCATATTAATGTATTTCTCTGTCCGCTCTTGTACTTCATACAAAGAAATCGGATGTCGCTTGGGTAGAGATTGAGAAAATGGTCCTTCTCTGAGGCCGTTAACCAACCCCATTATCACTTTTTCTGTGGGTAAATTTTGGATCTCCAAACAGGCTTTGTTAAATTGCTCCATGTAAACTTGGAGAGTCTCTCTGACTTCTTGCTTGACCCCAAGTAGGCTGGGAGCATATTTGACTTTATCATTTTGGATCGAAAAGCGGGTGAGAAACTTTCTAGCTAGCTCGTCAAAACAAGTGACCGACCTAGGTGGTAGACTATCAAACCACTTCACCGCCACTTTGATTAGCTAGTGCAGAATTTATAACCCACAAACTAAGCGGCAAGTGCACCAGGTCGTACCAAGTAATACCTCAGGTGAGTGAGGGTCGATCCCACGAGGATTGATGGACTAAGCAACAATGATTGAATGATTTACTTAGTTAGACAAATAGAAAAGAGTTTTGAGAGTTCAATTACATCAAACAGTAATTCAAAAAATTAGAAAGCAAGCAGTAAATTGGTGTGAATAATATATGAGTAAAACAGTTAAGGTTTCAGAGATATCTATCTTCAGGATTGACTTTTCTTATTAACTATTTTAATCATGCAACATTATGTGACTAAACCCTAATTCCTTAGACCTTTTTAGTCTCCTCTAACCTGTATCAACCGCCAATTCCTTGGTCACTTGATTCCAATCAGAGGGTGAAGTTCAATTCTAGTTTATGTGCCACAAAAATCCTAATTATTCAAATATAAGAGGATTATATGTCACGTATCCCGTTAAGTCCATATAATTAGAAATTTAGGAGAAATTATTTTCAAGCTGTTGTTCAAGTAAAGAGCTTTTCCAAGTTATACAAAACTCAATTAGAACAAGAGTCATACTTCCGTTCCATCCAGATTCATAAGATAAAGAACAAAAATAATTCTTGAAATAGAAATCAATACATGAATTAAAATAATAAAAATAATAGTATAGATCCATATATACAATAGACAGAGCTCATAACCTTAACAGTGGAGGTTTAGTTGCTCATGGTTCAGAGAGAAAACTAGGATTCAGAAAAACTGTAAATTGCGAAATGAGGTAGAAGAGAAGAGATTACCTCGAAGGGCTTATTCTTTTCCCTTTTATATCTAATCCTAATTAGTGTAAATTATATTTCCTAAAACTAAATAATATCTTTTCTAATTTAAAAATAAAATAAAGTCTAAATCAAAATTAATTCAATACACTTGGTGCGAGCCTTGTATGACGAATGGGGACCACTTGAGTTCTCTAAGGTGGCGCCAAACTTCAATTGATTCGTAGGCACTTCTTCAAGTCTCCTTGCTAGCGTCAAACTTGAGTAACCTCAAGTCTAGCTTCAATTGGTCTGCATGCATTCCTTGGAGTTTCTTTGTTAGCGCCAAACTTGAGGTATCTTAAGTTTGGCTTCATTAAGTCCGTGTGTGTTCTCCAACTCTTCTTAGCTGGCGCAAAACTTGAGGTATCTCAAGTTTAGCTTCATCAAGCCAGCATGCTTTCCTTAGAGAATGAGTGTGTGGTGCCAAACTTGAGGTGTCTCAAGTTTGGCTTCAACCTGTCCGAAAGCAATGGGGCTTGTGTAGTGCTCCTGGCGCCAAACTTGGAACAGTCCAAGTTTGGCTTTAACTCCTTATTCTGTTGTAGCTTTGTTTCTTCACGCAAACTCTGTCAAATTCGTCCAAAATGCTACCTGAAATAAACAGAATTGCATACAACTCAAAGTAGCATTCGTAGTGGCTAAAAGATATTTAAATCTTGATTAAACTAACAATTCAAATGCAAATTCACCAGGAAAATGTAGAAAAGATGCTCAAGCCAAACTTGAATTGTTGCTTGTCCTCAAGCAACCAGAACTAATACATATTTAAGATGTGGATTTGCATGAGGTGTGAGAGTTCAATTAGGCTCATGTCTCTTCTTGAAGTGGGGTTTCTCTATTGCAATACTAAATAATTTTGGCATCTCACTCTCCTTTGAATCAGAGGAATGTCATTGTCATTCGGAGTTAGAATCCGGATAATATTATGAATTCTCTAATCTTTATACTCCTTGAACACAACAAATTTCCTTTAATTCTCTTTTCTTTGGTGCTTTACACCCCGAGCCTATCCGTGACTTTAAATGTTTTCTCTCAAGCTTCACCTGACACAAAAACACCACAAGCACTTAACTGGGGAACTCTCTTTAAGTTCTGATTTTTCTTTCAGTTACTCCCAGACAGTGGTGCTCAAAGCCTTGGGCATACTTTGCTAAATGCACTTGATCTCGACTCTTAGTGCTCTGTCTCAAGGATTACTTGACACAATTACACCACAAGCATATGACTAGGGAAATAACTCTTTGAGCTTTTAATCATGTTTGACCTTCCTAGTCATTGATGCTCAGAGTCTTGAACCTTGCTTTTATTTTTCTTTTGCTTCAAGGATTAAGCTTTTGTTTACTTTAGAGAATTCATAATAGTTTTCTAAATTTTTGTTCCTCATACATCAACATCCTTTGATTCAAATTCAAATATGCACTGTTCATATTATGCATTCAGAACCACAGATAATACCACTACATTTAAGTAAATAAGAATTCTCTTAAATATAAACTCAATTTCTCATGCAATACATCACTTCTTTTCTTTTCTTTTTAGATTCAAGCTCAGTGAGCAGTACATGAGAAAAAAAAATTTTAAACTAAAAGCAAATAACAGAATGAAACTAAATCTAAGAATTGAAAGTACTAAAAATCATGCAGGCAATCAAAGCAACAGAAAATAGAAGACAACAAAATAGGAACAGAAGGGAAAATAGAATGAAAAGAACTCAACCACCTCAGTTACGCTGGTGGCCATCTCATTCCTCCAGCTGTGCTCCTCCATGAAGAACATTCATCTCCCCATGGTGCCACTGATGATACGATAAATAGAGGGCGCACCCTACAACACCAAACTTAAAAGTTTGCTTGTCCCCAAGCAAAGAAAAACTCCAGGGTGTCAAAAATTCCTTTTAATTGCTCCTGTTCCTATTCTAACCACTCTGCATGACCAAAACACATGTAAAACAAGAAAAATTCTAAAAAAATTGAGATAAAGTAATTTAAAGCCAGAACTAAAATAACTATAATGCTAAAATCAAAATAACTATAAAATTAAAACCAAAGTAACTGCAAAAACAAGGATACTAGTAGTTGGGTTGCCTCTCAACAAGCGCTTCTTTAATGTTACTAGCTTGACACTTGATTGTTGAATTTTCTTCCTCTTCTTCCAGTTAGTTAAAAGAAATATCTCCAAGGGGGGAGAGGTGAAAATTAGTGCCCCCTGATATAAATTCCTCCTAACAAGCTTTCTTTTATTGTGGTTCACTTGATTCACCTTGCTTGTTGGGGTAGAGCTTAGATTTTTTTTTATGACATTTTCTTTTTCATGGATATTTTCTTCTGTTTCTTGGTCAAAATCCCCTTTTCAGTGCTTTCCTTGGTTGCCTTCACTTCTTTGATTTCAAAATTTGGGTGTTGGGTGATAGTTGGAGTGTACCCTTAATCAAAAATTTCTTGAATTGGTGGTTCAATAAACTCACCCTCTATGCCACTCTTTGGTTCATTAGGACCAAGGAAAGCATATTCAAGTGTTGGGGGGAGGGGGAAGACTTCATTCAAATGTGGGCAGTGCATTCAGATTTTTCTTCTCAGAAGTTTGCATGCATAGAATTATAGGTACTTGTATGGCTTCCTCCGGAATTATTGGAATATACAAGCATGGAGTGTGCATGGCTTCCTCCTTTGTTTGTGTATCTGATAAATCCCGATTTTGTGGTTTATCTTGTGCTTAATTTGGGAGATTTTATCACATTTTCTCACATTTATTCAATGAAATGGCATGGTTTTGTAATTCTCCCTTGAATTATGCTTAAATGTAAAAACATGCTTTTTAGGCCCTAATTTGGTGATTTTAGATCCACTTTAATTCCATTCAATTCCTTGATGTGTTTGTTAAGTAATTTCAGGTTCATAAGGCAAGTATTGGATGGAAGAAATGAGAAGAAAAGCATACAAAGAATTTTGTGCTCTTGGCTTGGGAAGGTAACTTAGGAACTCTTGAGTTACTAATGTCCAAGTGATTGACGATTGGGAGCCATTAACGCTAGATCTCACCAATTGATTAGGTGTAGAACTAGGACTTATGGACTTGGCTTGACATAGCTCACTTGACTTTCCTCTACTATTAGTTAGGGGTTAACTTAGTGGGGTTGGTCCTTGCCAATTCTCATGTTGTGGTTAGTGATAAGGATAGAGATCCTTGACCACCTAACCTTGCCAAGACTTTTCAGTTGTTAGTTTATTTTTATTGCTATTTACATTCCATGTCTCTTATCCCAAAAATCCCAAAATATCTCATAACCAATAACAAGACACTTTGTTGCAATTCCTAGGGAGAATGACCCGAGGTTCCAATACTTCGGTTTATAAATTTAGGGGTTTGTTACTTGTGACAAACAAATTTTTGTATGAAAGGATCCTTGATTGGTTTAGAAGCTATACTTTACAACGAGCTTTCAATTGTGATTTCTAAACCGTCAAGAATTCGTTCATCAAAATGGCGCCGTTGCCGGAGAGTTGCAATGGTGTTATGTTATTGGTTATTGTATATATGTGAATATTGTGAATAGCTTGATTTTTGGATTGCTTGTTAGTTTTTGCTAGTTTTAGGATTTTGTTTCATTATTTCTTGTTAGCTTTTGTTTCTTATTTTTACTTTTCACTATGAATTCACTTGGGCTATGAGTGTGATTACAACTATGTTGTAGGAAATGGGAACTTCAATGAAGATGTGCATCAAGGATGGGATAACCAAAGATGGGAGGAGCCATATGCATATGATCAATCCTCTTGGCAACAACCTCCACCAATGCACTATGACGAAGAGCCATTCTATGATGCACACCAATCAAATTGTTATGGTGAATCCCCTTGTGACTTCCAAGAACCACCACCATACACCTATGAGCCATATCCTCAACATAACCCTCAACCATACTCACAAGCCCCTTCTTATCAACCATCTTCATATGACCCTAATCCATATCCATCCTACCAACAATCATATGAGCCATATGAACCACACATAGAGCCATCACTACCCCAATATCAACATTTTCAAGAACCACCCCCTCCATATTGTTACCAAGATGAATACTACTTACCACCACAACTCTACCAAGAAGAACCACCTTCCAACTATAATACCTTTCCCCCAAACAATGAACCCTCTCTTTCACCATCATCCCCTGATGAAGCCTCTATGCTAGAATTAAGGGATCTTGAATCTCATATCTTAAGGCAATACGAGGAGGATGAAAAGAAATTTGAGGAGTTAAGAGTAAAAATGGCCATCATGGTAGATGCCATTGGCAACATAGTCTCATCCCGCCTAAGCCTATGCGATCAAGGCACTTCCATTGTGGAATGTGGAGAAGCAACCAAGGAGCTTAGTAAGGGAGTGAACTTGAAGCTCCAAGGTGAGGAAGAGGAGTTAAAGCAAGAAATGCAACAAGCGGAGGAGGTAAAGATTATTGAAGAAGAGGAAAAAGTGGTTAAAGACTTAGGAGATGCGGAACCACCTTGGGAGTCTAGGATTGAAGAAAACCCCTCCAAGATGATTGAATTTGATACTAAGGAGGAATATGCATAACCTCCAAGGCATATCTCTTGTGAAGAATTGGATGGGATAGAGCAAGAATTGAGTTCCCTTGGTGATGAAGATCAAGCATCAAGACTTAGTGGTGAAGAATCCTTTGAGCATGAAGAACTTTCTCCTGATGAGATGGAAAGTAATGTGGAGGTAAATATCTCTCATCCTCCCATTTATGATTTGAGTAAGGGAAAAGGGTTAGATAAAATTGTTGAACAAAGGATTGAAATTAAGAGATCTTGTGAAGAGGTGGAAGTCCTTAGAAAAAGGAGGATGGGAATTGAATACGCCTTGTCAAGACCCTTGAATCACCTTTGCCTAGGTTGCCATCTACACCTTCATTTGAGTGGATGAAACTCATTTCTATTATCTTTGTTATCCCACTTGAATATGGCTTGCTTGAAACGGATGGTCAACTTTGGATGCTTTGTGGGATGAAGCGTAAAAGAAAGATGTTTCGTGGTTGACGTTGCAAATCAAGGCTCATTATGGTTGAAGCTTCAAGGAGTAAAGGTTGGACTAGTGCTCAATTGGATGGGTCTAGGAGGATAGTTTGGTACCTTCATGAGAATTCATCTCTCTTGCCACCCGGAGGAAACCACCATGATCAACTCAAGGACGGGTGTGAAAACAAAGTGTGGGATCCTGGATCGCACAAGGAAGATCAACTTTGGGAGCTTATGGTTTGTGAAGAACTCCATCAAAGCTTGGAGTTATTAACTTTGAATGATGATGCACAATGGAAGTCCAAGCATTGGTGGATGTTCAAGGATGGATTCAAGCACAAGCCACCTTGATGAGGAGCTCCCCATAAGTCCAACTTAAGGACAATAAACAAAAGTGCTAGGTGGGAGACACCCCACCATGGTAACATCTTTTCATTTTCCTCTTTGTACATATTGGTAATTTAGGTTTAATTTCATGTTTTGTTTGATTTGTTAAGTTTGTTTGGGAGTCTAGTAGGTTAAATAAGGTTTTATGATATTTTGGTAGTTGTTTGGAGGTTTGGAATGCTTGGTTTGGTGCAAAAACATAGAAAAATTTTGAAAAACAGAGCACCACCCACGCGCACGCGCACTCCACGCGTATGCTTGAATCAGGCAATTTCGGCCATCCACGCAGACGCGCCATGTACGCGTACGCGTGGATTGAGTTTTCCACCCCTCCATACATTCACCCGAGAGTTGTGCCTGAAGTGTGCCAACTTGGTGCCCCAGGGCACGCGAACGTGTACCTTGCGCATCTGCGTCGACTCTCTACTTTGTCATGCACTACGCGTACGCGTCGCTTCCATTTTATTCATCCACGCTTATGCGCACATGACGCGCACGCGTGGATTGCCCTGTTTCAGTCACCTTCTTTTCTTCTCCTCTTTCCATTTCTTTCCTTCTTCTCTTCTCTTTCCACCCTTCAATCATCATCCAACACTACCAAACATCATGTAACACCATTTCTTTTAGTTAGTTAGTTAGTTTTATTTTTGTTTTCCATTATAAGTGTTGGATTATTAATCTTGTTTACTATTTACTGCTGCTTATTACTGATAGGATGTTAGTTTAACATCATTATGTTATTACCATTGTTGGATTCCTTTGTTGAGGTTACAATTTATTACTTGGTTTTGGATTTTCATGTTGAACATTTGTGAATACCAAGTACATGTGACATTGCCTTTAAGCTCTTAACTCTTTTGAATTGCATGTTTTGGCCACCATGCATTCGTCATCTATTGTTAGGCAATTGTACATTATCAATGCATTTTTTTTAGGATGCTTGTTCTAATTGATCATCACCTATTTCATGCATTGAGATTTTTGAAATTGTGAAATCGGATCGAAAACTTACCTAGTGACATATTTTTTAGCTTTGTAAAGTTTTGTGGGCCACACTTGCTATGTGATTGATTTTTAATTCTATCTTCTTTTTCCTAAGTCCCATAGCATCCATGTGTTTCACCTCTATGTCACTTAGGTGTTGCAACAACTTCAATATGTGTCATTGATTGTTGTGTGAGTTTTATATACCATTTTGTTCACTAAGTCTACCTACACATCAATCAATGTCCATACATTATCCAATTTCACAATTGCTTAATTAATTGCTTGAATGCTTTCATGCCTCTTCACTACTTGTGTGGTTGACCTAACCTACAAGTCTTTTAAAGTACCTCAAGCACACTATAATGAGTGAAATGCATGTTTTCTTTTGTATAATTGTGACCTGATTTTTAAATACTAGAGTGTGAGTTCTAAACCGCATGCAAGTTAGAACCCATACACCTATTTTTCATTAATATCACACTAATTCACTCACTCAATTCTAGTGATTCACCTCATTCCAACAATTCACGCTTCCTTGCTTTTGTACTTTCTCGTCTTACGGTGTTTATTTTATTTTTCATGATCGATGCACCATAAGCAAAAATGGAAGCGGAAGGAAGAACACGCAGCACCGGTTGACCTACCAACTGAAGGTAGCAACTAGGAAAGTCGCCATACCCCCTTGTTCATCTTTGGATTCACCGAGGACGGTGCAAACTTTTAAGTGTGGGGAGGTCGTCCGACCACTCGGTGTTTTCGGTAACAAGTTTCTAATCCCAACACTGTTGCATTTCATTTTAGGATTTTTAGTTGCATTTTCTTATTTTGAATTTTTATATATTAAGCTTAGTCAAAATCATGATATTTTTCAAGGATTTTATCTATAGGGCACCCCACCCCAATTGATTGAGAAAAATTTTTTTTTTAGAACTTGCTTGAATTATATATTTTGTGGAACATGATTTTTGAGCTAAGAACACAAGCATGTGAGATTTGAGCCTAATTGTGTGGTTACATCATATATGACCACTTATTTTCATTCTTGTGTGCATTATTCTCTTCTTATGATTGTAATCTTTGATTTGTTTAATTCTATATGTCCATTATTTTGTGTATACATGCATTTACATAATTGAGGCCATTGTTTAAATAGCTCACTTACCCAAATAGCCTACCTTTTATATTCCAGTGTTAGCCGATTTTGAGCCTATGCTTAACCCACTTGTTCTTAATTGTAGCACATTACAAGCCTAAGTGAAAAACAATAAATATCCCTTGTTTGGATCTTTGATTAGCTTAGGCTAGTGAGAGTGTTTATCATTTGATTTTGGGAGAGTTGGGAACATTGGGTAGAGATAAAAGTGTGTTTGTGTTTTTGTTGAAAAATTTTTAGGAATTGGGTACATACTCATGTATTAATCATGTGTAAACCATATGCATTGATGTTCTTGTATACATTTTAGTTTGAAAAGAAAAAAAATGAGAAAAACAAAAAGAAAAATATATATATATATATATAAAAAGAAAAAATATATATATATAGAAAAGAAAGAAAAAGAAAAACAATAAAAAGGGGACAAAAATGCCCCAAAGTTCAAAGTTCAATAAAAATCAATGCATATGTATGGTGATCAAAAAGAGAATGCATGAGTGTGTGAAAAAGTGAAGAATGGGTAGTTAGGTTTGTTTAGAATTGTATAGGTCGTCATAGGTTAGGTGGAAAGTTTAAGTTAATCAAAGATTCAAATTTCAAGCTCACTTGACCATATGCATCCTACCTTGACCCTAGCCTCATTACAACCTATGGGAAAGCCCTCATGATATTTGTATGCATGCATAAAGTAATTGTTGATTGTTAGATGAAAAGTAAACTTTGGAAAATATGATTAGGGGAGGATTGAGTGAATCAACCCCATACACTTGAGTGACTAGAGCGGATACACATCCGGTGAGGGTTCGATTGCTCAATTACATGTTTTCACCCATGATCATGTCTTTTCTTGCAAGTTTGTAAAATCTTCTTAATAATTCAATTCAATTGTGGGTTGAGTGATTGCTATTGCCTTAGCCCTTGTGTTTGTATATGTATTCTTGGAAATTGATTTATTTTGACCAAGTGGATGCATTCATGTAGATAGATTGCATATAGATAGGTTGCATGTAGTTAGTTTGCATTAAATAAATGTTGATGTCCCTTTGCTTCTTTCTTGATTTTAGCATGAGGACATGCTTAGTTTAAGTGTGGGGAGATTTGATAAACCCCGATTTTGTGGTTTATCTTGTGCTTAATTTGGGAGATTTTATCACATTTTCTCACATTTATTCAATGAAATAGCATGGTTTTGTAATTCTCCCTTGAATTATGCTTAAATGTAAAAACATGCTTTTTAGGCCCTAATTTGGTGATTTTAGATCCACTTTAATTCCATTTGATGCCTTGATGTGTTTGTTAAGTAATTTCAGGTTCATAAGGCAAGTATTGGATGGAAGAAATGAGACCTCTACTCTTTCTCTTTCTAATTTTGTATTTCATTCTTGTAATTGCTTACTTTGTTGTTGATGCACTTTTGTTCTTCCATTTTTCTTTAATGCAATTTATGATTCATGTTCCTTTATTGTTGATTTGATTTGTTGTTGTTTAATTCCTTGCAACGGAGTAGTGTAGATTTACTTTCCTTGCTATTTTACTATGTTTTCCTTTTATGCCTTCTAAGTGTTTGATAAAATGCTTAGTTGGATTTTAGAGAAGAATTTTATGCTCTTGGCTTGGGAAGGTAACTTAGGAACTCTTGAGTTACTAATGTCCAAGTGATTGACGATTGGGAGCCATTAACGCTAGATCTCACCAATTGATTAGGTATAGAACTAGGACTTATGGACTTGGATTGACATAGCTGACTTGACTTTCCTCTACTATTAGTTAGGGGTTAACTTAGTGGGGTTGGTCCTTGCCAATTCTCATGTTGTGGTTAGTGATAAGGATAGAGATCCTTGACCACCTAACCTTGCCAAGACTTTTCAGTTGTTAGTTTATTTTTATTGATATTTACATTCCATGTCTCTTATCCCAAAAACCCCAAAATATCTCATAACCAATAACAAGACACTTTGTTGCAATTCCTAGGGAGAACGACCCAAGGTTCCAATACTTCGGTTTATAAATTTAGGGGTTTGTTACTTGTGACAAACAAATTTTTGTATGAAAGGATCCTTGATTGGTTTAGAAGCTATACTTTACAACGAGCTTTCAATTGTGATTTCTAAACCGTCAAGAATTCGTTCATCAGTATCATCCTCCTTTGTTTGTGTATCTTCCTCCTTTGTTTTTGCATCTTCCTCTTCTTCCATGTGTGAGGGTGGAGAGTTCTCTAATTCATTGGAGTATGAACTCCTTTGATTGATTTTCTCACTTTCTTCCATAGGATCTTGCATTGTATCTCTTGGGAAGGAATTTGCTTGTTCCTCTTCCTGGGGCTTGATAATCAACTCCACATATTTCTCTATATTTTTTACACTCATCTTCATATCATATATGAATTCTTTCATAAGAAGCTCAAGAGCTGATGGTTCTTGATATGACTAAGGAGAGGAGGATGGTTCTTGATATGAATAAGAAGGAGATGATGGTTCTTGATAAGAGTAAAAAGATGATGGTTCTTGGTATGGATAGTGAGATGGTGGCTCTTGATATGGATAGAAAGATGATGGTTCTTGATATGGATAGAGAGGTGGTGGTTCTTGGTATGAATATGGAGATGGTGGTTCTTGATAGTTGGAACATGGAGCACTGAAGTTTCTTTGGTTTTGACTTTGCCAACCAAAATTCGGGTAGTTTCTCAATCCACAATAATAAGAATCACTCCTTGGGTGTGAGTAATAACCCATGTGATCTCTCTCCATTATTTTTCCTTAGCACAAAGCACCAAACAGAATTAAATGCACCATGTGCAAAACAGGCAAGCAAAGAAGAAAGAACATAAAGGAAAATAAAATAAAATATAAAAGAAAACAAAAATAAAAAAAAGAAAATAATATGAATAATTAAGAAAATAAAATAACTAATAAGTAAAAAGGAGTATAAAATTTAAACTCAATAAATAAAATAACTAGGAAGAATAAAACAACTAAGGGGACACCAAACTTAATTTCAGAAATTAAGAGAAAAGAAAAAATAAAAGAATTTTAAAAAATAAATCAAAATATTTTTTTTAAAATTTAAAGAAATAAGTTAAATGAAATTAAAGCAAAAACGCCTAATCTAAGAAATCAAATAACCAGTAGTTGTCAATCACAATCAATCCCCGACAACGGCGCCAAAAATTTTGTGCGGAATTTATAACCCACAAACTAACCGGCAAGTGCACCGGGTCGTACTAAGTAATACCTCAGGTGAGTGAGGGTCGATCCCACGAGGATTGATGGACTAAGAAACAATGATTGAATAATTTACTTAGTTAGACAAACAGAAAAGAGTTTTGAGAGTCCAATTGCATCAAACAGTAAATTCAGAAAATCAGAAAACAAGCAGTAAATTGGTGTGAATAATATATAAGTAAAACAGTTAAGGTTTCAGAGATATTTATCTTCAGGATTGAATTTTTTTATTAACTATTTTAATCATGCAAGATTCAATTCATGGCAAACTATATGTGACTAAACCCTAATTCCTTAGACCTTTTTAGTCTCCTCTAACCTTCATCAACTGCCAATTCCTTGGTCACTTGATTCCAATCAGAGGGTTAAGTTCAATTCTAGTTTATGTGCCACAAAAACCCTAATTACCAAAATATAAGAGGATTTTATATCACGTATCCCGTTAAGTCCAGATAATTAGAAATCTAGGAGAAATTGTTTTCAAGCTGTTGTTCAAGTAAAGAGATTTTTCAAGTTATACAAGAATTCAATTAGAACAAGGGTCATACTTCCATTCCACCCAAATTCATAAGATAGAGAACGGAAATAATTCTTGAAATAGAAATCAATACATGAATTAAAATATAAAAATAATAGTATCAATCCATACAATAGACAGAGCTCCTAACCTTAACAGTGGAAGTTTAGTTGCTCATGGTTCAAAGAGAAAACTAGGATTTAGAAAATAGTAAATTGCGGAATGAGGTAGAAGAGAAGAGATTACCCCGAAGGGATAATTCTTTTTCCTTTTATATCTAATCATAATTAGTGTAAATTATATTTCCTAAAACTAAATAATATATTTTCCTATTTAAAAATAAAATAAAGTTTAAATCAAAATTAATACAATACACTTGGTGCGAGCCTTGTATGACGAATGGGGACCACTTGAGTTCTCTAAGGTGGCGCCAAACTTGAGTAACCTCAAGTTTGGCTTCAATTGATCTGTAGGCACTTCTTCGATTCTCCTTGCTGGCGCCAAACTTGAGTAACCTCAAGTTTGGCTTCAATTGGTCCGCATGCATTCCTTGGAGTTTCTTTGTTGGTGCCAAACTTGAGGTATCTCAAGTTTGGCTTCATCAAGTCCGTGTGTGTTCTCCAACTCTTCTTAGCTGGCGGCAAACTTGAGGTATCTCAAATTTGGCTTCAGCAAGCCAGCATGCTTTCCTTAGAGAATGAGTGTGTGGCGCCAAACTTGAGGTGCCTCAACTTTGGCTTCAACCTGTCCGAAAGAAATGAGGCTTGTGTAGTGCTCCTAGAGCCAAACTTGGCGCAGTCCAAGTTTGGCTTCAACTCCTTATTCTGTTGTAGCTTCGTCTCTTCACGCAAACTCTGTCAAATTTATCCAAAATGCTACCTGAAATAAACAGAATTGGACACAACTCAAAGTAGCATTCATAGTGGCTAAAAGATACTTAAATCTTGATTAAACTTAACAATTCAAATGCAAATTCATCAGGAAAGGTAGAAAAGATGCTCACGCATCATTAGCGTAGTCGAGAAAGCTTTGCAGCAAATTGCATCGGACGCTTCAACCAGGTATATCCGACTTTTAAAATTGCTAAGGTGTTCTGTCATAGAGGTCCGTGTCAGAGTTTTTAAAGTTCCTAGGCCTTGCCCGCATGATCTCTTCAATGAACAGATCTTCTCCTCCAAGAGGGATTTCCTCCCGATCCGTCTGATTACGCTGACTTCGAAGGTTAGCCTCTAGTTTCGAGAGCTTTTCTTCTAACTCTCTTCATCATCGTACCTCTTTTCGAAAATATCTTTCTGCTTTTCTTTGTCGCTTAATCTCCTTCTCAAGTTGCTCTAATCGGCACGGTGCCCGTGCACAAGTCCCATAATCTCTGTTGGATGAGGGGGTTCCTCATCTTCGGGTGGATGAACTACTGAATGGATTTGCTGTGGTGGAGGTTTTCCTGATGTACTTTCTCTGTGGGGACCACTCACCTTTCGTATCGTAGAGGAATCACAAGTGCTCGGTCGTTGTTGTGAGGTTTCGGTTTTAATTCAAATGCCATGTGACCGTCTTCGAACTGATTGTCCACCATGATTCGGTGTAGACTTCTAAGTCCCCAGCAACGACGCCAATGTTCTGAGGGTTATTTGAAACTGGGTTTCTTTTGGACCTGAACATGAGGTCCAAACTCCTTTTGAGATAACGTCTGACTTCTTCTGGTTTCAAGGTGCTGCCGTCTAAGTTCCTCGTGAGGATGTGGGGGTGGTACCTGCAAGGGTCCCCAATACTTAAGTTAGTAAGGGTTTTAAGAAAATTTTTAGTAGATTGGGTTCTAAATATACCTGAGGGTATCAGTGTATTTATAGTAGAGTAGATAACCACCTTTTAGCGTAGTTCCACTTTTGCTGGTAGATGTTCCATTTTTCTAGGCAAGCTATTGAGATCTTTCTTCTAGATAAATGAGAGATATATCAGGAGTTAGTTATTTATTCAGATAAGTAGAGTTAATCCGTCATCATCGAGCCCGACCTCTTTGAGGTCGGATATGTGTGGAGGAGGCATGATCTCTTGCGTGGACCTCTGTTCTTTTTGGGCCTGACTATGTCTTTAGGACAGGATATGAACTGTTATCATATAAATAAAATAACTAATTTTTAAATTTATTACTTAAAATTGTTCTAAAACATAAATCTAGTTTGATTAATATGTAAAACTCTTCCATCAAAATTAATCTCATAATATATTATAGCATTTTATTTTATTTTAGTTTTGCGTTTTTACGTATTTTATTTTGGGTCACATTCTAAGCTTTCAGTACTTTAGGTTTATGATGGCCCATCAAACCATGGAGGCCCGGGATAAGGCCCAATATACGATCTGGCGTTAACGACGCTCCAGCAAACACTAAAATAGCCGTTCAGACTTTGAATGAAGAAAAGGAAAAAAAATGAATATAGCCGTTTCAATTTGAAACCAAGTGCACTCTTCGAAAACCCTATTATCCAATCCCAATCGTTCTCCACAATTGAACTCTCTCTCTCTCTCTCTCTCTCTCTGCTCACAAGCAAGATTTTGAAGTTCTTCTCGTTTCGTTTTGCTCCAAAGATTATTGAACCTCTCGTCATTCTTTGCTTCCAAAAGACATGGACGGTACGCTACTCTGTGTGTGTGTGTGTGTTTTTTTTTCTCCTTCATGATTTGAATTTTTTAATTCTTCATCGAAATTCAACATTTCTTGCAGAAAAAAGCATTCAAATACAAATGCTCGCTGAAAAACACAACGAAATTGTTCTCGAGGACAAGCAGCCACCACCAAATTCTCACACAGGTTCCCGCTCTCTATCCTCTCTTCAATTTTTCTATTTGAATGATAAAATACATTTTAATTCTTGTTCAGCATCATTAGTTAGGTTAACTAATCTCAGCGCAAAAGAAAAAAAACTTAATGTTGTTACTTGTTGTTTGTGTCATTTCCCTTTTGGTTAGAGGATGCGCCAAAGCAAGAGAACGAAAGCTCTGAGTGCACGGACATTGAAAACATCATGACTAATGAGATCCATGAAGTTTCACCTGATCAGGGTGGTCACACACTTCCGATCTTGAAGAAAATCATCTATTTGAGTACCAAGATTCAGGTAAAAGTTTGAAATTTTATTTGGATTGTTTTTTTTTTTTAAGTTATACATAGACCAGTTTTTATTTTTGTGCATCTTTGTTTTCACACATTCATTCTTGAAGTTCTAAATTTTCTTTCTTTATAATTCTTGTATCAGGATTTGAAGCAACAGCATATAGTACTGGCTGAAGAAGCAAAACTCTCTACCAAGTCCTTTCTGGACTCTGATGCTTTGAGGTCTTTTAAGTCTCTAGGTATTGAGTCTCATCAAAGTTAGATATAAGTTTTTACGTTTCACTTTCTTTATGACTAGTTGAATTAACATTGAGTTTTGGCACTTTTGTTTGATTTAGGTATTGAATATGAACTCCTTAGAAGAAAATTTCTGAAGGAGTACAATGAACGGAAGAGGCTTTCTAATGAATTGATTGAAATGAAGGGAAACATCAGAGTGTTCTGCAGATGCAGGCCGTTGAATGCTGGTGAAATTTTGAATGGGTCTGCTGCATCTGTTTTGAATTTTGAGGCATCTTCTGATTATGAACTTCAAGTCGTCGCTTCAGACTCAACCAAGAAGCAATTTAAGTTTGATCATGTGTTTAAGCCAGAAGATAACCAAGGTGAAATAAATGCTACAATTTTTTATTATGCTCATTGGAATACATTTTGCTTTTCTGGTATTGATTCAGTTAAAATTTATTTAACGCGAGTGTGTTAATTTTTGTCATGCAGAAGCTGTATTTGCACAGACGAAGCCTGTCATTGCATCAGTGCTGGATGGGTTCAATGTCTGTATATTTGCTTATGGGCAAACTGGAACTGGTAAAACATTTACAATGGAGGGAACACCAGAGCAGAGGGGAGTTAACTACAGAACACTGGAGGAATTATTTAGGATAGCTGAGGAGAGACATGGTGTAATGAAGTATGAATTGTGTGTCAGCATGTTGGAAGTTTATAATGAGAAGATAAGAGATCTCCTGGTGGAAAATTCCTCCCAAACTAAGAAGTGAGTTTTTGTTTCTAGGTTAATTTTCATGTTGCACTTGAATTGATGAGTGTAGTCTCAAGTTTTATTCTCCCCTTTCCAATAAACTAAGCATAACAATTTGTTGTTTCAAATGTTAATTAATCAATCTATATGACAATTTTTTTTATTTCAGGTTGGAGGTAAAGCAATCTGCAGAGGGAACCCAAGAAGTCCCAGGACTTGTTGAAGCTCCTGTTTATGGAACAGAAGA
Organism: Arachis ipaensis; assembly: GCF_000816755.2. Taxonomy (NCBI): domain Eukaryota; kingdom Viridiplantae; phylum Streptophyta; class Magnoliopsida; order Fabales; family Fabaceae; genus Arachis; species Arachis ipaensis. Next base: position 41,180,008 of record NC_029793.2, on the reverse strand, counting down.
TGTTTGGGAATTGCTCAAGACTGGAAATAGAGTAAGATCTGTTGGATCCACCAGTGCTAATGAGCTTAGCAGCCGTTCTCATTGGTATGTCTTCAATTGATCAGATAATCTTTTTAAATATGATTGACATGACTTGTTGATATATTAACCACAAACTCATACTTAAATTTTGTGAGAACTGATTTTCTATACACATTTTGCAATTCTACATGGTTAAGTAATAGTGAATGTTCCTATTCTCATATTTTGAAGATGGACATGGTCACGGTTACATAATTTGTTATCGCTAGTAATTAGTAAATGTAATATAATTATCTCAATGAGGGTATAGGTCTAGTCTAGGTTGATGTTGGTCTTATATTGATAACTAAGAAGAGATTTTACATGCAGCTTGCTGCGAGTAACTGTTGTGGGGGAGAATTTAGTTAATGGCGATAGAAC
>NC_029793.2:41176548-41179370 GCF_000816755.2 Arachis ipaensis | reverse complement strand
GAAAGACTTAAGGAATCCCAATTCATAAATAAGTCTCTATCTGCTCTTGGAGACGTTATCTCCGCTCTTGCCTCCAAATCTGCACATATCCCTTACAGGTATCTATGTTCCTCTTGTTCACATTCTTACATAACGAATTCATTATTTAACTCATATTTGTGTCTCGTTTGGAACAGGAACTCAAAGCTGACTCATATACTTCAGAGCTCCTTAGGTGAGATTTCATTTCAGCTTTACAAATTTGTGATCCGTTGGAAGTTGCTGCCATGTCTTGATTCCTGTATATTTGACATTTCTTTTATCAAAAGCAATGAATCAATTGCAATTCAGATAGTTATTGTTATGAAAAGGTCTTCAGGGTGTGTCCATGTGTGCATGTTTTCTTATTTGTAATTTCTAATTGCTGATATGGGATTCAAATACAACAGGAGGAGATTGCAAAACATTAATGTTTGTCCAAGTTAGCCCAAGTGAGACAGATTTGGGAGAGACACTTTGTTCACTAAATTTTGCTAGCCGGGTCCGTGGAGTTGAGAGTGGCCCAGCTCGCAAGCAAGTGGACCATGCTGAGCTGCTTAAATATAAGCAAATGGTAAGCAAAAAGTTTAATTTGTTCCTATGAATAAGAATTAACCATTATTCATTTATATCCTAGCTCAATATTTGATCATCAAAACAGGTAGAGAAACTCAAACATGATGAGAAGGAAACTAGGAAGCTACAGGATAACAATGCTAACTTGCTACTGAGACTTGCTTCAAGAGAACACCAATGTAAAACCCTTCAGGAAAAGGTAGCACTTGTAATTTACAAAATGTTTATTCACATAAGTCAATCATATATTCTGTATTTATCTCAACTCCAAATTAATTTTGACAGGTTAGGGGCCTTGAGAATCAGATAGCTGAAGAAAGGAAGACCAGACTAAAGCAAGAGAGTAGATCAATTGCTGCTGTCTCAGCACAAAATTCATCATCAACATTAACTGCAGCTCGGAGAAACACTGCAGATAAGAAGCCACCTCTCAATCCTTCACAGACGAGAATGCCATTGAAAAGAATATCCAATTTCATGCCTTCGCGGTCTCCTATAGCATCGAAGAGATACAACACTTCCATGAATAGTGGGAAGGAAAATACAGAAGCCTACTCGAAACCAAAAAGTAGGGCATCAATAGCAGTTAGACCACCTGCACTCCCAACAGGGAAGCTCCTTCAACCAAGGAGGCGGGTCTCCTCCATTCCCGCAATCTGTCCAGAGAGAACTTCTGACATCACAACTCCACTCCGGTCTCATGCACCACCAATGGCCCAGTTACTTCAACCAAGGAGGCGGGTCTCCAGTGTCATAAGCTGTCCAGAGACAACTTCTGATATCACAACTCCACTCCGAGCATCTCAATTTGCAGGTGGAAGCAGTGTATTGATCAGTCGCCAAAGGAGAGCTCGGTATTCAAATTTGTTTGCCCCATTGCCAGAGTCGAGAGCATCTGTTGAGATGACCACACCGATGTCTATCAGGAGCAGCAGCAAGTTTAGGGGAAGTCCAATACAAGGAGTCGATTCAAGGGTAGCTAGACATCCAGCTGCGGTTGCACTGCAACGGAAACCTGTGGTCTGGAGCCCTCTCAAACTGAGAGGCTTGAAAAATAACAATAACAGAAGGTCTTGGCTCATGCCATCTCGGTCATACAATGAGTTGCAATGATCTTTGGCTCTGACAAATGAAATAGCCATGTCATGCATTCTACACACACAGTTATCTCCAATTGAACTAATAAATACACTCATATTAGTGCAATTTGTTTTGTTTGTAATGTGTTCCAAGCAAAATCTCTAATGCTTATTACATGTTCATTCTATCTGGATTCAGAATGGTGACAAGCTTGCACATGGTGAAGATTAGAATTAAGGGGATGAAAGAATCATTTTCCAAACATCTTAGTTCTTATTTGACTTTTTACTGTGCTGCCATCCCAATATTTCTCCCTGGAGCTGGAACTTGAAAATTCATTCTTAGAGTACTTCTCTTAATTTTACTTCTTGCAGTTCTAATTTAGAAGTAACACACTAGCTTCGTGCAACATTATGTAGCTTTAAACTGAACAAGGATAAATATTAGAAACTCGCATTAGCCAGGTAGGTATGAGAGGTGACCCATAGCATTGGGACAAAAAAAAGCTAATTTAATTTTAATTCAAGTTTGTTACATCTATATGCACACTACAATTTAGCCTTGGCGAATACTACGGTGTAGAATACAGTCAATACACGTCAGCCTCCCAAGAACGGGGACATGCAGACAAGGTGATACATCATGGCAGAAGATTCACAGGCTGGTAACTGTGGATAGCTGAAGGAGATTAAGCACTACTGGCAACATTTTGATTTTTTTTTTTTTGTTGGGCATTATAAATGATATGTAAGTTGTTGACCAATGTGCTGGTTTTGAAGAAAACTCGTTTGTTGGGCCGTGAGAAAAGAATAGGCATAAACTTTATGTTTTTGTTGAAAATTTTTATTTTTGCTCAAGCGGATTAGACCGCTCCTAATTCTAAGCATTAGGCATGTATGTACCACACATCCACATAACACACTTATACATACTACATCACTGCATGGATTTATTTTTTCTCCTGGGAAATTTGAACCGGATGTGGTTGTTAAGGAGGCATATAATATGTCATTCAACCAAGCCTTCAACCACTGTTTTTGTTGAATTTCACTTATGTTGTGTGTTAAAAATATTTAAGTGATTTAGACCTAACAAAAACAAAGGGCTAATCACTCACCAAAAATAAAGAAAAAACAAAGGGCTAATCT
>NC_029793.2:41172402-41176483 GCF_000816755.2 Arachis ipaensis | reverse complement strand
TAATCAATATATATTTGTGAATGTGCATTGAACCTGTCGTTTTCTTAATTTAGTTCTATGATTCTTGAGAGATATATGTTTGCTACCTTTGTGACTTGCAACATGTTCCAGGCCAAAAATCTAGTGTCAATCTGAAAAAGGCATAATCTTCTTACAAGAAATAACAAACAAACCCATAATCATATTTAAATCGCTGCGTCAGCAATCTAGAAACTACATTGACATTGCAGATTTCCAAATCTTGTTCTCGTCACACACCCCTTGCGTCCACAATAATACCATTAGATTTAAAATTGTTAGGCTAATAATAGCAACAACCTATACTCAAATCTTACACCATAGTCGTAAAATCAACAGTGACAATGGGTGCCACATCTGCACCCCGAAAATTCGTTTGCAAAGCTTCAAAATGGGAATTGGGGGTAAAATGATACCTGTTCACAAATCCAATCGTTTTTACCTTCTTTCACGTTCATGTTTCAATCCACACCAGAATCAACTAACAATCATGTATCCCTACACTGGTAAAAACATCAGTGTCCAAAATCACTACATTTCCACCCACGATAAGAGTTTGTCTCCATGGGGGTATATGAGATTCCCGGTGCTCACAGTCGATTTGTCATTCGCCAGAATATTCAACTATGGTGGCCTCCCTGCCACAAGGACGACCGATCTAAATTTCTCATAATCAAGATTGCTTGTGTTTCCCTTTGAATGACTTTCCCAAAATATCCCTCCTCTCCTACGACTTTAAAAAAAACCTAATAAATATCTACCCTTACTAAGGAAAAATAAATAAATTAATTAATAAATACAATTGAATACAAGTCACATAGTTTCATCTTCCATGTCTTCTTTCCACATTTATTTTATTTATATTTTGTTAATTTAATTTTCCGTGGTTGAATGGAATATCACATGCAGGTAAAAAATAAGTATTAAATTCATATGTTAATCATTTCATAACCATATCTTTAATGTACTCAAAAATTTGTCTTATATTCAATTCACTTGAGAAATATAAAAATTAGTCAAATTTAAATATTTAAAATTTATTATAAAAAATAAATTAATAAAAACTAGACATCAATAAAAGATACAGTAGAACTGACCCTAAAAGTAACATGTATATCAAAAGTTTTCACTTTTTATATCCTTTTAAGTTTTAATTATTATTATATCTTAATAAAGCAATGGAGACATGCCTTTATAGATCTGGGACCAAGTAGCCGTTGCATTCATCAATCACTAGGAATTAGGAGTGAGGCTCACTCGACCGTTGGAAATGCAAACGTTACACTTACTTCGCGTTTCACCTTTGACTTTCACATCAAAACACCGAAACTAAAAGGCTTTAGGTCATTGTGTCCCTGTATTCTAGAGAGAGGTCCAATTGTTAGTTGAGTGGGCACTACTACTACTAGTTTAAGATTAAGAGATTGTGTTCTTGAGACCCACATCCGCATCGTGTTTTTTCAGCCATGGTTGCTAGAACCCCACTTACGCAAAAGAAAATGTTAGCTCCACTTAATCCAATTCTCATTAGAGAGACGCTCATCAAGGTAATAATACTCACCCTCTTTAATAAGCAGCCCTCATTTGTCCACAAAAAATTCCTATTTTTCCTTTTGGATTTCCCTGATCAGAGTTTTTTTTTATTTAATTAATTGATTAATTTTGTGTGGGGTTGCTTTTGAAGGTGGATCGGTGCATGGCACGGCTTCAGGAGCTTCAGTACACTGTGACCGGTGGAAGTAAGGTGGTTTCGGGCGTTAGTCTCAGCCCTCGAAGTACCAGAGGTTATCTCAGAACTAGTCTCAGGTGTAAACAAGAATCACTCAGGTACTCCTCCTTTCTTCAAAAAAGAAATCTTTATTTTTTAGTTTTTGAGTTCTTATATTATTTTACTTGGTTTATTCAAATTATATGAATTTATCAATTAGGTAAAGTACAACAAACGAGTCAGATTTTACTTTAATTCGATGATAAATATATTATACAAGTTCAAAATTTTACTGTCTATTGAATTGTTATGATTATTATTAAGGTGGATTATGATTTTGTCAATGTTGTGAAATTGTTTGTATATAAAACTGTGAAGGCTCAAGAATGGTGGAACTAGGAAATCTCCCGTGGGAAAGTTTCCCTCTCCATCAAAGACAGGTTCTTTCTCTTTCTTAGCATTTCTTTTGCACATGTATATCTTTGCTTTGAAATGAAACAAACAAACACATGCAGGTGAATGGAGAAGAATGTCATTGCCTGCAATGCTAGTGGGTGAAACCGTTGGAGAGATTCTACAGGCAACTCAATTTGCTAGAGAAATAGTCTCAGTAGTTAATAACAAACCTTTCGCCACTTCTGACGATCCAAAAACTCCCATGTCTCAACGGCTAAATAGAAAATTATCTTCATTTCAAGCTGAAAATACTGAATTCAAGGCCAGAAGGAAGAAGGAAAAGCAAACAAAATCACAGCACGAAAATTCACCGTCGCTTCAACGTGCTCGTTCTAGAATCAATTTTAAGGTATCACCTCCAAAAGTAAAAGAATTTGACAAAGAAAACAAGAAGTACTTGGCTAATAGAGTGTCTCCAAGGAACAAACCATGGGCGAAGAAAACAGTGCTATTTCCAAACCCTTTGTACCTTCCAACCCAACCTTCTTCACAGCAACAACGATTTTCAAAGACTAGGTCCCCTGTTATATTAAGAAATAGAGGAACAACAACAACCGCAAACACATCTATAACTACGCCACATAAATTTGTGATCAAGTCACCACAACCTTCATCTTCAAAAGTTCAAGTCAAGAAGAGTCCACAAGCTAAAAGTAATAAGAAGTTGATTTCACCAAGTAGAACAACTACTGCAAGGAGTTCTCCAAAGAGGTTCCATGTGTTTCATCCACCAACCGTTTATCTTTCTTCACCAATAGGAAAAGAAAATTTGAGTAGGAATTCGCCAAAGCGATCTGTCTCAGTCGCTGCGAAGATTCGTAGGTCCTTTTCTCCTTCGAGGCTGGCCACCAGATTGGTTTCACCGTTGAAGAGCAGGAAAACTATATTGAAAACCGATGATGGGTTGGCAGTGAGTGGACTAAAACAGCGCCCAACATCAACAATGAAAATCCCTATTCGTGGAATTTAAGAATGCGTTTGTGTATAATCCAGGGTTTGTTTATTTTACTTTTTTTTTCACTTTGTACTCCTGCTGGACTAGTGAGAGAGGGTGAGAAAATATTTCTCATGTTAATAGCAATTTATTTTTTTCCTATCCATTTAAGAAAAATCACAAACTAAATATTCTTTGATCTGATATGTTTATTTAAACATAAATAAATAAATGAAGTACTAAACAAATGCAAAACCAGCACACAAAACATTGCTGTTAATGTTCTTAATTAAGTCTTACAACCATTCTCATGCTTAAGATTTGAAATATTATGTTTCTCCGGCCAAGATCATTCCTAAATCGAATTGAAGATAGTTGATTCTCTCATTCTTTAATAGGATATTCCAATGAAATTATAAAAAGTAACTTTTGCTGAAACTTAAACCACTAGATGAATTTTGACATTAAGGATTTTGTGGATATGTATTTTTTTTTATAGATTTTAAATGAACTTAGTTGGACAAATAAATAAATGAACTGGTTTGTAACAAAAATATATTTAATTTTAATTATTTTTATTAATTATAAAAGAAAAAACATAAAAAATATTTAGTTACTTTTTTAAAAACTTCCAATCCCACCACGAAAGCAATGGAAGTCGTGCAGAAAGAGTTAGCTGGAATGGTGGTATTTTATTGTCGTTGGAACGATGGTATTTTATTGTTGTTGCTACTCTGGCAAGAGATATGATCACTTCTAATTGTTGTGTTTTTTATTTAGTTGGTAATTGGTTATTGTTAATTGTTAAGTTATTGTTTGTAATTGATAATAGTAATTTATGTTGTTGAACTTTTATCATTGATATAAATATTAATTTGTAAATTATTCAATTGTTCAAGATTTGTGTTGATTACTTGATTGATATTAAGCTTAATTTTAGTCAAACAGAGAGTACTCTCTTATTT
>NC_029793.2:41172038-41172330 GCF_000816755.2 Arachis ipaensis | reverse complement strand
TAGCAGAAATAAAAGTAAAAATTTACAAGATTAAAAATAAAAAATTTTAATTTTTTAAAGATAGAAATAAATTATTTAAAATAAAATAAAATAAAATATTTTTTTTTTAATCCGACAAGTATCAATTTGTGCTCATGTTAGCTGTGAGTTTTTCTTGAAGGAGAACTGCAATAAAACACTGACAAATTCCTTGCCACAATATGGTTTTAAGGATGGTTTGTTATTTCTAATATAGTGTTCCATGGCTTCTGAAAATAGTAACAAATGCCCCTCTAAAAATTAATAAAATCTT
>NC_029793.2:41168943-41171967 GCF_000816755.2 Arachis ipaensis | reverse complement strand
TGTCTTCAATGTGAACTGAGTAATGTTATATTGTGCAAACAGTCTTTGATATTAAATTGAATATTAATATATTTTATTTATGTAATTTTTAGGTGAAGATGGAACCATAGAGGTGGAGATGGAAACCATTTTGACTTGGGAGCGTGAACTCTCTGAATTTGGGCCAAAACATGACCGTTTTAAATTACTAAATTTTTAAAGTGGTATTTAAGATTTACGATGTGCATTAAAATTGTTTCTGAAATTTTAATTGTATTAATTACGTTTTTGATATTGAAAAAATTGCACCATATTAGTCCCTAACATGTTTTCCGTTAATGATGGACTAATATGGCTTGATGACGTGGACCTTTAGTGACATATGTCACCTTATGGTTTGCCCACATGTAACAGTATGATGACGTGTCGGTTGTAACACCCTAACTTTTAACACCTCATAATCGTACTAAAAGTCCAGACGTCAGGTACCTTTAAACATTTTTATTACATACCATCTTTATTTAATATTGAGCCTTTGCAGATACGAACCGAAACTTTAATTAAGAAGACAAGAGGAGACTTTATTTTCAATCACTTAATCACAAAGGTATTTATATATTCACATAACATTAAATACATAGACTTATTTCAAGATTTTCAAAACAAATCATACCCCTCTAAAAACGAAAAACAATAAACGATGAGGAGAAAATAAATTCTAACAAATCAACTCGTGAACAGAATCTTATGTGCTCCTGTAGCTCCACATTAGACCTTCGCACATATAGCTGAAAGGGGTAGAAATAGGGGGGTAAGAACTGGGGAGTTCTTAGTAGGGTCGGTATTAGAAGTTAAGTTCGTTTCATTATGTTCTCAGTCAATAACAACAGTCAACAAAGTAAAATCCAACTCAACAATTATAGAACATAGAATTCAATCACAAGCACACACAATCATAGAAAACACATTCACAAACAAATATGTGCAAACAAGTATGATGCATGCCTAGTCCTATACAGACCATGAGCTCATGTGTCGGTTTGTTGTCCGATTCCCGACACTGGTCCTAAGATAAGCATTTCGTCCCGCCGTCCTTATCTCAGCCAACATCCCTCCATGAGCGTTACGCATCGCCGTCCTCATGGGAAAATCTTCCTTTCAGTCTCCAATGAGTGTTACGCATCGCCGTCCTCACTGATATCCTTTTACTTAATGCATCCTTCTCGTCACTGCTCTTTGCTCTTCTGTTGCAGAGATCATTTTACTTATTACGTGATTCTCTTTTTGTTCTTTTTCTTTTCGTTTTCCTTCTCATCTTTCTCTTTTATTTCCTTACTTCTTTTCTTTCTCTCTTCTTCTCTTCAATATTTTAATTTCTTATCATAATTCATCTTCACATTCTTCCCTCGTCTTTTCCTAAATGTCTTATGGAAAAGAATTATAAAGTACTTTAATTAAGTTTGCGTCCTCTAAAACTTTTAAGATCACTCTTTGCTCTTCTCTAACTTATAATAATATTAATAATATCTCTACTAGTTAATATTCGTAATAAAATGTTAATAATAATAAAAATAGAATAATTTAAATAGTAAATAACTAATATTATATATATATATATATTCTTGAAATGTAGTTTATAAAATTTTATTTTTAAATTTTTATTAATTATTTTTTAAATTATGAATTTTTTAATATTATATTTTTAACCTTAATATTTTATAAAACTATATTTGAACCCTCACTTATTTTCATATTTATAAATATAACTCTAAACTTTTATAAAATACCTATTTTTACTCTCGTACTTTATTTATTATCCAGAATCTTATACAATTACAAAATGTACCTCAATTACCTGTATAAGATGCCAAAGGCAGTAGCAGAAAAGTTGATCTCACTGCAAAGACGGTTCTTGTGGAGTAAGGAGGATGGGAAATTAGGGATGCCACTAGTGAGATGGGAGATAGTGATGGCTCCTAGAAAGGCGGGTGGGTTAGGAGTGGGAGATGCAGTGGTTAGGAATACAGCCCTTTTATTCAAGTGGTGGTGGAGGTTTTCGAAAGAGGATTGCCCCTTATGGAAGAGAGTAGTTTGCTCTTGTAACAGCATGAATCCCTCTGTAATGCTGTGTGGTCAGCCTATTCTTTCAAGAGGGGGCCCTTGGAGAGATATCTGTCAGCTCCAGATCAGGGAGCCACATATCAGAGAAAAGATTTAAATATGTAAAATATTTTATCATATATATATATATATATATATATTTGAGTTTGATTGAATTCAAATAGTTATAAAATTAATTTAATTACTTAAAATAAAATAATTTCTAAAAATAAGAAACTCTAATTAATAAAATAAATTATAACTCATTTATATTTATATTTTTTTTAAAATGCGGGTCGTTACATCAGTCAGTGACACGTGACATGATGACGTGGATTGTTATAGCACGTGTCACAATTCTATTTTGCCACGTGTCAGATTATGTCACGTGTCATAATGTTATTTGTTCACGTGTCATTCACTATGTCATCATTACATATGCACTAAACTGGTCTTTTACTTTACATCAAATGGCTCATTTTAATCCCTGAAATTGAATGTCGTACACCAAATTAATCCCTTCATCAGCTTGTTCTCTTTGTTTCTTTTATAAATTCAAAATTTTTAATATCTTTGAATACATTAATTTTAATTTTATCTTTTCACAAGTTATTTAAATACAAGTATATTTATAAAATGTTTTAAAAATTTTATTTTTAATTATACAATTTTTTTCTACAATATTTTATTAAAAGAATTATGTGACATATTGATATTGATTTAATAAAGAGTGTAAGTTAAGAGTTTAATAATATGGTATCTACTCCAATGAAGATTTAATGATTATCTTCATGTGAAGATACATCATTTTGACCATTGGATGATAGATTGTAGGGCTTGATTTTATTTGAAGTAAAAGTGTTACCTTTATTTAAAGTGTTGCTAAATAAATAAATTATACTTTTTAAACAAGGATCATCATGAGAAGATATTTTTGCCATCTTT
>NC_029793.2:41161589-41168650 GCF_000816755.2 Arachis ipaensis | reverse complement strand
AAAATTTTGGATTTAACTAGCATGTGCTCTAATGATATAAGTTAAAATTATTAATTAAAAAATTTATTATAAAAAATTGTAAAATAAAAAATATAATTAAAATTAGTGTATAAAAAAATATTGAAAATTTTAATTTTACAAAAAAATTGAGAACAAACTAATGAAGAGACTAATTTGGTGCACGACATTCAATTTCAGAGACTAAAATGAGTCATTTGATGCAAAGTAAGAGACCAATTTGGTGCATATGTAATGATACATAGTGAATGACACGTGGACAAATAATATTGTGACACGTGACATAATCCAACACGTGGCAAAATACCATTGTGACATAACCATCCTTATCAGCATGCCACGTGTCGCTGACCGACACGTCTTTGTACCGTTATACGTAGCCAAACTGTAAGAATCGCGACTAATTAATCACCTAATTAGTTAATTAACATTGCCAAAATTAGGTTCTGAAAATTTAGAGTGAGAATTTGAGGATGTAAATATGATTTTTGGACTTAGTGGCTTTTTCTGAGTTAGAAAATGTGTTTTCTGCAAAAAAAAACTGTGAAAAATCACGAACCGACAGTCGAACCGGTTTGAGTCTGTCCAGTGCTGCGCGAGAAAAAGTGAAAACAGTCAAAAACCTTAGAAAAATATCAGAAGTCAAAAACCATGCGTTAATTTTAAAGGTTTAGCCCGAAGTTGGGTCGAACGGGCTGAAAACGCTAACGGGTTGGACTGGGCCCAAGTTGGGCCCAAGCCCAACATATATAAGTGCTTTAAGTGAACCCACTCCAGCCCCAAACACTTAAAACACAACACCACACAGCTGAAAGAGAAAGGGAAGAAGAAAACCCCATGAGCACTATTCATTCCTAACTTCACAAGCTCATATCTTGAGCTATAGAGCTCCGATCGCTACACCGTTTGTGGCTACGCGTTCCTTGTGAAGAGCTCTACAAGAGCCATACAAGAAACTGGAGAGGTAACAAAAAAATCTTTTAGGTTATTCTCTCCAAAATTTGGAATCCTAGGGTTTTAATTAAGTGAGATTTTGTGACTTTTGGGTGTTTTAAGTTCACTCTAATCCTTGCTTAGCATTGAATTTTGGCTACCAAAACTGTTGGACAAGGTAAGAGGCATTGAACCCTTGTGAGATTATGTTTATATTGAGCCCTAGGTTAGTTTGGGATGATTTATATATATATAGCTTTATTATTGTGAGTTTGGAGCTTGTTGGTGCTTGTGGGAGTTACATTGGTGGCTTGATTATGGTTGGACGCCTAGCTTGTGCTCAAATTTGGGTTAAAGACATATTGAGAATCGGCCAAGGTATGGTGTTGATTTCCTCTATGTAGTATATAACATTCATGGACACTTAGGCTAGTGACCTATAGGATAGGATTGAATTAAAATGGTTGATGAGTCATTGAATGTTGATGTATGATGATTTATGATGAGTTGATAAATTTTGTGTTCAATTATGATGATTGATAATGATATAATGATGTTGAATGATTGTGTGGATTGGAAAAGTGGTTTGTTATGATAGATGTGATGTTGAGGTTGCTGAAATGGTAATGTTGATGGTAAATTTGAATGTGGATTGATCATAAGTGTTATATAGTTGATGTTGAGGTTGAGAATAATAAAATGTAAAGGAAAATGTGGTAAGATTGGTGTAATATGACACAAAGGGTTGATCAAAATCAAAGCATTTTATCAAACACTTGGAAGATGCAAAATAAAAGCATAGAAAAGTAATAAGAGAATGTAAAATCTAAGACCAACAATTACAAGGAATCAATAATAACAAATGAAGAAAGAAGCAATAAACATGAAATACCTCAATTTGCATTAAAAAGGAAATTGAATCTAATATAAAGAGTTCATAAATTAAATTGGTAAAGTAAAGACGTCAACAAGAGAAAATAAACTAAGATGCTAGAATAATAGACTGTAGAAGAGAAACTAAATTAAAATAAGATGGAAATCTGAATTGGAGAAGAAATAAAACTAAAAACCCTAAAACCTAGAGAGAGGAGATAGCCTTTCTCTCTAAAAACCTACATCTAAAACCTAAAGTGTATGAATGAAAAGTGAATGATTCCCCCTTCCAGCTCCACTCTGCAGCCTCTAATAAGTATTTTTGGGTCTGAAACTAGGTCAAAAGCAGCCCAGGAATCGCCCCCAGTGTTTTCTATAAATTGCAGCACGTAATGCTCTGTCAGCGTATGCGTCAGTCACGCGTACGCGTCGCTGGACTTTTCACTGGCGACACGTAGGCGTCAGCCACGCGTGCGCGTCGCTACCAGATTCTAAAATCTTTAATTTCTTGTATTCCTTCCACTTTTGCATGCTTCTTTTCCATCCTCTAAGCCATTCTTGTCTTGGAAAACCTAAAATCACTTAACACACATATCACGACATCGAATGGTAATAAGAGAGGATTAAAATTAGCAAATTTAAGGTCAAAAAAGCATGTTTTCAATCATAGTACAAAATTAGGAAGGAAAATGTAAAATATGCGAATTATATGAATAAGTGTGAGAATAATGGATAAAATCCACTCAATTCAATAGAAGATAAACCATAAAATAGTGGTTTATCAATCTCCCCACACTTAAACATTAGCATGTCCTCATGCTAAGCTCAAGAGAAGCTATAAAGGAGGTGAAGAGGAATGGTAGAATTTATGAAATGTAACCTATCTATATGAATGCAACTAAATGCAAAATACTTTTATGTACTTAGTAAAAAGTAAATGAATCCTCCAAGATCAAATATGACTGGATTCCACTAATTTGAATTCCAAAATAAAGTACAAGTAGACATGCCAGAAGAAAGCTCGTGAATGCCGGGAACAAAGAATCGAGCATCGAACCCTCACCAGAAGTGTATACACTCTAATCACTCAAGTGTTTAAGGTTTGATTCTCTTAATTCTCTACTAACCTTGCTTTCTAAAGCTTGCTCTTATTCTACCAATCAACAAAAATTTAATGCACAAATACACATATCAAGAGGTCTTTTAAGGGTTGTAATGGGGTTAGGGCCAAGGTAGGATTGTATTTGGTCAAGTAGACTAAAATCTGAATCCTTAATTAACCTAAACTTCCCACCTAACTTAAGGCAATCCGTATGATCAGAATATAAAATCTAACTACCCATTAACTATGTTTCTCACATATTCATGCATCCCAATTTTGAGTACAGTACATATGCATTGCTATCACCATGTACTTTGGGGCATTTTGTCCCCTTTTTATTGCTTGCTATTTTTTTTTCTTTTCTTTGTTTCATTTTTTTGCTTTTCATTTTTCTTTTCTTTTTATTTTTCTTATTTTTCTCAATGCATATGATTAAGGTATTGAATGCAAGAATATGTTCTCAACTATCTTTTTCACGTTTTCACAAAAAAGTCTAACATACTCAATTCCCAAACCAAATATTGCCAAACCCAACTTTTCCACACTTAAATCATGAACACTTTCACTAGTCTAAGCTAACCAAGGATTCAAATTAAGGTCATTCATTATTTTTTGCTTAGAGTTAATGATGTGCTAAAATAAAGAATAAATAGGGTAAAATAGGCTCAACATTGGTTTGCAAAGGATAATGAAAGGGTAAGGCCATATGGGTATGTGAGCTATAGTGAAACAAAGGCCTCAATCATGTAAGTACATGGATACATCAAACAATGGAAATATAAAATCAAGCAAGACAAAGATCACAATTTTAGAGAGAACAACACACACCAAAATAAAATATTGGTTGATAAGATGCAACCTATCAAATAGGTTCAAAATCTCATGAATTTTGTGTGTTCGAGCTCTAAACCATGTTCCAAAATAAATTTCTTCAAGCAAGTTCAACAAAAGTTTTAATTCAAATTAGTGAAATGCTATAAAATAGTTTCTTGGAAGAGAATTCATCACTTTAACCAAGTAGTACATACATGCAAGCAACTAACTATACATGTAATCTATCATGCAATACAACAACGAATCTAATAAAGAAAATTAAACATTGGTGTTGGAAAGAAAGTAACTAACCCACGGAAGTCGGTATCGACCTCCCCACACTTAGGGATTGCACCATCCTCGGTGCATGCTAAGATGTGCAAGTGGACGGGTTGATACAACTGATGCGCTTTCTCCAAAGATTGTTCGACGATACTTGTTTGTTGCCCCATTTAGAAGTGTTTCGTTCCCCTTCTTGGTGGCCATCCTGAAAGAAAAGAAAAAGGAAGAAGAATAATGCATAACAAAGATATGCGAACAAATAAAAGATGGGTGGGCTAATGCCAAAAAATAATGAGGGTCTCAACTACATGGTAGCTACAACATGCAAGTGAGAAAATAGTATAAGCAAATGACATATCAATAGTGCAAGAATTGCAACAATGGGGGAGAGAAAGTGGGTCATGAAAGACAATATAGATTAATATCAATGCAAAAGAAATACAAGTGGCATAAAAGATTAGCATTGACCTATAAATAATATCACCCAACAATATAAACCAAGTCACTAAGCACCAAAACAATAGAAGAAATAGTCAACAGTTGAGTAAGAAAATTTAACACCAATAGAAAAATAGCAAACTGAGAAAAGAAAATAAAAAAATGCACAAAGTTAAAATGCAATGAATGAAAATATGCCAATGCAATAAGTAAAAGAGAATAAGGATAAGAAGTTAAAGTAATGAAGAAGAAGAAAGTAAGAAAGGAAGAAGAAAGAAGGAGAAAGGAGAGAAGAAAGAAGGAAGAAATTGGGGAAGAAAAGCGACGTGTAAGCGTCGTCCACGCGCACGCGTGGGTTACAGAATGCGGAGGTGACGCGTAAGTGTCGATCACGTGCACGCATGAGAAGCAGAAATTAGAAGGTGACGCATACGCGTCAGTCACGCGTATGCGTGGAGATGAATTGTGCTCCTCGCACAACACTCGCACAGTACCCGCACAACTCTTGGGTTTTAGTACTGGAGGTGGCATCATTAACATACGACGCGTGCGCATCGTCCACGCTCACGTGTGGGAAGCCAAAAATGCAAGTGACGCGTGCGTGTCGACACCCCACCAGCGCGGTCTTGTTGACGCATACGCGTCAGTCACGCGTACGCGTGACAGCCTGTTTTTTTTTATAAGAAACTAATAAGCCATCAAAGTAATGCCAAACATTATTAAACAAGTAAAACCATAACTTAAACTAAATAAACCTAACTAAAAAATAAAAATGCAACTTATGACTAATATAAACAAAAAGGGAAAATAGGAAGAATCTACCATGGTGGGGTGTCTCCCACCTAGCACTTTTAGTTAAAGTCCTTAAGTTGGATATTTGGTGAGCTCCTTGTCATGGTGGCTTGTGCTTGAACTCATCTTAAAACTTCCACCAACGCTTGGACTTCCAATAAGCTCCAACATTTCCAAGTGAATTGACCAAGCCTTGATGAAGTTCTTCACAAGCTTTGAGCTCCCAAAGTTGATCCTCTTGTATGCCGGGATCCCAAATCTTGTTTCTACACCCGTCTTTAAGTTGATCATCATTGTTCCAACCGGGTGGCAAGCAATCCGAATTCTCAATGAAGTACCAAACTCTTCTCTTAGATCCAACCAAATTATCACCGGTCCAGCCCTTGCATCTAGCTCTTGAAATCTCAACCTTGATGAGCCTTGATTTGCAACTCCAACCACTAAACATCCTTCTCTTACGCTTAATTCCACAAAGCCTCTTAAGTTGGCCATCCGTTTCAAGCATACCATACTCAAGTGGGACAATAAAGCTAATAGAGATAAGTTTTACCCGCTCAAATGACAGAGTAGACGGTAACCTAGGTAGAGAAGTCTCCAACATTCTTGACAAAGTATATTCAACTCCCGTCCATCCTTTTCGAAGGACTTCCACTTTTTGAAAATATTCTTCACTTTCAAGCTCTTCTTCACCGAGTTCATCCAACTCTTCTCCGCCACTCAAATAATAAATATGAGGTTGAGAGAAATCTACCTCAACGTTGCTTTCAATGTCATTGGGAGAAGGCTCTTCTAACTCAAGAGGTTCACTTGTGGATGCAATTTCATTACTAGGATGGCTTGATTCATGATCATTACCAAGGAAACTTGTCTCTTGATCTATCCTGTCCAATTCTTCATAAGGAATATGCCTTGAAAGTTGTGCACCTTCTTCGTTAACCTCTTTTTCCAGTCCAATGGAGGGGATTCAATTATAGATAGAAATTCATCAATTATTGAATCCATCTCTTGATCAACCTCCTCAAAGTCTTCAACCATGATATGCTTTGGAGGTTGTACACCCTCCTCATCATCAAATTCAAACTTCTTGGAAGGAGGCTCTATGACTTGAGGTTCCCATGGACTCTCAACATCTCCCAAGTCTTCAACCACTTCTTCCTCTTCAACAATTACGGCTTCCTCCAATTATTTTAGTACAAAATCACATTCCTCATTTTTCACCGGAGCTTCTAATCTCTCTTTCATGCTATGCTCCTCATTAAATTCTCCACATACGGCTGATGAGCGGATAATTTATACGCTTTTTGGCATTGTTTTTAGTATGTTTTTAGTAGGATCTAGTTACTTTTAGGGATGTTTTCATTAGTTTTTATGTTAAATTCACATTTCTGGACTTTACCATGAGTTTGTGTGTTTTTCTGTGATTTCAGGTATTTTCTGGCTGAAATTGAGGGACTTGAGCAGAAATCAGATTCAGAGGTTGAAAAAGGACTGCTGATGCTGTTGGATTCTGACCTCCCTGCACTCAAAGTGGATTTTATGGAGCTGCAGAACTCAAAATGGCGCGCTTCCAATTGCGTTGGAAAGTAGACATCCAGGGCTTTCCAGCAATATATAATAGTCCATACTTTGGCCAAGAATTGATGATGTAAACAGGCGTTCAACATCAGCTTTCTACCCAAATCTAGCGTCCAGCGCTAGAAAAGGATCCAAAACCAGAGTTGAACGCCCAAACTGGCACAAAAACTGGCGTTCAACTCCACAAATGGCCTCTGCACGTGCAACACTTAAGCTCAGCCCAAACACACACCAT
>NC_029793.2:41125313-41161391 GCF_000816755.2 Arachis ipaensis | reverse complement strand
CAACTGACGGTTCATCTTGTTGCTCAGATTAGGTAATTTTCTTTTTGTTTTCTTTTCAAAAAAATTATTTTCAAAAATTTTCCAAAAATTTTCTCATCTGTTTTCGAAAATAATATAAAAATGTTTTCAAAAATTTTATTCAAGATTTTTAAGAATGAATTCTAGTGTTTCATGAAGCATGCTAAAGCCTGGCTGGCTGTAAAGCCATGTCCAAATTCTTTTGGACTGAGGTTTTGGATTAAAATTGAATGAATTACACTCATATGTTTGCTGAAGCTTGGCTGGCCATTGGCCATGTCTAGTGTTTTGGACCGGAGCTTTCATTGAAAGCTTGGCTGGCTAGTGAGCCATGTCTAATTCCTGGACTGAAGCTTTAGACTAACATGGCAAGATTCCTGGAATTCATATTAAAAATTTTGGAATCCTTATTTTTCTTTTTCATATAATTTTTGAAAAAATCCAAAAAAATTAGAAAATCATAAAAATCAAAAATATTTTTCTGTTTCTTGTTTGAGTCATGAGTCTTGTCATAAGTTTGGTGTCAATTGCATGTGCATCTTGCATTTTTCGAAAATATCATGCATTCATAGTGTTCTTCATGATCTTCGAGTTGTTCTTGGTAAGTCTTCTTGTTTGATCTTGATGATTTTTTGTTTTGTGTCTTTTCATATTTATCATATGCATTCTTGAATTCTTAGTGTCCAAGCATTAAAGAATTCTAAGTTTGGTGTCTTGCATGTTTTCTTTGCATTAAAAACTTTTCAAAATTATGTTCTTGATGTTCATCTTGACATTCAAAGTGTTCTTGGTGTTCATCTTGACATTCATAGCATTCTTGCATGCATCACATGTTTTGATCTAAAAAATTTCATGCATTGCATAATTTTCATGTTTTTCATAAAAATTTCAAAAAATCAAAAAAATATCTTCCCCTTTTTCTCTCATCAAATTCGAAAATTTGGATTGACTTTTTCAAAAATTTTTAAAATCAAGTTGTTTCTTATGAGTCAAATCAAATTTTCAACTTGAAAATCTTATCTTTTTCAAAATCTTTTTCAAAAAAAAAAATCAAATCTTTTTCAAAATTATTAGTTATTTCGACAATTATGAATTAAGATCAGAGCACCAAGCTTTGGAGCCATTACCAGGGATTGTTCGAGCCTGGAGATCACAATTTCGTGCACCAACGGCCATGGGAGTACTTTGAGTGTCAAAGTATAGGGAGATTAAATTATTTACCACCTCGGTCAAGGTAGCTACGAATTTCTAGTGTCTTCCTTTGAGTTTCATGTTGCTCAAGAAGAAGAAGGCCAAGGGTGTCATCCATTGTAGATTGGGGTGGATATGAGGGTTCGTTACTTAGGGGGAAGGATTCATGATAGGAAGGTGTTTCATCTTAATAAGGATATGGAGATGGTGTATATTGAGATGCTGGTTGTTCAGAGTAATTGTGTTGAAATTGGAGAGGTTCTATGTATGGTTCATATGGCTCATAAGGTGATTGGTATGGTGGATATGAGTTAGGGTCATATGGAAGTGTTTGATTGTAGGGGGCATGTGAGTATGGTGGTTGAGGGATATATTGAGGAGGGGGTTCATTGGTATATGGTGGTGGTTGTTGATTGTCACGAAGAGGTCCACCATAACCATTGTCTTGGTATGCATCATGGAATGGTTGTTGCTCATAGTACATTGGAGGAGGGTGTTGCCAAGAGGGTTGATCAAATCCTTGTGGATCCTCCCATCTTTGATTGTCCCATCCTTGATGCATGCCTTCATTGTAATCTTTACTTTCTACAACATAATTTGAATCAAACTCATAGCCAAAGGGGGTGAGAATTCATAGTAACAAGAGAAAATAAAAACAAAAACTTCCCTTTTCTACTTCTTTTTCTTCCTTTCAAGGTGAAGGGAACTGTGTGTGACAGCGGTGAAAAGAGAGTGAAGAAGGGGCTAAGGCTGCGCAGTGTAAAGGGAAAGTGGAAGGGGATGGGTGTGGCAAAAATTAGGGTTAGGAGCAATTCAATAATTTTAATAAAATTAGGGTAATAGATTAATTGAAAACCAAACTTTAATCCAACAATAATATCTATAAAAATACTATTTAATTATTAATTTACAAATTTATTTTCAAATAGATATTCTAACTCCATAACTAGAGATAATTAAATTAGTTTCCTTTAGATCACAAAATAAAATTCAAAATCTAATTATTTAAACTAAAGCGGATAAAACTCATTATTTTTCAATCACTAAAGTTTAAATAATTAAGAAGAAAATACTCGATTAATTTATAAATTTCTGGAAATTATATTCTCGTGTAAATAAAATAAATCATTAAATAAAAATATTTAGTTTCTAAAAATTCGGGATCTTACATCCTATCCTCCTTACAAAAATTTTCGTCCTCGAAAATTAAAGTAATACACAAGATAATACATAGTCTTAGTACTTTTAAATACTTTTAGAAGATACAAGAAGGCTCGATGCATAAAGATTATATAGTTGCAAGACCTTACCAAAATTGGAAAAACACAATAGAGGGCAAGTATTACAAGATAGGCATTCACGAAGTAGGGCGGTAGTTAAAGTTGCAAAAGGCTACAAAGCAGGCTAGTATTAAGGCAACGGATATAACGTTCGCTCACAGATCTCGTATACACTTTAGGACTTCAACTTCCCAACTCCATCAATCACTTTACAACTCCATAACTGGTCACAAGTCTAACACGCGCAGACTCTTTCACAAGGAACAAAACTACCACATTCCTCATAACGTTACACACTTACCGATCGACCCCTTTCATGTTCACGAACAGCATTCTAAAGAGGCTAACGTTTCGCTTGCTACGCTTAAAGGTCATATGTGACTCTAAGGCAATTCCCGAGTTTATCCAAAAGGATACAAGACTTTGGAAAATGACAAAAACCGGAAGAGCTTGAAAGGATTGTTGAGATCACAAGTAATCAAGAATGTACAAGGAGTGAAGAATAACGGAAAGAAAGTCACTTTGGCAACCTCAAGAATAGCACTCGAATCAAAGAAGTCTGATAGGAACGATAAAAGAAAAGATAGCGTAGTAGTTTGAATAAAATCAAGCTGAGTCAAGAAGTATAAGATTTACAAAAGGAGAAATGCCTAAAATTGAAAACAGAGCTTACAAGACTCAAGTGTAGGATTAAAATACTTTCCAATGCATTGCTCATGCAGAGTGAAAAACCTTTTAAAAACTATTTCACATTTTCAAAGAAAAAGGGTGCACAACAAACATTTTGTAAATGAATAACAAGAGTATAAATGTGGCATTACTATAATTCCATATTGAAATAGATTATGTAAAGTTTTAAAACAAAATGAATACAAGTTTGGCTAGAAGCAAATTATTTTCTCAAATATTTTAGAAAGATAGTTAGGTGCACAACTTAACCCAAGGTAATCATAAAACTCGAAAGAAGAAGTTAAACTCGATTTAGAAAAAGAAAATCCGAGGTAAAAATTTGCTTATAAGTTAGTAAAGGGAATAAGTAGTGCGTTACAAACGAACATGTTTCTACTAAATAAGGAAGCTTTTCAAAACTTCATTTAAAATAGCGCATGCCAACTTTAAAATAACTTTGCCAAAAATTGAAGAATGATTTCAATTAAAATCAAGTAACAGGAAAAAAAATTAACTTACAATATCCTTAAAGAGGAATCAAAACGTCTTTAAAAAGTTCAAAATGAAACTTCGAGAGTATAATTGAAATCACCACCTCACAAGAACATTCAAGAATATTAGGACGTACTAAAAGGGAATCAACTCATCAATAGCAATTCTCGAGAAAGAATCTTTAACGAAGAACCCTGGCAAAACAATGAGAAGATAAACGATGCACGAAATTTGAAACAAATCAAGCTGACTCATATAAGAATGAGATTCACAAGAGAAGGGAAGCTGAGATTGATGGTAGTTCTCACAAGAGGTAGAAGAGTGATTAAAACAGAATCAAGTATGACATTGATAGAGATGAAAAGCTTAAGAAAGAACGAGTCCATTCATAAGAAGAAAGATATGAGTCCAACATGTTCAAAGGAACAACAATGGCATAAACAATGTAGTATGCTAAACCAACCTTAAATCAAAATTAAATTGGATGAAGTTTATCAAACGAAAATCAACCGGAATAAAAGCAAAAAATCTTTTCTTTCCAGAATTTTGAAAAATACCTAAATGCATAGTCGAATAAAGATATCCACTAGAACTGTAGTAAAATTATTAGAAAGTAAAATTGTATTTAAAGTAAGGGTAGTTTCATAAACCAGTAAAAGTACAGGCGAGGTATTAGAAATAAATAGTTGTTAAACTGTATAAGAAATTTTCAAAGTTTTATTTGTAAGATCCTGAATTTTCAGAAACTAAATAATGTTATTTAATGATTTATTTTATTTACTCGAGAATATAATTTCCAGAAATTTATATATTAATCGAGTATTTTCTTATTATTGATTCAAAACTTTAGTGATTGAAAAATAATGAGTTTTATCCGCTTTAGTTTGAATAATTAGATTTTGAATTTTATTTTGTGATCTAAAGGAAACTAATTTAATTATCTCTAGTTATGGAGTTAGAATATCTATTTGAAAATAAATTTGTAAATTAATAATTAAATAGTATTTTTATAGATATTATTGTTGGATTAAAATTTGGTTTTTAATTACTCTATTATCCCAATTTTATTAAAATTACTGAATTGCCACTAACCCTAATTTTTGCCACACCCATCCCCTTCCACTTTCCCCTCACACTGCACATCCCCAGCCCCTTCTTCACTCTCTTCTCAGTGCCGCCACACACAGTTCCCTTCACCATGAAAGGAAGAAAAAGAAGCAGAAAAGGGAATGAGAGAGAAATCCACGGGAAGAGAGGAAGAGATCTACAACCGAGAATGGGAGGAGAGAAGAGCGACGCAGCCGCTGTGAGCTGGCCGCCGCCGAGCTCGTCACCCGTGCCGTTCATCTTCATCGCTGCCAGCTGAAGGGAGATTAACGCGCGAAGGAGGAAGGGCCATGGTCAGCCTTGTCGCGTTTGTGTTCGGCCGCCACTGCTTCTGTGTCTCCCAACGGCGCTGTTGCACACGAGCCGGAAGAGCTCGTCTCTGCTGAGCCACCACCACCACTGCTAGGGTTTGTCGCTGCCACTTTTTCCACTGCCGGTGAGCACGAAGAGACAGAGAGATAGGAGTTTGCACATCAGAGAGAGAACGCGACAAGGGAAGCCATTATCGCCTGTGTCATCGTCACCGAGCCTCCTTGTTGTCGCCACAGAAGGCGCCCTTGCCGATGCCGTTGGAGGCGCGAACAGAGGAAGCACGCGCACGAGGGAGCTTGCGGAGAGGGTGAGACACGATGGTGGTGGGTTGTTTCGCTTCCCTTACTTTCGTCGCCGTTAGAAGCTGCCGCCATGGCCGCCGGCCTCCTTGTTGCTACAGTGATTGTGGTCCACTATGTATGGGCGTCGGGGGAGTCGTTGTTGCTGCTGAAACCACTGCCGAAGCTTCTGGCCGCTTCTGTTGTCCGAAACCCCGCTGCTGTCGCTGAAAAACTCTGCCGGTAAAGGTTTTGATTTTGATTTTCATTCGTTTAACATTCCGGAAACTTTATCGTCTTTGTATGTGGGTTTCAGTCACTATCGCCGAAGTCCGGTCGCCACTGCTGCTTGAGGTGGCTGCTGGGGCCGCTGCCAAACTGGTTCAGAGCCCGCCACTCTTTTGTTTCGCTAGTTCAGTAAGTATTTCTGTTTCGAAAGCCCTGCATTAGTGTTCTGTTTCCTGTAATAAAGTATTTGTGATATTAATGGCTTTAGGAGTCAGAATCCGAGTTTTCTTGTGGCATTTGAAGCTGTTTCCGCTTTTGAGAGAGAGCAAGCGGACCCGAGGTTTTGGTTGCCGTCAATTTGGGTTGAGGCAAAAGGACCTCTGTGAGGCATTTGGGCTATAATTTCACGTATCGAGGTAGGGGCCTTTTCAGAAAAGCATATTTTATAAATTGGGATTATTATATATGGATATTATGTGGTAAAAATGTATCTTTGAGTGATTGTATAAGTCTTATGTAATGTTGGTTGTCTTGAATGAATATGAATGCCTGGTTGATTCGATTATTATTTGGTTTTGTGGAACAGACGGTTTTGAAGTGTTTCTTTAAAGTTGCTTCTTTAAAACTTTGAAATCAAGTTTAATCCGTTGGAAATTTATTTAAGTTTGATTTGGTTTTCTTGAAATATGAAAATGGAAATGCACCTTTGGATTCAGTTGGATTTTGAGCTGATTTGGTTTTGAACCCTTTAAAGAGGGTTGTGGAATGGTTTGGATGGGACTTGGAAAGGGTAGCAGAGTCCATATTTTAGGGGAGGTGCTGCCAAAATTTCTGCGAAAATCCGAGATTCTATTCGAAGTGTTATTTGGAGAGTTACGAATCTAAGACTTGTACTATTTTACTTGAACTATTTACAAAGGTGAAGAAGTGTGTTCGAAATGAATTATTAAAAAGAGAACTATGATTCAGCTCTGTTTCGTAAGAAAAGAATTTTTACCTTTGGGTGCAAGACATTTAGAAGGAGCTTGTGTCTTAAGCTATTTTAAAGGTGAAAAGGTTTATGTCTTTGAAATTAACTTGAGGAGTTCAATTGGAGGAAACTCAGTGGTTTTGAAAGAACTTGAATCTTGATGGATAAACTTTATTTTTTACGATGTTTTAGGAAAAGTTTAAAGTATCCTTTAAAGTTCGGGTTTAGAAAAACTAAAGTGATTTCCGAGCCGATGGAAACGTTTCAAATTTTTAGCATGGGATTGAAATTAGTTTCAGTTTAAGTAAAAGAAAGGATTTTGAAAATGTGGTTGGAGTAACTTAGTTTGCCCTAAATTCTATTCTTATTTTTATTTATTCAAATCAAGAAACTTAAGGTTTTACAGATTTTAAAATAATTTAAGGAAATGAATTATGTTATTCTCCCCTAAAGACTTGAGACTATGCCGAGGAACTTTTGTTACAAGATCCTGTTTTTGGATGGATGAGTTTGAATATTTCAGAAGAGATCTTTAATTTGCCATGGTTTTGGAAGTTTTGGAAAGAGGACGCTGATGGTGGCTTTGTTTTGAAAAGGGAAACTACTTTGACTACAAGTGGCTTATGAGCCTGAAATGATTTGAGGAATGGAAATTTTAAAGCCAGGGCTGAAAAGAATCGATTTTTTATTTCAAAGTAAAGTGAATTGAGAAAAAGTGATTTATGGCTTGAATGACGATGTTATGAGTTTGATGATGTTGGATGGTAGAAGTGCTATTATGTTATGAGCCGGAACGGCTGTATATGATAATGAATTATGGCTGATTGTGGAATATGTTATGAGCCAGAATGACTGTATATGATAATGAATTATGGCTGATTGTGGAATATGTTATGAGCCAGATGGCTGAGTATGAATATAAATGATTATTGAGTTGATAAAGTTATTGTTTCACTTCCAATTATCTAAGATACGAGTTTTCCTGGGTAGAAGCAGTGGCTAGCCACCACGTGCTCCAGGTTGAGACTCGATACTCTGCTGATCCTATGTCGTAAGTGTGGCCGGACACTGTAAAAGTTCCGGATGAGCTCACCCCCGTGGATAAACACCAGTGTGGGTGTTATGTGATTATGAATATGATTGTGAATAACTCGAGTTGGGGATGCACGACAGAGGGACAGTCCAATGGTTAGCTTCCAGGACTTGTCGAGTTGGCTTTATAACCGACAGATGAGATTCATCAGCCACTAGGACAGGCATTCATCATATGCATCTATGTGACATTGTTTGAGTGTGCATATTGTACTTAGTTTGCCTATGTGATTAATTGTGTTTGATTGCTAATTGCTCTACTTGAAGTAACTGCTTGATTGTGCTTCAACATTTTCTTGTGTTTGTGACTGAAAAGTTGGTTGTATTATGGTGGATTGGCTGCTGTTTGACTTGTTTGGGCCTAGGGCCGTGGTTGATTATGATATGGGCCGAAGGTTGTGTTTGGTTTTGTGTTTTTGGCTTAGAAAAGTATGAAAAACTAAACTGGTTTAGCATAGACTTAATGAACATATGTTTGGGACAGCTTGGTCATTCATACTGTGTAAGAAAAACTTTCAAAAAAAGCTTTTGGTTTATTTTTTTGAGGAATTAACAATTTTCACTTTCAAAAAGAATTTTGGAATTTTGATATTAAATCTTTTGTTTTGAAAAGATGCATAAGGCAGTTATTAATCACTGTAACAGTTTTACCTTCACGTATCCTATTATAGTAATTCTCACAAACCCTCTACTGAGAACCCTTTCGAGGATGGTGTTCTTACCCCCCTACAAATTTCCCTTTTCAGGATATGGCCGCTGAAGTCACGAAGAGTTTACCTAGCTGTTGTTCTCGTGATGTTTTGTATTGCTTTAGTTATTATTTATTGATCCCTCGCCTTTATCTTTATACATTCTATAAGAGGGATATAAATTGTATTAGTTAATGCTTATAGAATTATTACTATATATATATATATATATTATGTATTCTTTGTGAGTTTTGTAAGTTGTATTGTATGTATGGGTGTATGCTATCTGGTGCATGAAATTGTGATTAACACTTTTCACAACTCCGCACAACTAACCAGCAAGTACACTGGGTCGTCCAAGTAATACCTTACGTGAGTAATGGTCGATCCCACGGAGATTGTCGGCTTGAAGCAAGCTATGGTCATCTTGTAAAACTCAGTCAGGCGGATTCAAATGGTTATGGATTTTGATAATTAAAAGATAAATAAAACATAAAATAAGATAAGGGTACTTATGTAATTCATTGGTGGGAATTTCAGATAAGCATCTAGAGATGCTTTGTTACTTCTGAACCTCTGCTTTCCTATTGTCTTCTTCCAACCATGCGTGCTCCCTTCCATGGCAAGTTGTATGATCCTCTCGGATGAAAAATACCAGGTACGATCTCTGCACAGCTAATCAACTGTCGAATTTCTCGTCTCGGATGAAAAATACCAAGTACAGCTACCGCATGGCTAATCATCTGTCGGTTCCCGCTAGCGTAGGAATAGGACCCTTGTCCATTTGCACACTGTCACGGCGTCCAACATTCGCAAGTTTGAAGCTCGTCACAGTCATCCCTTCCCAGATCCTACTCGGAATACCACAGTCAAGGTTTAGACTTTCCAGATCTCAGGAATGGCTGCCAATGGTTCTAGCCTATACCACGAAGATCCTAATCTCACGGACTCGGTCCGTGTATTAGAGATCCAAGAGAATATACTCCGGCTGTCATCCAATGACTACGTTGAACATCATGTAGACCGCTTTGTGGTTGTCAGGCACGCGGATCTTGGCTAAGCGAGTAACGAAGATAGTGGGTGATTGTCACGGGTCACCCATTCATTCTGACTTAACTGAATTAAGTACGAGAGTATATCTTGGAGAAGAAGTAGGCGTGAATTGAAAGAAAAACAATAGTACTTGCATTAATTCATGAAGAACAGCAGAGCTCCACACCTTAATCTATGAGGTGTAAAAACTCCACCATAGAAAATACATAAGAGAAAATAGTTTAGGCATGGCCGTGTGGCCAGCCTCCAAGTCCTAAGATTATAAAGTTCATCCAAAGATGTGTTCAAAAAACTGAATACAATAGTAAAAGTGCTATTTATACTAAACTAGTTACTAGGGATTACAGAAAATAAGTTACTAAGTGCAGATAGTGCAGAAATCCACTTCTGGGGCCCACTTGGTATGTGCTTGGGCTGAGCATTGAAGCTTTCATGTGCATAGGCCACTCTTGGAGTTAAACGCCAGCTTGGGTACTAGTTTGGGTGTTTAACTCCAGTTCTGGTGCCAGTTCCGGCGTTTTACTCCAGAAAAGGGTCTTTGATGGGCGTTTGAACGCCAGTTTGGGCCATTAAATATCAGGCAAAGTATGGACTATTATATATTGCTGGAAAGCCCAAGATGTCTAATTCCAATGCAATTGAGAGCGCGCCAATTGGGCTTCTTTAGCTCCAGAAAATCCACTTCGAGTGAAGGAGAGTCAGAATCCAACAGCATCTATAGTCCTTTTTCAGCCTCTGAATCAGATTTTTGCTCAAGTCCCTCAATTTCAGCCAGAAAATACCTGAAATTACAGAAAAACACAAAAACTCATAGTAAAGTCCAGAAATGTGATTTTTTTCATAAAAACAAATAAAAATATAATAAAAAGTAACTAAAACATACTAAAAACTATGTAAAAACATTGCCAAAAAGGGTATAAATTATCCGCTCATCACAACACCAAACTTAAATTGTTGCTTGTCCCCAAGCAACTAAAAACAAAATAGGATAAAAAGAAGAAAAAATACAATAAATTCCAAAATTATCAATGAAGATTAGTTTTAATTAGATGAGCGGGACTTGTAGCCTTTTTGCTTCTGAACAGTTTTGGCATCTCATTTTATCCTTTGAAGTTCAGAATGATTGGCTTCCATAGGAACTCAGAATTCGGATAGTGTTATTGATTCTCCTAGATCAGTATGTTGATTCTTGAACACAGCTACTTTATGAGTCTTGGCCGTGACCCTAAGCATTTTGTTTTCCAGTATTACCACTGGATACATAAATGCCACAGACACATAACTGGGTGAACCTTTTCAGATTGTGACTCAGCTTTGCTAGAGTCCCCAGTTAGAGGTTGATAAACCCATATTTCATGAGTTCTTTTGTGCTTAATTAGAGTGATTTATTCAACTCCTCACCTACTTATTCACATTAATTGCATAGTTTTACTTTCCCTTCCTTATTATGTCATAGAATGAAAAACATGTTTTCTAAGCTTTAAAAATTAATTATTCTAATTACCTTTATTTCCATTCGATGCCGTGATTAGTGTGTTGAGTAGTTTCAGATTTTCTAAAGGCAGAATGACTTAAAGGATGAAAAAGGAAACATACTAGAATGGAAGGGGGAAGCAAAACGGAGCTTTAAAGAAACTGGTGTCCACGCGATCGCATGGATGACGCGATCGCGTGCCAAGCACGAATCAGCAGCGACACGGCCACATAACTGACGCGACCGCGCGCCTTAAGCAGAATACACATGACGCGGTCGCATGACTGACGCGACCGCGTGGCAAGGTAGAGCTCCGAATGACGCGACCGCGTGACCCACGCAGACGCCTGACAGAGGCCACGCACCAGAAATTACAGAATACGCTCCCAGCGAATTCTGAAGCCCTTTTTGGCCCAGATCCAAGTACAGACAGCATAGACCAGAGGTTATAAAGTGTGAGAATGCTTCCATTCAAACAGAGCTCGCATATTTTCACCTTTCAATGATTTAGATTTAGTTGAGAGGGAGATATTCTCTTTCTCTCTTTTAGGATTTAGGATTTCTTCTTGTTTTAAGAGTAATTCTGGATCCAGGTTTAATGTTCTTTTAGTTTTATTTTTATTTATTTATTCCAATATTTGAATTGATTATTATAATTTACGAATTATTTCATGTTACAGATTTCTAATTGAATTAATGATAATTTGAGGTATTTTCAGTTTATGATTATTCTCTTTGATTTAAGTTGCCATTGCTTCCCATCTAAGGACACTTTTATTATTTTCAGCAATTTACTTTTCCCCTTTTGGTTTTGGTTTAGAATTCAGTAACTCAACAGTTATTAAACTCAACATAATTGATAATCGTTACCCTGCTAATTGAGTTGAACTTAATTAATCCCAACCTTTTCTTAGGAAATAATTAGGATTCAAAAGTCAATTTAATTAGTCCGTTAACTTTCCTTTGCTCTGGTAAAGGTTGACCAAGTGGAATTAAGATACAACTTTCATTATTGTTGAGAGGGATAACTAAGTTGGACTTCTAATTTCCCTTATCTTGCCAAAAGTTGTTTTATAGTTATTATTTATTTTTACTTGCCATTTAATTCACTCGTCATTTAAATTATTTGCTTCTCACCTTCTAAACCCCGATTACAACCTTTATAGCCAATAATAAGAACATACTTTCTCGCAGTTCCTTGAGAAGACGACCCGAGGTTTGAATACTCGGTTAACAATTTTTAAGGGGTTTGTTACTTGTGACACCCAACACGTTTGTAAGAAAGGTTGATTGCTTGGTTTAGTAACTATACTCACAACGAGAGTTTTTATAACCTCTAAACCATCAAACTTCTGCTCTTTCAGAGGTGCCCAGAGCTCTTAAGCACACTCTTTTTGCTTTGGACCACGATTTTAACCGCTCAGTCTCAAGCTTTTCACTTGACACCTTCACGCCACAAGCACATGGTTAGGGATAGCTTGATTTAGCCGCTTAGGCCAGGGTTTTATTCCTTTGGGCCCTCCTATCCATTAATGCTCAAAGCCTTGGATCCTTTTTACCCTTGCCTTTTGGTTTAAAGGGCTATTGGCTTTTTCTGCTTGCTTTTTCTTTTTCTTTCTTTTCTTCTTTATTTTTCGCTTCTTTCTCTTTTTTTTCGCAAGCTTTGTTTTTCACTGCTTTTTCTTGCTTCAAGAATCAATTTTATAATTTTTTTAGATTATCAATAACATTTCTCCTTTTTCATTATTCTTTCAAAAGCCAACAATTTTAACATTCATAAACTTCACTATAAAAAATATGCACTGTTCAAGCATTCATTCAGAAAACAAAAAGTATTGCCACCACATCAAAATAATTAAGCTAATTTCAAGATAAAACTCAAAATTCATGTACTTCTTATTCTTTTTCAAATAAAAACATTTTTCATTTAAGAAAGGTAAAGGATTCATAGGACATTCATAGCTTTAAGACATAGACACTAGACACTAATGATCATGTAATAAAGACACAAACATAAACAAAACATAAAGCATAGAATTCGAAAAACAGAAAAATAAGAACAAGAAAATTAAAGAATGGGTCCACCTTAGTGATGGCGGCTAGTCCTTCCTCTTGAAGGTCTTATGGAGTGATTTAGCTCCTTAATATCTCTTCCTTGCCTTTGTTGCTCCTCCCTCATGGCTCTTTGTTGCCCCATGTTGGAACTCAATTATCCTAAAGAAGTGTTGAGTTGCTCCCAATAGTTGTTTGGAGGAAAATGCATCCCTTGAGGTATCTCAGGGATTTCTTGATGAAGAATTTCCTCATGCTCTTGTTGAGGTCCATGAGTGGGCTCTCTTGTTTGCTCCATCCTCTTTTTAGTGATGGGCTTGTCTCCTTCAATGAGGATGTCTTCCTCTATGACAATTCCAGCTGAATTGCATAGGTTACAGATGAGATGAGGGAAAGCTAACCTTGCCAAAGTAGAGGGCTTGTCCGCCCCCTTGTAGAGTTCTAGAGGTATGATCTCATGAACTTCTACTTCCTCTCCATTCATGATACTATGGATCATGATAGCCCGGTCTATTGTAACTTCAGACCGGTTGCTAGTAGGAATGATAGAGCGTTGGATGAACTCCAACCATCCCCTAGCCACGGGTTTGAGGTCAAGCCTTCTCAATTGAACCGGCTTGCCTCTCGAGTCTCTCATCCATTGAGCTTCTTCCACACAGATGTCCATAAGGACTTGGTCCAACCTTTGATCAAAGTTGACCCTTCTAGTGAAAGGGTGAGGATCTCCTTGTATCATTGGCAAGTTAAATGCCAACCTCACATTTTCCAGACTGAAATCCAAGTAATTCCCCCGAACCATTATGAGCCAATTCTTTGGGTTCGGGTTCATACTTTGATCATGGTTCTTAGTGATCCATGCATTAGCATAGAACTCTTGAACCATTAAGATTCTGACTTGTTGGATGGGGTTGGTGAGAGCTTTCCAACCTCTTCTTTGAATTTTACGTCGGATCTCCAGATATTCACTCTTCTTGAGCATGAAGGGGACCTCGGGGATCACCTTTTTCTTGGCCACAACTTCATAGAAGTGGTCTTGATGGACTTTTGAGATGAATCTTTCCATCTCACATGACTTGGAGGTAAAAGCAATTTCCTTCCCTTTTCTCTTTCTAGAGGTATCTTCGGCCTTAGGTGCCATTAGTGGTTATGGAGAAACAAAAAGCAGAGCTTTTTCCCATACCAAACTTAAAAGGTTTGCTCGTCCTCAAGCAAAAGAAGAAAGAAAGGAGTAGAAGAAGAAGAAATAGAGGAGATGGAGGGGAGGGTTGGTTTCGGCCAAGGGGTGGAGAAGTGTGTATGATGTGTGAAATTAAAGGTGGTGAGGAGGGGTATTTATAGGGTAAGAAAGAGGGGGAATTCGTGTATGAGAGGTTGGGTTTGGGAGGGAAATATTTTGAATTTGAATGGTGAAGTAGGTGGGGTTTTATGATGGATGGATGTGAGTGGTGAAAAGGTTGTGGGGAAGAGGGTAGGATTTGATAGGTGAATGGTGTTCGGGGAAGATGTATTGATGTGATTGGTCAAGGGTATTTGGGGAAGAATGTTATGGAAAGGTGTGAAGAAGAGAGAAAAAGAGGTAGGGTAGGTGGGGATCCTGTGGGGTCCACAGATCCTAAGGTGTCAAGGAATTCTGCTCCCTGTACCATTCTGGCGTTCAAACACCCTCTGTGTGCCAATTCTGGCGTTAAACGCCAGCTCTGCTACCTTTTCTGGCGTTAAACGCCAGGCTGATGCCCCTTTTTGGCGTTTAACGCCAGCCAGACACCCTTTTCTGGCATTAAACGCCAATCTGTCTACCAATTCTGGCGTTTAATGCTAGCCTGACACCAGACACCCTTTTCTGGCGTTAAACGCCCAAAGTGCTGCCCATTCTGGCGTTTAACACCCAGAATGCTGCCAGACTGAGTGTTAAACGCCCATTCTGCTATCCTTACTGGCGTTTAAATGCTAGTTAGCCTGTCCTCCAGGGTGTGCTATTTTTGATGCTATTTTTGATTTTGCTTTTAATTCTGCAGCTATTTTTATGACTTCACATGCTCATCAACCTAAAGAAAACATAAAATAACAATGAAATATAAATAAATATAATTAAATAACATTGGGTTGCCTCCCAACAAGCACTTCTTTAATGTCAATAGCTTGACAGTGAGCTCTTAGAGAGCTTCACAAAGACTCAGAGCTCAATGGTGGCCTCCCAACACCAAACTTAGAAGTTGAGTGTGGGGGCTCTGTTTGACTTTGTATTGAGAGAAGCTCTTCATGCTTCCTCTCCATGGTTACAGAAGAAGATCCTTGAGCCTTAAACACAAGGTAGTCCCCATTCAATTGAAGGACTAACTCTCCTCTGTCCACATCAATCACAGCTCTTGCTGTGGCTAGGAAGGGTCTTCCAAGGATAATGGATTCATCCTCATCCTTCCCAGTATCTAGGATTATGAAGTCAGCAGGGATGTACAGGCCTTCAACCTTTACTAGGACATCATCTACAAGTCTATAAGCCTGTTTCATTGATTTGTCTGCCATCTCTAGTGAGATTCTTGCAGCTTGTACCTCAAAGATCCCTAGTTTCTCCATTTCAGAGAGTGGCATGAGGTTTATTCCTGACCCCAGGTCACACAGAGCCTTCTTAAAGGTCATGGTGCCTATGGTACAAGGTATTAAGAACTTTTCGGGATCCAGTTTCTTCTGAGGTAATTTCAGTTGAACCAAAGCATTTAGTTCATTGATGAGCAATGGAGGTTCATCCTCCCAAGTCTTATTACCAAATAACTTGGCATTCAGCTTCATGATTGCTCCTAGATACTGAGCTACTTGCTCTTCAATAATATCTTCATCTTCTTCAGAGGAAGAATACTCATCAGAGCTCATGAATGGAAACAGTAAGTTCAGTGGAATTTATATGGTCTCTGTATGAGCCTCAGATTCCTTTGGTTCCTCAATAGGGAACTCCTCAATGGTTAGTAGACGTCCAACAAGGTCTTCCTCACTGGAAATCACTGCCTTTTTGCTCTCTCCAGGTTCGGCCACTTTGGATATAGTTATGGGCTTGCACTCTCTTTTGGGATTCTCTTCTGCATTGCTTGGAAGAGTATTAGGAGGAGTTTCAGTAACTCTTTTACTCAGCTGACCTACTTGTGCCTCCAAATTTCTAATGGAAGACCTTGTTTTAGTCATGAAACTGAGAGTGGTTTTAGATAGATCAGAGATTATGGTTGCTAAGTCAGAGAGGCTCTGCTTAGAATTCTCTGTCTGTTGCTCAGAAGATGATGGAAAAGGTTTGCTATTGCCAAACCTATTTCTCCCACCATTATTATTATTAAAGCCTTGATGAGGCTCCTGTTGATCCTTCCATGAGAGATTCGGATGATTTCTCCATGAAGGATTATAGGTGTTTCCATAGGATTCTCCCATGTAATTCACCTCTTCCATTGCAGGATTCTTAGGGTCATAAGCTTCTTCTTCAGAGGAAGCCTCTTTAGTCGGATGCAGCTTGCATTCCAGTCAGATTCTAAGAAATCATATTGACTTGCTGAGTCAATATTTTATTCTGAGCCAATATTGTATTCAGAGTATCAATCTCAAGAACTCCTTTCTTTTGAGTCATCCCATTATTCACAGGATTTCTTTCAGAAGTGTACATGAACTGGTTATTTGCAACCATTTCAATGAGTTCCTGGGCTTCTGCAGGCGTCTTCTTTAGATGAAGAGATCCACCAGTAGAATAATCCAATGACATCTTGGACAATTCAGATAGACCATCATAGAATACACATAAGATGCTCCATTCTGAAAGCACCTTCTTATCAATTGCTTGTATCTTTCCCAAGCTTCATAGATGGATTCACCTTCCTTCTGTCTGAAGGTTTAGACTTCCACTCTAAGCTTGCTCAACTTTTGAGGTGGAAAGAATTTGGCCAAGAAAGCATTGACCAACTTTTTCCAAGAGTTCAGGCTTTCTTTTGGTTGTGAGTCCAACCATATCCTAGCTTTGTCTCTTACAGCAAAGGGGAAAAGCATAAGTCTGTAGACCTCAGGATTAACCCCATTGGTCTTAACAGTGTCACTGATTTGCAAGAATTCAGCCAAGAACTGATGAGAATCTTCCAATGGAAGTCCATGAAACTTGCAATTCTGTTGCATTAGAGAAACTAATTGAGGCTTAAGCTCAAAGTTGTTTGCTCCAATTGCAGGAATTGAGATGCTTCTTCCATAGAAGTCAGAAGTTGGTGCAGTAAAGTCACCAAGCATCTTTCTTGCATCTCCACCATTGTTGTTATTTTTGGCTGCCATGTCTTCTTCTTTTTTGAAAATTTCTGTAAGGTCTTCTCTAGAGTGTTGTGCTTTAGCTTCTCTTAACTTCCTCTTCAGAGTCCTTTCAAGTTCGGGATCAGCTTCAACAAGAATGTTCTTATCCTTGTTCCTGCTCATATGAAAAAGAAGAGAACAGAAAAGAAGAGGAATCCTCTATGTCACAGTATAGAGATTCCTTTATGTGAGTAGAAGAATAGAAGAATAGAATGAAGAAGGGAGAAGAAGAAGAATTCGAACACATAGAGAGGGAGATGGTTCGAATTATAAGAAGAAGAGAAGTGTTAGTAAATAAATAAAATAAATAGAGAGTGTGTATTCGAATATTAATCTAAAAGAAAAGAAAAATATTTTTGTTTTTATTTTAATTATGAGTTAGAATTCGAAATTTAAGAAGGAAAATAAAATAAAATTAGAATTGAAAACAATTAGTTAATTAAAAAGAATTTTGAAAAAGTGGTTAATAATTTTCGAAAATTAGAAGTGGAAAAGTAGTTAGGTGGTTTTGAAAAAAAGATAAGAAATAGTAAACTTTTAAAATTAAAACAAACAAGTCAAGTGGTTAATTGAAAAATATTTGAAAATAAATTTAGAAAAGATAAGAACTTAGAAAAAGATTTTGAAATTAAATTTTGAAAAAGATATGATTTAAATTTATTTTGAAAAAGATTTGAAAAAGAAATTAAAAAGATTTGATTTTTGAAATTAAAATTGATGACTTGACTAACAAGAAACTAAAAGATATGATTCTAGAATTTAAAGATTGAACCTTTCTTAACAAGAAAGTAACAAACTTGAAATTTTTGAATCAAAACATTAAATGTTAGCAATAATTTCGAAAACTATGAAATAAAATGAAGAAAGAGATTTTGACAATCAATTTTAAAATTTTTGAAAATATTAAGAAGAAAAATGAAAAAGATTTGATTTTTGAAAAAGATTTGAAAAGATAAAATTTTCAAATTGAAATTTTGACTTGACTAACAAGAAGCAACTAAATTTTAAAATTTTTTGACAAAATCAACTCAAAATTTTGAAGTTTATGAGTAAAATAAGGGAAAGATATTTTTTTTATTTTTGAATTAATGATGAGGAGAGAGAAAAATAATAAAAAGAAACAAAACATAAAAATTTAAGATCAAAACAAATAATGCATGCAAGAACACTTTGAATGTCAAGATGAACACCAAGAACACTTTGAAGATCATGATGAACATCAAGAACATATTTTTGAAAATTTTTAAGAAAAGAAAGACATGCAAGACACCAAACTTAAATTTTTTTTTATATATTTAGACACCATGAATTCGAAAATACATATGAAAAATAACAAAAGACACAAAACAAGAAAATCACAAGATTAAACAAAGAAAATCATCAAGAACAGCTTGAAGATCATGAAGAACACCATGCATATATTTTCGAAAATTAAAGAAAAAATTAAAACATGCAATTGACACCAAACTTAAAACTTGACACTAGACTCAGGCAAGAAACACAAAATTTTTGGTTTTTATGGTTTTATTAATTTTTTTTTGTATTTTTTGAAAATATTTTGGAAAAATAAAATAAAGAAATTCAAAATTTTTAATAAGAATTCCAGGATTCGTGCAATGTTAGTCTAAAGCTTCCGTCCAATAGAATTAGACATGGCCAAATGGCTAGCCAAGCTTTAGCATACCAATTACAGACATGTCCTTTCAACAATAGAAAGTGGAAACCTTGGTCCAAAAGATTAGACATGGCTTAACAGCCAGCCAGGCTTCAACTTATCTTAAGAAGCTCTAGAATTCATTCTAACTCTGAAGAACAATTTTTTTTTTTGTTTTTTTTTCGAAAATAAAAAATAAAAAGCTTAACATAAAATAAAATTACCTAATCTAAGGAACAAGATGAACCGTCAGTTGTCCAAACTCGAACAATCCCCGGCAACGACGCCAAAAACTTGGTGCACGAAATTGTGATTCACACTTTTCACAACTACGCACAACTAACCAGCAAGTGCACTGGGTCGTCCAAGTAATACCTTACGTGAGTAAGGGTCGATCCAACGGAGATTGTCGGCTTGAAGCAAGCTATGGTCATCTTGTAAAACTCAGTCAGGCGGATTCAAATGGTTATGGGTTTTGATAATTAAAAGATAAATAAAACATAAAATAAGATAAGGGTACTTATGTAATTCATTGGTGGGAATTTCAGATAAGCGTCTGGAGATGCTTTGTTGCTTCTGAACCTCTGCTTTCCTATTGTCTTCTTCCAACCATGCGTGCTCCCTTCCATGGCAAGCTGTATGATCCTCTCAGATGAAAAATACCAGGTACGATCTCTACACGGCTAATCAACTGTCAGATTTCTCGTCTCGGATGAAAAATACCAGGTACAGCTACTGCACGGCTAATCATCTGTCGGTTCCCGCTAGCGTCAGAATAGGACCCTTGTCCTTTTGCACACTGTCACTGTGCCCAACATTCGCAAGTTTGAAGCTCGTCACAGTCATCCCTTCCCAGATCCTACTCAGAATACCACAGACAAGGTGTAGACTTTTCGGATCTTATGAATGGCTGCCAATGGTTCTAGCCTATACCACGAAGATCCTAATCCCACAAACTCAGTATGTGTATTAGAGACCCAAGAGAATATACTCCGGCTGTCGTCCAATGACTACGTTGAACATCATGTAGACCACTTTGTGATTGTCAGGCACGCGGATCTTGGCTAAGCGAGTAACGAAGATAGTGGGTGATTGTGACGGGTCACCCCTTCATTCTGACTTAATTGAATTAAGTACGAGAGTATATCTTGGAGAAGAAGTATGCATTAATTGAAAGAAAAACAATAGTACTTGCATTAATTCATGAAGAACAGCAAAGCTCCACACCTTAATCTATGAGGTGTAGAAACTCTACCGTAGAAAATACATAAGAGAAAATAGTTTAGGCATGGCCGTGTGGCCAGCCTCCAAGTCCTAAGATGATAAAGTTCATCCAAAGATGTGTTCAAAAACTACGAATACAATAGTAAAAGTGCTATTTATACTAAACTAGTTACTAGGGATTACAGAAAATAAGTAACTAATTGCAGATAGCGCAGAAATCCACTTCTGGGGCCCACTTGGTATGTGCTTGGGCTGAGCATTGAAGCTTTCACGTGCATAGGCCACTCTTGGTTTAAGTTTAAAAAAAAGTCTTTTTGGAGCGGTAATTCGGTTTAAGTTTTAAGCAGGCTCATATTTTAGTATTAAATATTTTAAGAGTCATCGTAATACCCGAGCTATCATAGTGGTGACGAGAGGGTTTTTCTATCGGTAAAGAAATATAAAAATATAATCACGTTGTAAGTATAGCTTCTAAACCAACAGAAAATCCTTTCGTACAAACGTTTTGGTTGTCACAAGTAACAAACCCCTTTAAAATTGATAACAGAAGTATTTAAACCTCGGGTCGTCTTCTCAAGGAACTGCATGGAGATGTTCTTATTATTGGTTATGAGTTTTGTAAATTGGGGGTTTTGAAAGTAAGGAACAAGTAATTTAAATGACAAGTAAAATAAATAAATAATTGTAAAATCAACTCTTGGCAAGGTATAAGAACTGGAATTCCTATCCTAGTTATCCTTATCAATGGTGATGATAATTGGGTTTTAATCCCACTTAGTTAACCTTTACTAAACAAAGGAAGGTCAAGTGGACTAATCAATTTGATCCTCAGGTCCGAGTCAATTCCTAAGGAAAGACTAGAGTTATTGGAATTCGATTCAATTAGCAAAAATAACAATTA
The DNA here is from genome assembly GCF_000816755.2 of Arachis ipaensis. Taxonomy (NCBI): domain Eukaryota; kingdom Viridiplantae; phylum Streptophyta; class Magnoliopsida; order Fabales; family Fabaceae; genus Arachis; species Arachis ipaensis. The sequence continues at coordinate 41,140,402 of NC_029793.2, read as the reverse complement.
TCAATCACGATGAGTTGATAACTCAAGATTCTCCAATTAATCAATTAAAGTCGAGAATATGAAGAGCTAAATCATAAATCTGAAATACCTCAATTGCATTAATAAAAGAAAATCAATCTAAACATAAAGAGTTCATAAGCCAATTCGGCAACATAAGTAATTAAATGAGAGCATTAAAGTATCTGAAAGTAAAAGAGAATTATAAAGTAAAAGAGATATTGAACTTGATAAAGAGTTGAAATACTAAATCCTTTAAGAGGAATCCTAATCCTAAAACCTAAGAGAGAGGAGAGAACCTCTCCCTCTAAAAACTACATCTAAACTATGAAAAGTGAATAATTGAAGACCTCTTCTGAATGGATGCATTCCCCCACTTTATAACCTCTAATATGTGCTTTCTGTACTTGGATCTGGGCCAAAAAGGATTTCAGAAATCGCTGGGACCGTTTTCTGCAGTTTCTGGTGCGTAGCGTCTGTCACGCGTCCGCGTGGGTCACGCGGTCGCGTCATCTGGGAGTTTTCCTTATCACACGTTTGCTTCGGTCACGCACACGCGTTAGCTGCGTTCTGCTCAAGGCGCGCGTCCGCGTCAGTCACGCGTTTGCGTCGCTACCTCTTCGCGCTAGGCATGCGGCCGCGTCGTCCATGCGTTCACGTTGCTGCCAGTTTCTTCAAAAACTCCATTTTGTGCTTTCCTTCCAGTTTTGTATGTTTCCTTTCCATCCTTTAAATTATTCCTGCCTTAAGAGATCTGAAAATACTCAACACACAAATCATGGCATCGAATGGTAATAAAAAGGTAATTTAAAATAATTACTTTTAAAGCATAGGAAACATGTTTTTCACATATATCACATAATAAGGAAGGGGAAATAAAACCATGCAATTTCACATGAATAAGTGGGTGAAGGGTTGAATAAATCACTTGAATTAAGCACAAAATATATCATAAAATATGGGTTTATCAACTTCCCCACACTTAAACAATAGCATCTCCTCATGCTAAATCCAAGATAAAGAGTAAGGTAAGGTTAAAGTGGTGGAATCTCATGCAATGCAATCTATTCTAAATACAACTACCTAAATGAATCATGCAATTCTAATTGTTATTCACTTGTATATAAAGCTTACATGTAGTTAAATTAATTCATATCCTCAAGGAATCATATATGCATAGCCAAACCTTAGATAATCTTAAAGCACTTTTACAATTGAGATGGGTAAAAATATTTCACAAACTTGCAAGACAATTAACAATTTAAGCAGAGATATATGGTGATGAGCTATTGAACCCTCACTGGATTTTATGTTTACTCTCTAGTCACTCACTGTTTATTGGGTTAATCACTCTGTTCTTTTTCTATCCTTACTTTCTATAACTTTGTTCTTCATCTAACCAATCAACAATTATGGAATACAGACATACAAAAATCATGAGGTCTTTTTCAAGGTTGTAATGGGGCTAAGGTAAAGGTAAGGGTATATGTATAAGGCTAAGTGAGCTAATAAGCGAATCCTTGATTAGTCTAAGATCTCACCTAACATACATACTTTATATATTTTTAGAGCTTCTTAACCTAATTGCCCAAATTCTCCCTCTTTGTATTGCAAACTCATGCATTAATTTTAATTTTTGAAATTTTTCTCCCGTGTGCATTGACTTTTTTTATTTTGCTTTTGGGGAATTTTTGCATCCCCTTATTTAAACACTGAAAATAAAATTTTTTTTAATCAATAAACATGGTAGTTTAATTATTTTGATTTCACATGAGTATGCTTCCCAAATTTTGTTTTTCAAACAACTTATTCTTTTTAAATTCCTACTTTGTTTCTATCATCCCATGTTCCCATAAAATTCCCCACACTTAAACTATACACAATTTCTATCTTAAGCTAACCAATGATTCAACTTGGGATTTTTTTTATTTTGTTTTTCTGCTTAAGGCTAGTAATGTGGTTCATAGAACAAGAAAGGATTAAAAAGCTCAAGGGGGCTAACAAGGGTGATGTAAAAGGTAGGCTAATTTGGGATAAGTGAGGAAAAATTCAAATGATGGCCTCAATCATCTCTTGGTATGTATCTATACTCTATAATTGGACATATAGATTAAAACAAAGTAAAGAACATCAGAATAAAAAAGAAGGGCAAAACACACAGGAATAAAAATTTTATGGTTTGAATGTATCCATACAATTAAGCTCAAAACTCACAGGCTGTGTGTTCTCCAGCTCAAAAATCATATATCAGTTATATATGTCATGCAAGTAAAAATTAAGAGTTCCCATTATTCTCAATGTAATTTTTTTGGGTGGCCCTTAAAATCTTAGTGTTGTTCCTTGATGAAATGTTGTTAACTAACTAACATGTAATGCTATATATACAAGGTGTGTGGATTGTTTTAATTTACTAAAGTCTCTAGTTTACTTCCTTTTTATTTTCAATTAAACCAAACTATCATATGCTAAAAGGTTAAATTATACTAATTAATCCACATATTCTATAACTAATTGGTTTAGAATTGCAAACCAAACTAAATGGCTAAAATATGAACTAAAGTGCAAAATGCGGAAATAAAGTGAAAATATAGTAAAAGAACAATGTATAAGTACTAAAAAATAAAAATAAAAATAAAGATAAAAATACAGAAAAATAAACAAAATAAGATAAAAAGAGTCTGTAGTGGTTCACCAAAAAATACGCCAGGGATGGGCGACCCACACTTAAAGTAAAGCATCGTCCTCGATGCTCACTCAAGCTGGGTGTGAAGGAGTGTCATCACCGGAAGGATGGGCTGCTGGAGTCTCGGTGGTGGCCTGAGGATCTGCAGACTGGATGAGGTAGGAGGATCTGTCTGTTGCAGTGGAGGTGCTGACTGGAGAGGGATCTCTGGGTTTGTGGCCTGAATCTGGTGAGGCTCCTCCTGCTGTGGCACAGCCTGCTCTGGTCATGCCTGCTCAGCCTCTCTCTGTGCATGTGTCTCATCCTCATTCTCGTCCGCCTCCTCCTCAGATGGCTCTGATGGTGTGTCGGGCTCGGAGGGGATTTCACCGCCAGATCGGATCATCAACTTGAGGTGCTCATAGCGTCGCTTGTTGTGATGCTCAGATCTCTCATATCGCCGCCAGTTGCAGTGCTCCATCTGGTCTAGCTGCTGAAATAAGCGGTGCACGAGGTGGTAAACGGGCTCTGAGGCAAGTGGAGGTGCAGTGGGTAGGGCTGGTGCAGCAGTGGAAGAAGAAGGGGCAGCTGAATATGTGGCTGCCTCACCAGAAGCGGTAAGGAATGGAGGTCTGTGGCCTAAAGCCTGAAACTTCCTGCTGTGGGGAATGATCTTCTTGCAGTCTGCAGCAGGCGGCTTCTCATCAGCCAGCTCCCAAGGCACGTCAGCTCGACAGCCGAGCTGCGTAATCAGATATAGAAAAGGGAGAGTGCCTCTGACATGGACCCTGGCCATGTAATACCAGATGAATCGTGGAAGATACAGGTCCTTACACTCCATCACACACCAGAGGAGGGTGATCATAGCAGTAGGCAGCTCCGTCTCATGAGTACTCGGCATAACAAAGTTGCTCAGGATTTGATGCCAGAGCCGAGCCTCATCATTTAGATACATCAGCTTGATTCCCTTAGGTATTGTTGTGTTCTTTCCCATGACCCATGGGACAGTAGGATCAAGGGCTATCCTCTGCTTGACAGCATCCCAGTCAAATCTCAGAAAACGCATATCCTCTTCAGTCTTTTGGTAACCGTCAGGCTGATCTGACTTAGGCTGAAGCTGAAGAATATCCTCAATGGCTTTCTCAGTGACCAGTATCTGTTTCCCTCTGAGGTGCACTGCATCCAGGGAAGTCTTGAAATAGTTGCAGTAAAACTCTCTTACCCAGGAAGCATTGACCTCTGTCAGGTTTCTCTCCAAGAAGAACCAGCCTCTCTGTTTTATCTGATCAGAGGTGTACTACTGTAGTTCTTCTGGAATTTTCAGAGTTCTCTCCAGGTACAGGTTTCTGGAGGTGGCAAACACTAGATACTTCAGCTTACAGTATCTGTTTGCAAATTTTACTGGATCATTGGCAGTGAGGAGCTGGTTAGCCTTCTCTTGCGGGGTAAAGTGCTTTTTTCACCAGGAGTCATCATGCATAATGTCCAGGATAGACATAGAGGATTCACCTCTTTTCCTTTTACCAGTGGTTGCCTTGCCTTTTCCTTTTCGTTGAGGGTCAGACAACTTGAAAAACAGAAATGCAGGATATAATTGAAGAACAAAAGCAGGAAAATAAGTAGGCAAAATAGAATAATAACAATAGAAGCACATAGTGATAAAAGAGCGGTAGAATTATGAAATAAGTTAAGTATATGTGCATTATGGATTGTAGTTGAGTTAGAAGTCCGAGATGAAAAATCACAATCCAAAATGTAATATAAGTAGAATTCATGTTAAGTAGGAAAAACAAGAATCATGCCTGGAGTTAGAAAGTTAAAGTAAATAGTTAAAAACCAAAAAGAGACGTTTGAAAGTTAAATTGGTTAGGATTGAAAAAAGGGGTTAGAAAGTGAAAATCAGTGAGTTAGGAGAAAGTATGTTAAAGTGAGTGGCATGATAAATGGTTCCTAAGTAACAATAAATTCACAATTTTAAACAACAGTCAACTCATATTCACGCAAGGAAATCAGGTTGTTGATGATAATCATATAGATGCATGAGTAGCAAAAAATTAAAATCTAATCATCAATAATGTAATTTATTAACCAGGAAATCGAAAAGAATAAGAATGCTGGCCCGTGCATTCATGAATTGGTTTGGTAAAAGCTAAGTACTGCAAAATTCAAAATTGCCAAAATCAATACATGAATGAGAAGGAAACAATTTGCAGAAAATTGGGCAGTATTCTGGCTAAAATTGGATGTTCCCGGGTAATAAACAGCAAGCAGAACAGTTCATATAAAGTAAAATAAAGCTACAAATACACATAAGTAATATGAACATGAAAGAGCAGTGTAACAGTAGCATGAAACAGTAAAGAACACCATATGAACAGTATTAACATCACAGCCAGACCAAAATTGCAGAATAGGTAAAACAAGCAACAAGTACGGCACAATTATCAGGCCTAAATCCACTAACCACATCCTAGCTACCTAACCACCTAGAATCCACTACAAACGTGCATCTCTAACTAGCCTAATTTGGAACATAAACTGAAAAATATGCAACTAACTACGAATGAAAGAAAAATGGCATTTGGCAGAACCTGATAGGCGTATGAACTAAGGTAGGGATCAGAGAGATGGCGGTGGCGAAGTGGTGGTGGTGGTGCTGACGTGGCAGTGAAGGGTGGTTGGCGCGGCGGTGGGCGGCTGTTCGGTGGCAGGGGGTTCGGGTAGGGTTAATGGTGGAGGGGGTGGGTAAGAAGGGAGCGAGGGAGGTGAAGCTGTGGTGGTGGTCGGTGGTGGGAGGCAGCGCTGGTGGCGTGGTGGTGGTGGCGAAGGGGGTTAGGGTTTCGCGTGACTGGGGTTAGTGGATTTGAACCCACGCAAACGTGTGGGGCACGCGATCGCATGACTAGGGTGAAATGGGGTTAACGCGGTCACGTGGTTGACGCGATCGCATGGAATGGGTAAAAGATGAATGACGCGGTCGCGTGATGCACGCGACCGCGTCGCTAAAAATTGTGCTAAACGCACAATTCCAGCGTCGTTTCAGCGCAACTCTCTGTCTCCATTTAGGGTGCCATGCTATCCACGCGACGCGGACGCGTCGCTCACGCTTTCGCGTGGGATGGGTGTTTTGTGAGTGACGCGTTCGCGTCACGGACACGAACGCATGGGCCGTTTTGTGCTAAACGTACACCAGCCGCACGATTCCAGCCCAGATTTCTGGTTGTTGGATCTTTACATCGATTTCCAGATCACGCGTTCGCGTGAGTGACGCGGACGCGTGGGAGGTGTTTTTCGCAACTGACGTGAACGCGTTAGCAACGCGGTCGCGTCGGAAATTTTTTTTATGCAATTATGCAATTATGCAATTATGCAGTATGCAATGCTAATGAATAATATTCAGGTCCAATGAAAATAATATAATATAAAAACAAGCAAAACGAAATAAAATTGAAAAAGAAACGACCATACCATGGTGGGTTGTCTCCCACCTAGCACTTTTAGTTAAAGTCCTTAAGTTAGACATTTGATGAGCTTCCTGTTATGGTGGCTTGTGCTTAAATTCATCCAGAAATCTCCACCAATGTTTGGAATGCCAACATCCTCCGGGGTCCCAAACTAGGCATGTAAAGCTTTTGAGCAGCTTTAAACAGGTTCTCAGGCTCCCGGGGTGACGAATGTCAGAATAGATTCTAGGATCCCAAGCTTTGCTTTTAAATTCGCTTTCGTCCTGACCTATATTCTTCGATCCGGGCGGTTTAGAAATTGTATTCTCACCAAGATGACCAAACCTCTTCCGAGATCCATTCAATTGAACTTGATAGCAATCCTTGCACTTCGAATTGAAGCGTGGAACCTTATTGAACCTTGTACACCAGCTCTGAGTGCGAGCCATTTCCCTCTTACTCTTAAAGCCGCAGAGAGCTCTAAGTTGGTCATCTGTTTCAAGCAAACCATATTCAAGTGGAAAGGTAAAGATAAAGGTTAAGGATTGTACCCACTTGAAGCTTGTATTAGGTGGTAATGGCCTTGGGACAGGTGTTTGCAGTAGTTCTGTAAGTTCTACTCCCTTGTATTCTTCTGTGAATTCCTCCACTTCTTTGCAAAAATCTTCAACTGCAACTGCGTCCTGATCAAAGTCTTCTATGTCTTCCTCGTCACTCAATTCATACGTTAGAGGTTGAGAGAAATCTACCTCAACATCATCTTCGTATTCATTCGGGAAAGATTCTTCTAGCTTAAAGAATTCACTTGCAGATGCAAGTTCATTACTAAGAGAACTTGACTTGTGATTATCATCATTAAGGAAACTTGTGTCTTGGGTTATTCCGTCTAGTTCTTCATAAAATATCTGCTTTGGGGGTTGTGCACTATCCTCCTTAGCATCAATTGTAACGTCCTTGACGGAATTTTCCACAACTCTGGATTCCCGTGGAGGTTCAGCATCTCCTAAATCTTCAATCACTACTTCTTCTTGGATAATTTGAGCTTCCTCCAATTGTTCCAGAACAAAGTTATGCTCCTTACTGCCCAATGGGGTTTCTAGTGTCTCCTTCATACTACGTTTGTCATTAGAATCTCCACATGAAGCTATTGGAGCTCCTTGAGTGTCTAAACGTCTGGAAGAAAATTGATTTATTGATTGCTCCAGCTGATGAAGGGTTGTATGAAGTTGATCTACTGTTTCCTTGAGGCGAGCCTGTGATTCTTGAGGTGATGGATATGGACATGGTACATAGGGAAGTGGTGGTGTTTGGGAGTAATTGGATTGGAATTGGGGTAAATAAGGATCATACGGTGGGGAATGGTGAAAAGGAGCTTATGAGTGTGGTGGTTCGAAGTTATGTTGAGAGGATGGTCTATAAGCATAGGGTGGGGCTTGTTGGTAACTACCAAGAGGTCCACCATATCTATCAGCTTGGTATGCATTGTAGAATGGTCCTTGCCCATGATATCTTAGAGGGTGTTGTTGCCTAAAGGGTTGATCAGATCCTCTTGGCTCCATCGATCTTTGACTGCTTAGACCTTGATGCATATTCCCGTTATAGCTTCCACTCCTTTCAACAAATTTAGAACCAAACTCAAAGCGAGAGGGGTGAGAATTCATAGTAGCTAATAGGAATAAAAAGGAAAAACAAAAACAAATAAACAAATAAAAGAAAAATATTTACAATAACTAATAATAAGGCACACGTTTGCAGTTCCCCGGCAACGGCGCCATTTTGACGAGAGGGTTTTTCTATCGGTAAAGAAATATAAAAATATAATCGCGTTGTAAGTATAGCTTCTAAACCAACAGAAAATCCTTTCGTACAAACGTTTTGGTTGTCACAAGTAACAAACCCCTTTAAAATTGATAACCGAAGTATTTAAACCTCGGGTCGTCTTCTCAAGGAACTGCAGGGAGGTGTTCTTATTATTTATGAGTTTTTTAAATTGGGGATTTTGAAAGTAAGGAACAAGTAATTTAAATGACAAGTAAAATAAAAAAATAATTGTAAAATCAACTCTTGGCAAGGTATGAGAACTGGAATTCCTATCCTAGTTATTCTTATCAATGGTGATGATAATTGGGTTTTAATCCCACTTAGTTAACTTTTACTAAACAAAGGAAGGTCAAGTGGACTAATCAATTTGATCCTCAGGTCCTAGTCAATTCCTAAGGAAAGACTAGAGTTATTGGAATTCGATTCAATTAGCAAAAATAACAATTATCAATCACGATGAGTTGATAACTCAAGAGTCTCCAATTAATCAATTAAAGCTGAGAATATGAAGAGCTAAATCATAAATCTGAAATACCTCAATTGCATTAATAAAAGAAAATCAATCTAAACATAAAGAGTTCATAAGCAAATTTGGCAACATAAGTAATTAAATGGGAGCATTAAAGTATCTGAAAGTAAAAGAGAATTATAAAGTAAAAGAGATATTGAACCTGATAAAGAGTTGAAATACTAAATCCTTTAAGAGGAATCCTAATCCTAAAACCTAAGAGAGAGGAGAGAACCTCTCCCTCTAAAAACTACATCTAAACTATGAAAAGTGAATAATTGAAGATCTCTTCTGAATGGATGTATTCTCCCACTTTATAACCTCTAATATGTGCTTTCTGTACTTGGATCTGGGCCAAAAAGGGTTTCAGAAATCGTTGGGAGCATTTTCTGTATTTTCAGGTGCGTGGCGTCTGTCACGCGTCCGCATGGGTCACGCGGTCGCGTCATCTGGGAGTTTTCCTTATCACGCGTTCGCTTCGGTCACGCGCACGCGACACCTGCATTCTGCTCAAGGCGCGCGTCCCCGTCAGTCACGCGTTCGCGTCGCTGCCTCTTCGCGCTGGGCATGCGGCCGCGTCGTCCATGCGTTCGCGTCGCTGCCAGTTTCTTCAAAAACTCTATTTTGTGCTTTCCTTCCATTTTTGTATGTTTCCTTTCCATCCTTTAAATCATTCCTGCCTTAGGAGATCTGAAAATACTCAACACACAAATCACGCCATCGAATGGTAATAAAAAGGTAATTTAAAATAATTATTTTTAAAGCATAGGAAACATGTTTTTCACATATATCACATAAAAAGGAAGGAGAAGTAAAACCATGCAATTTCACATGAATAAGTGGGTGAAGGGTTGAATAAATCACTTGAATTAAGCACAAAATATATCATAAAATATGGGTTTATCAAGTGGCGTAGCAGGAAGCGTGACTTTTTTATAGTTAGGGTGTTACATGGAAAACCTGAAATCACTTAACACATATATCACGGCATCGAATGGTAATAAGAGAGGATTAAAATTAGCAAATTTAAGGCCAAAGAAACATGTTTTCAATCATAGCACAAAATTAGGAAGGAAAATGTAAAACATGCGAATTATATGAATAAGTGTGAGAATAATGGATAAAATCTACTCAATTCAATACAAGATAAATCATAAAATAGTGGTTTATCATGCATATCGATTTATTATACCTCCTTATCAGAGTTAACTATTTATGTATTTAACGCGAGAGTTTCTACACTTTAAATGTTTAGACTTTCTTTTTAGTACATTATAATTGTAATTCATGAATATTTGACATTTATTGGTATGATTTATTGGTCTGTAAATATGAACAAAAATTATTGTAGTTAAGTCATGGAAGTTAATTAATATTCTTTTTAATATTAATTATTAAGTATTCAATTTTTTATTAAGATGTAATGTGATATTTTTGCATTTGAAAATAGATTACTAAAATTCTATGTATCATACATGATGTTTTTTTTTATTGATTTCAACATACTGTAACAACACATAATATAAATAAGGACTGAATTTTAAAAAGAACATACAAACAAAAGACCAATTGCATGTTGTAGTGACTAAGTACTTTCATACTAAAGACGCCAGCTCCAAGAGTAGTGCAATAAAGGCAAAACAAAAAATAAAAGAAAAATAGACACACCAAGTTGACATTACACAACACCACGATTTAGATCTAGACCTTAATAGGAAATCCCAATAAAAATGACTAATAACAAACCCCTACACTTTTGTTAAGTAAAACTTGGCCATTTCTAAATGCATTATGTCATACATGATAGAAAGTTTCATAAGTAATTTTAGTCTCACCTTATTGTCATAAACAATCCACTGAAGCCTCCTTTATGTATGATCTACGGGGTTATACCTAGTAATATGGAAGATCATGGTCCATTTCTAAATTTTAATTTCATCCTACCACTTCATCAGTTAAACTTTTAAACACAATCTTCTGGCCTTGTTTCATCCCTTGACAACATGCACCTTAAACACCTTCTTTTCTTTAAGTGACCTTGTTTTTCTTGCATTGAGTAGATCCATCTCTCTTGCTAATAACCTCACCTATATAAATTGATAGATAAACTATAGGAAGATACACCAAAAAAGGGGAGAAAAAGTAAAAAATGAAGCATCCATAATCGCTTCTATTTTGTTGGAACCTAAATACTTTCGACATGTTGCAAAATCTGCAAGCCACTTACATCATTAACTCTCAAATTAACGTTTGAAAGTAAAGAAAACAAACTTACAGGATATGTTTATATTTGGAATCATGCATAACTACATATAAAAATAAATTAAAACTTAGCTTCTTTTTTGTTATATAAAAAATAAATAAAGAGACATAAATATGTTATATTAATAGGATTTATAAATTATTAAAATTAAAGTATTACTAAGAGAAAGGTTGAAAACTAAGATTAATTTTTTAGAAACTATCTAGAGACATGTCTAAGTTAGAGGTAGTTTATTATCTTTATAAATTAGCTCTTGACATGTTCAGAATAATAATAAGAAAAACAAAATACATTTATATTAAATCTACATCGTTGATATATCTCACATCATCAATCAGCAAGATATATGTCACATAATTAATCATTAACCATATTAAAAGCTATAAAGTATGGAATTTGGTTAAAAAATTATACATGACTAACCTTCTTTAAATACATTTAAAAAAAAATACAAAACATCATGATTTTTTCATTTCTCCAACTACTTAAAAGTTATAGATTTACTTTTACTACAACTGTATCATCAAATCCAAAACCACAGATTAATCATCAGTACCAAAAGTTGAGAACAAATTATTATAACAGTCGCCACCACAAATAGCTCGCAGCTTTCCTTCTCAATCAAAATCCTACTGAAGAACTTAATCGTGTAAATATTGTTAATAAAACTATAAAAATATTTTCTGAAATAGATCATTCTTGATATTTTGTATATCAAACACACACATGACACATAAATAACATGCAAAAATAAATAATTTAAAAAAATAAAAAGTTGCAAAATTAGAATAAAATTTAATTAGCATATACAAATTATTTCAGGCTTCGAATAAAATTAGAAGCTTTAATAAAATTTAATACAACATAGACGAATATCCAAATAAATTTATCTACACCTTATTATTGTTGCAAGTTACAACAGCAAACATACTATTATATTAAAGGTTCACAAATAAAAGAATTAATTTAATTAGCATATACATGAATTGAGTACTTAATCGCTTGTTATGTTAATGCTTAATCCAAGTTATAAGAGTTCAATATATAAAAGTTTAGAATGGTTAATTCCTTTAAAAATAGTTAATATTTTATTTGTATTTTTAATAATTTTTTAATTAGNTTCTTTTATAAAATATCATATATTATAAAATTTCAAATTTTATTATTATTTAATTATTAAATTTAATATTTTACTTAAATTTATTTAATTTGTTACATATTTTTATTTTATTCATAAGTTATTATTTAATGAGTATTTAATGAATAATATTTTAGCATATCTAAAAGGTCATTTTGCTGTACAACTAAAAAAAAGAAAAAATTGAAAGTGCTTTCTCAAACTTATATCCAATAAGACTTGCCCAAACACATCAAATAAATTCTAACTATTTAATCACATAAACTAATAATATATACTCAAAAAATTACACACATTTCTCGTATAGTTTTATTAGCATAATGATTCTAATAAAAAAAAAGTAGCAGTTGAGATGTGCAGTTATCTAACACAGTAATTGATACAACATAATCAACATTTTTGTTCTACTGAAGCATATATATGTTTGACTAAACTATAATTAGTTAACACAGTCTTCGCTTCAGAAACTTTTTGCTTCTTTAGCTCAGCATATTCAACAGAAGATATAGAACTCTATCACAAAATATATTACTCTAGCATAAAAAAGATACAAAGTTCATTGATATTGAGGCACACAAGAAAACTGCCAATTAAATTCTGGACAATTATGTTAACATATTTCCAATCAGACTCTTATAAGCAAACATAAAGAAGCAAATTCTAACATCATTTTTCTTGTACACATTTGTCAATCTTCTCCTTTATCTTTGCCTGCTATTTTTCCTACAAATAATTAGAGAGAATTAAAGCTTCACAGTTCACACCATCCATGTTTAAGAAATGACATAAGATATGGAAAATGTAAAAAAAAAAAAAAATCAGCAATATAGTTAATAGAAGACAAACATGATAAGCTATCCAACAATAACATATATTGGAACAAATTTTAATTGTAGATCAACCACGAAATCAGAAGTTCAATGTTTAAGAAAAGGGGGGGGGTTAAAACCCAAAAGGAACCACCAACTTATTACATATATTAAAAGACTCAAAATATACTTTACGCTATTATTATTTTGTATGTTCAAAATAGCACCCATGGCATTATTACACACACAAATATATAGGAAGCAATTAATTAACACCATAGATTTCAACACTCTCTAAACTCTCAATGACTAAGAACACGTATCCAATAGTGCATAATTTACAATTGAAAAATAAAAATACACATAAATATGTACCAAAAACTTATCAATCTATAAGAAACTAAAACAGAAGGCTATGGAAGTGGTGAATGCTATCAAGTCATCCAAGTCAATATAAGGAAGATATTATTCGTATTTGTATGTATGTAAATCATTTTGAGGCACTAAAAAGATTGACATACATTAAAAAAAACTAATAAATATCATGAACTGTTATTTTCTTTAAAATAAGTGAAAAAGAATATCAAACTATACATGTTGTTATTCTCTCATGACAACTAAGATAGGCAACGAAGAATTCGATAAGTTTGGTGGAACAAAAAACACACAATGAGTAAATTAGACATCAAAGAAGAATATCCCAACATTAGTAATGCTAGAAAAGCCAATGCATGTTCATCTAGGTCATTCAATACACCATCATTAAATTAAATTATTTTAGAAGCACAAATTCCAATCCATGATTGAAATCCTACTCACAACATTCATTTAAACCATCCTTAAAAAAAGAAGTCTTTAATAAGTTTGTGATAAGAAAATTAGACATGTACAAATACATGTACATAAAAGAAAAGAATAAAATACCTAATCAAAGTTATCATTTAAGGATTCACTTCATTTACAATAGTGATAAAATACCTAACAATACAATTTTGCAAGCTTATATATCCATCATATGAATAACCACCATAACATATATATTTTCATTTGGGAAGAAGAGACTCCAAGTCCTTTACCTAGTGTAAAAGGGGGAGAATTTGAGCAAAGTGGAAAAAAGAATTAGCAAAACGACATTCAAATAGAAACAATAACTTTAAAAATGAAACATATTTAGATTAAAGAAAAAAATGGTTTGCTTTAACTAAAATTAGTGAATACATTTCCATCAGATCACTGAATTAAGCAAACTAATGGTCTGCTTTAACAGTAGAGAATTTATTTTGCAGAAAATGATCATCACATACATGCCTAATATTAGTAATAAATCTTCTTTTAGATTTCTCAAAACATAAACTAAAATTAGTAATAATTCACTTATTCAAATTCCATTACTACTCATGTCAAGTCAGGCATTAAAATAAATAAAATTCATCCAACATTAAACAGAAACATCAATTAAGTCTTTAGTATGCCCCTCACAAATATTTTTTAGTCATCAACTAAAAAAATCAAACAATTAAATAGCTTAATAACATGAAAACCTGAACACAAAATATGCTATCAAGTTATTTTCCTTATTTTTTTCGCAATAAGTTCAACTCAACAAACCCAAAAGACAATGAGTAAGATCAATTTCACAAGGTACATCCAAAGGCAAACTAATACAGAAAAATAACAACTAAATAACCAAGAAAAGACTGTTACATCAGGATACCTAAACAAACTATCCATACAACAGATAACCACCTGCCATGACACTAAAACCCTAACCACAAACAATCACGGAGTTGCAACCTCTAAATTATCTTAGCATTACTCACACACCTTTTGCCAGCAAACTTCGTGTCCATTTCCATTATACATTCAAACAATGATGACATGAGAAAAGGATAATAATAATAATAATTCATGAGATCCACCAGAGTTATTTTATATCCTAATTTACCATTAATCAAAATTTGTACCAATTTCTAGAGGTAGCCTGAATTGCTTGCTCAAACAAAGATGAAGCCTTTTTTAGATCATCACAAAGTTCTTGCACAACCCTAGCATGTATAAGTTTGAAAACTCAATTATTACAAAATGTATGAATACAAAGATCTCAAAAATAACAAATTAAAAGGCACACATGATAATTGAGAATTCAAATTTAGGGAATTGTTAAACAGGAGCAGGAAATAATCCAAAACAAATATTTTTAGCTTTTTATTTTGAAAGCAGATTGTATGTTAGGGACTTGGGTATTATGGGGTGTTCAAAGTCCCACATCGGGTAGTATGGGATGCTTGATGTTGTATATAAGGAGAGTGGTTATTATTTTCCTTTATCAGCTAGCTTTTAAGATGTGGTTTTCCACTTTCTTTAAATACTTAATGTAAGAACCCGGATTTTTGAAAATTAAATTATAAGTTATTTATGATTTATTATATTTAATCAATAATATATTTT
>NC_029793.2:41022863-41125301 GCF_000816755.2 Arachis ipaensis | reverse complement strand
AAATAAAAAAATAAAAAAATTTAATTAATTAATTTAATTATTTCTAATTTTTATTTAATTAGAAGTTATTTGAATATAATTTGTACATTGATGAACAAATAATACTTTTTTTGAAGATAATTTTATTAGATTAAAATTAGTTTTTAATACTACTTTATACCCTAATTATATTATTAATTGTCCCCAAAATGAAACTCTAACTTTACCAATCCCTTCACCACCACACCGCTTCCCTTTCTTCTAAAACAACAGCAGCAGAAATCAAAAACAAAAAGAAAGAAAGAAAGAAACGAGAGAACGAGAGATTCGAGAGTAAGGCTGCGACGGGGAAGAGAGAAGAGAGGAGGGGGAGACCGTGCCGCCACTGCGTGTCATCACTGCCACGCTGCATCCAACTCACCGCCGTCAAACCCGTCACCACTGCTGAGTGCCGTCCGAAACAGAACCGCGAAGAGAGAGGGAGCGCTCACGAGAAGGAACCGCTGCCGTGCCATGCGAACCCGTCGCAGCCGTTTGTTGAAGTCGCCACCGAACACGGAAGAGGGTGAGTCAGATGCGAAGAGCAAAATGCGATGGAGCCAAGGAGGGCCCGTGCTACCGTTGCTGCACTCCTCTACTGCCGCGAGAAACCGCCACCGTCGCCATTGCTGGTGGAGTCAGGCCCGTCGCCGATCTGGGCTGAGGGAGAGGAAAATGCCGGGAAGAAAGAGAAGGTAACGGTAGGGAGGGGTGCTGTCACTATGGTTTCCATTGTGGTTGGAGCTGCTCCGCCACCGTTCTGGTCACCAAGTATGGCACGGGTATCGCCATAATCAATTGATGGAGCTTCTGTTGCTCAGTTCTTGGTTCTTGCTCAGTACAGTATGCTGTTCTTTCCTTGAAACCTTTGCCGTTAGTGTTTTATTATAGTTTGTTGAGGTTTTTGCGACATTAATGTCTCAAGGTCGAAGTTATTGTGACTGCATATGGTGTTTGATGGTTGCCGCTGTTGTAACACCTTAATATTCAAATCCTTATGCTCGAGTCATAAGTCAATGACAATAAGGTGGTACGACTCTCAGGGTGGATTTTTAATACATAGTTATATATATTTAATTGAAAGGAGTATTAATCGAGAAGTCTGAAAGGAGTAAAAATAAAATCCATTTGGAAACACTCTCGTATCGAAGGAAACAAGATAAAACGTATTCGAATAGCAAACCAGAATAAGATATAACAATAAGGAAGAATAGAATAAAGATAGGGTATATATATGTATATAGACATGAATATAATAGCCACTAGTCACCACCTGTGAAGCTTATGCCGACTAGGGTACAGTAGTAAAATCAGTTGACAACAGTAATTTTTCCTATCTCTCCCATTATATACATCAAAGCCTCTATAGGCAAGTTTTCAAAGGAAAATAAATACATAATAAAAGGTTTTCAAAATAAGTTCGGAGAGATTCTAAACAAAGTAAAATAGAGTCCAACAATCTTCGCTATCTTTCAGATAAACCACAGCTCACTGCTGGGCATTTGGACTTGCATCTGAAAAAAAAGAGAGATATATACGGAATGAGAACCCCCGACCCATGGGTTCTTAGTACGGTAAAAGTGCCAAATAAATACAATGCACTATAATAAAAACTCACTGAGCATCCTAAACTTCACTTCACCAAATATTCATCCTATGTTCTCGCTAATCCATAAATAAGCAACTGTCATAGCGGAATGCTAAATTTAATTCATCTTCCTCATGGTTCCTAACTTTCTAACTCTCCAACAAATCAAAATTGGAATCATAATCAAAACCATCACCAGCTATTCTGTCTCAGCAATTCTATATCAATTCCTCATATCCTCACCTGGAGCAAGTGAAATCTCTTCACTGCGTCTACCCAGGGAGCTCAAATCATCTTATTTAATATTCATCATGGTAAATCAATCATCTCATCATTTTATTTCAACAAGAACAGCCCTCAGTATCAACCGATACCAGCATGAGGGACCTCTCAGTTGTACAAACACAAGCAATACAGTCAAGTAATACACAATTAAAGTACAAGTAAAGCAAGTAGCATTTAATCAGGTAGCATAGCATATATGTACAATTTAGCAATCCAAAACAAATAGGTAAACCTAAACAAGTCAAACATATGTAAATAATGAATGCCTGTCCTATGGCTAATGATATCATCTGTTGGTTATGTAGCCAACCCGACATGTCCTGGTAGCTAACCATTGGACAGCCCCTGCGAGCGCGCATCCCCAAGCTCAAAATCATAATCAATAAAATAAAATATCCATGGGGGAGAGCTCATCCGTAAAGGTCTAAGTGTCCGGCCACATCTCACGACGCAGGATCAAAGGAATCTCAGATCTCAACCTAGAGCAAGTGGAGCAGACCTACTGCATCTACCCAAGGAAATCCAAAACTCAGATAATTTCACATATCTTAAATCAACCTTGACTAGGAGCAAGTGGGGGCAGATCACTGCATCTGCCCCAGGAGTCTCAAACCAAACCCGGAGCAAGTGGAATCACTTCACTGCTTCTACCCAGGCAGGTATATCTCACCACGTCCTGGAGCAAGCAGAATCACTCCACTGCATCTACCCAAGCAGGTGTATCTCACCATGTCCTAGAGCAAATGGAATCACTCCACTGCATCTACCCAGGCAGGTGTATAACAATCAGGTTCATATTTAATATCAATCTTTTAATCGTTATCATTCTCATTATCAATCTTATAGTCATCACCATTCTCTTTATCAGTCTCATAATCATCATCATTCTCATTAACAATCTCATCATCATCATCACTCTCTCTAACAATTTCATATTCATCATCATTTTCTTTATTAGTTTCTTAATCATCATCATTCTCATTAAAAATCTCATCATCATCATCATCATCACTCTCGCTAACAATCTCATAATCATCATCATTTTCACGATTCATCATTAATTCTCTTCTTATTTCATCCACAAAACTTACCAAGTTTAAGTCACCGTCCTCTAAACTCATAACCACAATTACCCCTTTTATTCTTTTACTATTCTCGCCCTTGATTCAATACCCTAAAACTGGTAAAAAGGTTTTAAGTAAGTGTTACGGAAGGTTGTAAGCTTGTCGAGAAGGTAAAACAATTAAAAACAAAGTTTTCTTTGAAAAACAGGGCAGTGTGCATATGCATAGGGTTGTGCGTACGCACAGGAAGTAAAAATTTCCATTATGCTCATTCGCACAATGTGTGCGAATGCCCTCAACAGAGTGCACCTTCCAGCGTGTGCGTGCGCACAAGGCCGTGCGTGCGCACAGCTTGCAAAACTTCGTTGGTTATGTGTGCGCATAAAGCATGCTAGCGCTCCCAACAGCAGCCATTTCCCATGTGTGTGTACGCACAAGAGTGTTCGTGCGCACGTTTTTCAAAAATACACAGGGCTATGCGTGCGCACACATACCAGAAATCACAAATTTTGCAGCATTCACAGAATTCAGATTTCAGACACCAACTTTCAACGATCATATCTTTCTCTACAAAATTTAGATTCCTACAAAATCTATACCGTTTTAAATCTCTTTGAATAATCTTTAATTTGATATAAAATTCATCTAATTTCAAAAACTACAGCTCAGGATATGATCCGTCAAAGTTAGCTTAAAACCCATTTTTACCAAAAACAATTATTTACCAATTATCCAATGATTCACTAGCTCCAATCATTTTCCAACCAACAAAATGAACTCAGACCAACTCAATTTACCTATTCACACACAACCAATTCTAATTTTACTCTTTTTACACATTCCAGCTCAATTTCATCTAATCCACATTCTCAAAACCTCATTTTCCACTTTTTCATTAATTAATCACATTTTCATACATCGCATGCCAACCCTCTATTCAATCTCATACATTATCACACAATACACATATCAACTCACCTTCCTTACCTCTTCCAGCCTCCGGCCCAAAGTTCACGGCCTCAGGCCCAACATCCATTCAATTTAACATAAGAAATTCATCAACATATCATCATTAACCAATTTCTCAATTCTACAACATACCAAACACACCCGTTCACACAAAACTCATTCCAAATCATTAATTTCTACATCATAATATCCATACCCATCAATTTCAATCAAGACACACAATCCAAACTTAATCCTAGGGGTATCTAGCCTAGGAATTCATATCACACCACATGGTACTTAAATAAAACTTAAACCGTACCTCTTAGAAGTCAAATTTAAGCTCTCACATGGAAGTCTTCACCAAAACTCAACTCTAAGCTCCACCAAACACTTTCACAAGCAAGATTCAAGTTCCAAAAATGTACCCAATACTCTAATTCACACATTACATATATACATCAACTTAGGGCTCACTAAATATCATAAATTACAAGGGTTAGAGGGCTCCTTACTTTAACCCATGAAATTAGTTGATGGAATTTATCAATAGCTCATACTAGAGCACCCCTAAACAACCAAAGCCACAAGATTTTCTCAAAACCCAAACTAAATTTGAAATACCAAAGGAAAAACAAAACTGGGCAGAGGTCATTGAGAAACTCACCACATTACCTAAATAGAATCGAAGAGGGCAAGAAGAGCGACGCGTGGCCGCAAACGGCTCGCTGATTGGAGTTTCGTAGCTCAAGTTATGGTGGTTTGAAGTTTCAAGGAGGGTTAGGTTTTCTCTCTTCTTCCCTCTCTTCTCTTCAACATGAAACACACAAAATGAGGGGTTTGTGACTACTGAATGGCCTTAATAAGGCTATATATATGTTGGGTCTTGGACCCACTTAGGCCCAGTTCACTCGATTTTAACCCGTTGGCCCAATTTTGGGCCAAAACCTTTAAGATTAGAGTTTTAAATCGTATTTTAAATATTTCTATCTTCCCAAATTATAAATTCTTATTTCTTAACCTTATTCACTTCAAATTAATTTTCTCAGCTGCAGTACCGGACAGATCTCAGCCTGTACTGCCAGTCAAATTTTTCACTGCACGATTTTACGCAAAAAACTATGTTTTCTGACTCAGAAAAATCCACTGAGTCCAAACATCCTATTTAAATTTTCAAATTCCGATTGATAAATTTTTTTAATCATATTCGCTCCTATTTAATTTATTATTTACTTAATTATGGTTTGACCGAATTTTACATCTTACCCACCTAACAAAAATTTTTGTCCTAGAAAATTCGATATCAAATCTTCATATAAGCTCTCACATGTTCAACCGACCTCTTACCATTCAATTTGACATTCTCCAACATCAATTCTTAATACCCTATTCCCAATTCTAGCTTAAGCTATATTTATCTGTCTCACTCTTAGCTTCTTATATGTTTCTCTCAATAACTAACCAAATGTTATGTTCATCTCACCCTTCATAAAACTTTCCCTAAAACCGAAACTCACCACCCTTCTCGGTTTCCCTCAAATTAACCTCAATATAACCTTAATGTTTCAATTTAATGTCTTCCAATTCCACCATCCAAAGTTCAATAATTTATCCATGAAAATTTAAGCACGAATCTAATTATACCTCTAGTCATTTATACAGCTATTTTAGAATCAATCTAACCTCATAGCCACAATTTTAAACTTAACTACCTGTGAATCACTATTGGCATTAACTCGCTAAACCTTCTAGGTATCCAAAGTATTTCTAATCATCCTCTACAGCTCCCATTTGCAACTATCCTATTTTAATGCTTCCACAAGCTTCCACTGCGTCACTCCTATTTTCATCCACTAAGAATCTAATCATGCATCCATGTCATACTCCCCTATCGAATTACAAAACCTAGGACCACTTCTAAGCTTTCTCAACTTGACCGAAATAGTGCTTACGCTCATCGTGAGAGTCAATCACAAGCTCTGAAAAATCCTTGATCTCCATACTCACATTATGGTGTGCGAAATCGTGATCATTCCTTCCTTGGTAACGGTGCTAAAAACTCAATACGCACGTTCACGTTTTTAATTCTGTTTCACAACTTCATACAACTAACCAGCAAGTGCACTGGGTCGTCCAAGTAATAAACCTTACGTGAGTAAGGGTCGATCCTACGGAGATTGTCGGCTTGAAGCAAGCTATGGTCACCTTGTAAATCTCAGTCAGGCGGATTCAACTGATTTTATGAATTGATAAGTAAAAGATAAATAAAATATAAAATAGGATAGTGGTACTTATGTAATTCATTAGTGAGAATTTCAGATAATCGTATAGAGATGCTTTCGTCCCTCTGAACCTCTGCTTTCCTGCTGTCTTCATCCAATCCTTCCTACTCCTTTCCATGGCAAGCTGTATGTTAGGCATCACCGTTGTCAATGGCCACCTGTCCTCTCAGTGAAAATGGTCCAATGCGCTGTCACTGCATGGCTAATCATCTGTCGGTTCTCGATCATACTGGAATAGGATCCATTGATCCTTTTGCGTCTGTCACTACGCCCAGCACTCGCGAGTTTGAAGCTCGTCACAGTCATTCAATCCCTGAATCCTACTTGGAATACCACAGACAAGGTTTAGAATTTCCGGATTCTCAAGAATGGCCGTCCATGAGTTCTAACTTATACCATGAAGACACTAATAACTCGGACTCGGTCCCCTATATTAGATATCCAAGAGATATCCATTCAATCTAAGGTAGAACGGAAGTGGTTGTCACGCACGCGTTCATAAGTTGAGAATGATGATGACTGTCACGATCATCACATCCATCATATTAAAGTGCGAATGAATATCTTAGAAGCGGAATAAGTTGAATTGAATAGAAAAATAGTAGTACTTTACATTAATCTTTGAGGAACAGTAGAGCTTCACACCTTAATCTATGGTGTGTAGAAACTCTACCGTTTGAAAATATACAAGTGATGAAGGTTCAGGCATGGCCGAATGGCCAGCCCCAAACGTGATCTAAAGATTAAACTAAAGATGTAAATACAATAGTAAAAAATCCTATTTATATTAAACTAGTTACTAGGGTTTACAGAGATAAGTAAATGATGCAGAAATCCACTTCCGGGGCCCACTTGGTGTGTGCTTAGGCTGAGCATTGAGCTTTACACGTGTAGAGGATTTTCTTGGAGTTGAATGCCAGTTTGTAACCTATTTCTGGCGTTTAACTCCACTTTGCAACCTGTTTCTGGCGTTTAACTCCAGAATGCAGCATGGAACTGGCGTTGAACGCCAGTTTGCGTCATCTAAACTTGGAAAAGTATGGACTATTACATATTTCTGGAAAGCCCTGGATGTCTACTTTCCAATGCAATTGAGAGCGCGCCATTTGGAGTTCTGTAGCTCTAGAAAATCCACTTTGAATGCAGGGAGGTCAGAATCCAACAGCATCAGCAGTCCTTTTTTAGCCTGAATCAGATTTTTGCTCAAGTCCCTCAATTTCAGCCAGAAATTACCTAAAATCACAGAAAAATACACAAACTCATAGTAAAGTCCAGAAATGTGAATTTTAATTAAAAATTAATAAAAATATACTAAAAACTAACTAAATCATACTGAAAACCATGTAAAAACAATGCCAAAAAGCGTATAAATTATCCGCTCATCACAACACTAAACTTAAATTGTTGCTTGTCCCCAAGCAACTGAAAATCAAATAGGATAAAAAGAAGAGAATATACTATAAATTCCAAAATATCAATGAAACTTAGCTCCAATCAGATGAGCAGGACTTGTAGCTTTTTGCCTCTTGAATAGTTTTGGCATATCGCTTTATCCATTGAGGTTCAGAATGATTGGCATCTATAGGAACTTAGAATTCAGATAGTGTTATTGATTCTCCTAGTTCAGTATGTTGATTCTTGAACACAGCTACTTTATGAGTCTTGGCCGTGGCCCTAAGCACTTTGTTTTCCAGTATTACCACCGGATACATATATGCTACAGACACATAACTGGGTGAACCTTTTCAGATTGTGACTCAGCTTTGCTAAAGTCCCCAATTAGAGGTGTCCAGGGTTCTTAAGCACACTCTTCTTTTTGCTTTGGACCTTGACTTTAACCGCTCAGTCTCAAGTTTTCACTTGACACCTTCACGCCACAAGCACATGGTTAGGGACAGCTTGGTTTAGCTGCTTAGGCCAGGATTTTATTCCTTTAGGCCCTCCTATCCACTGATGCTCAAAGCCTTGGATCCTTTTTATTTATCCTTGCCTTTTGGTTTTAAGGGCTATTTGCTTTTTGCTCTTACCTTTTGGTTTAAAGAGCTTTTGGCTTTTTCTGCTTGCTTTTTCTTTTTCTTTTTCTCTCTTTTTTTTTGCTATTTTTTTCTTTTTTTTTTTGCAAGCTTTTGTATTCACTGCTTTTTCTTGCTTCAAGAATCATTTTTATGATTTTTTAGATTATCAAATAACATTTTTCCTTTTTCCTTATTCTTCAAGAGCCAACATATTTAACATTCATAAACATCAACTTCGAAAGACATATGCACTGTTCAAGCATATATTCAGAAAATAAAAAGTATTGTCACCACATCAAAATAATTAAACTAGTTTCAAGGATGAATTCGAAACCATGTACTTCTTGTTCTTTTGTTTTTAAAACATTTTTCATTCAAGAGAGGTGGTGGATTCATATTCATAACTTTAAGGCATAGACACTTAGACATTAATGATAATGTAATAAGACACAAATATAAATAAACATACAGCTCAAAAATCGAAAAACAGGAAAATAAATAAACAAGGAGATTAAGGAATGAGTCCACCTTAGTGAGGGTGGCGTCTTCCTCTTCTTGAAGAACCAATGGTGCTCTTGAGCTCCTCTATGTCTCTTTCTTGTCTTTCTTGCTCCTCCCTCATAGCTCTTTGATATTCTCTAATTTTATGGAGGATGATGGAGTGCTCTTGGTGCTCCACCCTTAGTTGTCCCATGTTGGAACTTAATTCTCCTAGGGAAGTGTTGATTTGTTCCCAATAGTTTTGTGGAGGGAAGTGCATCCCTTGAGGCTTTAGTGGTTATGGAAAAACAAAAAAGCAATGCTTTTTCCATACCAAAATTAAAATATTTGCTCGTCCTCGAGTAAAAGAAGAAAGGAAGGATGAGAAAAAGAAGAGATGGAGGAGATGGAGGTGTGTAAATGGTTCGGCCACTGGGGGTTTAAGGTGGTTATGATGTGTGAAAAGGAAGGAGTGATGGTTTGAATTTGAGTGGGTGGGTGTAGGTGGGTGTATGATGGTTTTGGAGGGGATTTAGAGGTGATTGGTGGAGGTTATTTTGGGGACGAGAGTTATGAAAAGGTGTGAAGAGGAGAGAAGAAGTGGTGGGGATCCTATGGGGTCCACAGATCCAGTGGGGCCAAGGACTTAACATCCCTGCTCCAATTAGGCGTGTAAAACACCCTTATTGTGCAATCCTGGCGTTTAACGCCAGACTGCTGCCTGTTTCTGGCGTTAAACGCCCAAATGTAGCTTATTTCTGGCGTTTAACGCCAGCTTGGTGCCTGTTTCTGGCGTTAAACGCCAGACAGATGCTTGTTTCTGGCGTTTAAAAGCCAGACTGCTCTCCTCCAGGGTGCACTATTTTCAATGCTGTTTTTCATTCTGTTTTTGATTTTTCAGTAGTTTTTGTGACTTCATATGATCATCAACCTAATAAAACACGAAATAACAAAAAGAAAATAACATAGATATGATTAAATAACATTGGGTTGCCTCCCAATAAGCGCTTCTTTAATGTCAATAGCTTGACAGTGAGCTCTCATGGAGCCTCACAGATGTTCAGAGCAAGGTTGGGACCTCCCAACACCAAACTTAGAGTTTGGTTGTGGGGGTTCAACACCAAACTTAGAGTTTGGTTGTGGCTTCCCAACACCAAATTAGAGTTTGGCTGTGGGGACTTTGGTTGACTCTGTAGTGAGAGAAGCTTTTCATGCTTCCTCTCCATGGTTACAGAAGGAGATCCTTGAGTTTTAAACACAAGGTAGTCCTCATTCAGTTGAAGGACCAACTCTCCTCTGTCCACATCAATCACAGCTCTTGCTGTGGCTAGGAAGGGTCTCCCAAGGATGATGGATTCATCCTCATCCTTCCCAGTGTCTAGGATTATGAAATCAGCAGGGATGTAAAGGCCTTTAACCTTTACTAGCACGTCCTCTACTTGTCCATAAGCCTATTATCTTGAGTTGTCTGCCATCTCTAATGAGATTCTGGCAGCTTGCACCTCAAAGATTCATAGTTTCTCCATTACAGAGAAGGGCATGAGGTTTATCCCTGACCCAAGGTCACATAGAGCCTTCTCAAAGGTCATGGTGCCTATGGTACAAGGTATTAAGAACTTTTCAGGATCCTGTTTCTTCTGAGGCAATCTCAGTTGATCCAGATCACTCAGTTCATTGGTGAGCAAGGGAGGTTCAGCTTCATGGTTGCACCAAGGTACTTGGCAACTTGCTCTTCAGTAACATCCTCATTCTCTTCAGAAGAAGAATACTCATCAGAGCTCATGAAGGGCATAAGGAGGTTTAATAGAATCTCTATGGTCTCTAGATGAGCCTCAGATTCCTTTGGTTTCTCAAAGGGATACTCCTTATTGATCACTGGACGTCCCAGGAGGTCTTCCTCACTAGGATTCACGTCCTCCTCCTCCTTTGTAGGTTCGGCCATGATGATTAAATCAATGGCTTTGCACTCTCTCTTTGGATTTTCTTCTGTATTGCTTGGGAGAGTACTAGGAGGAGTTTCAGTGACTCTTTTACTCAGCTGGCTCACTTGTGCCTCCAAATTTCTAATGGAGGACCTTGTTTCATTCATGAAACTTAAAGTGGCCTTAGATAGATCAGAGACTATATTTGTTAAGCTAGATAGATTCTGCTCAGAATTCTCTGTCTGTTGCTAAGTGGATGATGGAAAAGGCTTGCTATTGCTAAACCTGTTTCTTCCACCATTATTAAATCCTTGTTGAGACTTTTGTTGATCCTTCCATGAGAAATTTGGGTGATTTATCCATGAGGGATTATAGGTGTTTCCATAGGGTTCACCCGTGTAATTTACCTCTGCTATTGCAGGGTTCTCAGGATCATAAGCTTCTTCTTCAGAAGAGGCCTCTTTAGTACTGTTGGATGATTCCTTCAATCCATTCAGACTCTGAGAATCATATTGACTTGCTGAGTCAATATTTTGTTCTGAGCCAATATGGCATTCAGAGTATCAATTTCAAGAACTCCCTTCTTTATAGGCGTCCCATTACTCACAAGATTCCTTTCAGAAGTATACATGAACTGGTTATTTGCAACCATGTCAATGAGTTCCTGAGCTTCTGCAAGCATTTTCTTTAGGTGAATGGATCCACCTGCAGAATGGTCCAATGACATTTTAGATAATTCAGACAGACCATCATAGAATATATCCAGTATGGTCCATTCTGAAAGCATGTCAAAAGGACACTTTTTGGTCAATTCCTTGTATCTCTCCCAAACTTCATAGAGGGATTCACCTTCTTTTTGTCTGAAGTTTTGAACATCCACTCTAAGCTTACTAAGCTTTTGAAGAGGAAAGAACTTGGCTAAGAAAGTCATGACCAGCTTATCCTAAGAGTTCATGCTGTCTTTAGGTTGAGAGTCCAACCATATTCTAGTTCTATCTCTTACAGCAAATGGGAAAAGCATAAGCCTGTAGACCTCAGGATCAACCCCATTGGTCTTAACAGTATCACAGATCTGCAAGAATTCAGTTAAGAACTGAAAAGGGTCTTCTGATGGAAGTCCATGAAACTTGCAGTTCTGTTGCATAAGAGAAACTAATTGAGGTTTAAGCTCAAAATTGTTTGCTCCAATGGCAGGGATTGAGATGCTTCTTCCATGTAAATTGGAATTTGGTGCAGTAAAGTACCAAGCATCTTCCTTGCATTGTTGTTATTTTCGGCCATATCTCCTTCTTTTTCGAAATTTTCTGTCAGATTTTCTCCAGAGAGTTGTGCTTTAGCTTCCCTTAGCTTCCTCTTCAGAGTCCTTTCAGGTTCAGAATCAGCCTCAACAAGAATGTTCTTATCCTTGTTCCTGCTCATATGACAAAGAAGGAAATAACAAAGAAAATATGGAATCCTCTATGTCACAGTATAGAGATTCCTTTATGTGAGTAGAAGAAAAGAAATTTGAACACCAGGAGGAAGAGAGGGTTCGAATTTTTAGATGAAGAGAAGTGTTAGTAAATAAATAAAATAATTAGAAAGAGATGAGGGGGAGAGAATTTCGAAAATTAAATAAAAATAAAAGAAAAATATTTTTGTTTTTAATTAAAATTAGAATTAAAATTCGAAAATTAAAAAGAAAAATGAAATTAAATTAAATTTAAAACAATTAATTAATTAAAAAGTAATTTTTTAAAAAAAAAGAGGGAAGGGATTTTCGAAAATTAGAGAGAGAGAGAGAATTAGTTAAGTAGTTGTGAAAAAGATATGATTGAAACAAAAAGATAAGATTGATTGAAAAGGATTTGAAAATCAATTTGAAAAAGATAAGAAGTTAGAAAAGATTTTGAAATTGATTTTGAAAAAGATATGATTGAGAGATATGATTGAAAATCATTTTGAAAAGGATTTGAAGAGGAAATTAAAAAGATTTGATTTTGAAAATCAAAGTTGATTACTTGACTAACAAAAAACTAAAAAGATATGATTCTAGAGTTTAAAGGTTGAATCTTTCTTACTAGGCAAGTAACAAACTAAAAATTTTTGAATCAATCATATTAATTGTTAGCATTAATTTAAAAAATATGAAATAAAAATAAGAAAAAGATTTTGAAAATCAATTTGAAATTTTCGAAAATCATAAAAGAAAAATGAAAAAGATTTGATTTTTTGAAAAAGATTTGAAAAAGATAGAATTTTTAAATTGAAAATTTGATTTGACTCATAAGAAACAACTAAATTTTAAAAAATTTTGAAAAAGTCAACTCAAATTTTCGAAAATTTATGAGAGAAAAAGGGAAAGATATTTTTTTTTATTTTTGAATTTTTAATGATGAAAGAGAAAAACACAAAAAAGACATAATGCATGAAAATTTTGGATCAAAACAAATGATGCATGCAAGAACACTATGAATGTCAAGATGAACACCAAGAACACTTTGAATGTCAAGATGAACACCAAGAACTTTTTTTTGAAAATTTTGAAGAAAAGAAAAACATGCAAGACACCAAACTTAGAAATTTTCAAACTTTAGACACTAATAATTCAAAAATGCATATGAAAAACAAGAAAAGACACAGAACAAGAAAAATTAAAGATCAAACAAGAAGACTTACCAAGAACAACTTGAAGATCATGAAGAACAAATGCATGAGTTTTTCAAAAATTTTAGAAAAGTTAAAAGCATGCAATTGACACTAAACTTACAAATAGACACTAGACTCAAACAAGAAACATAAAATATTTTTTGGTTTTATGATTTTATTAAAATTTTTTTGGATTTTTCGAAAATTATTTGGAAAAAGCAAAATAAGGATTTCAAAATTTTTAATAGGAATTCCAAGAATCTTGCAGTGTTAGTCTAAAGCTCCAGTCCAGGAATTAGACATGGCTTACTAGCCAGCCAAGCTTTCAGTGAAAGCTCCAGTCCAAAACACTAGACATGGCCAATGGCTAGCCAAGCTTCAGCATACATAATTCAAGCATATGAGGAGGAAGCCTCAGTCCAAAAGGATTTAGACATGGCTTTATAGCCAGCCAGGCTTCAACATGCTTCATGAAACACTAGAATTCATTCTTAAAAATTCCGAATAAGAATATAATTTTTTGAAAATATTTATTTTAAGATTTTTTTTGAAATTTTCGAACATAAGAATAATAAAAACAAAAAGGTTAAAATTAAAATAAAGTTACCTAATCTGAGCAACAAGATGAACCGTCAGTTTTCCAAACTCGAACAATCCCCGGCAACGGTGACAAAAACTTGGTGTGCGAAATCATGATCATTCCTTCCTTGGTAACGGCGCTAAAATCTCAATACGCACGTTCATGTTCTTAATTCTGTTTCACAACTTCGTACAACTAACCAGCAAGTGCACTAGGTCGTCCAAGTAATAAACCTTACGTGAGTAAGGGTCGATCCCACGGAGATTGTCAGCTTGAAGCAAGCTATGGTCACCTTGTAAATCTCAGTCAGGCGGAAACAACTGATTTTATGAATTGATAAGTAAAAGATAAATAAAATATAAAATAGGATAGTGGTACTTATGTAATTCATTGGTGAGAATTTCAGATAAGCGTATAGAGATGCTTTCCTCCCTCTGAACCTCTGCTTTCCTGCTGTCTTCATCCAATCCTTCCTACTCCTTTCCATGGCAAGCTGTATGTTAGGCATCACCATTGTCAATGGCCACCTGTCCTCTCAGTGAAAATGGTCCAATGCGCTGTCACTGCATGGCTAATCATCTGTCGGTTCTCGATCATACTGGAATAGGATCCATTGATCCTTTTGCGTCTGTCACTACGCCCAGCACTCGCGAGTTTGAAGCTCGTCACAGTCATTCAATCCCTAAATCCTACTCGGAATACAACAGACAAGGTTTAGACTTTCCGAATTCTCAAGAATGGCCGTCCATGGGTTCTAACTTATACCACGAAGACACTAATAACTCGGACTCGGTCCCCTGTATTAGATATCCAAGAGATATCCATTCAATCGAAGGTAGAACGGAAGTGGTTGTCAGGTACGCGTTCATAAGTTGAGAATGATGATGACTGTCACGATCATCACATCCATCATATTGAAGTGCGAATGAATATCTTAGAAGCGGAATAAGTTGAATTGAATAGAAAAACAGTAGTACTTTGCATTAATCTTTGAGAAACAGCAGAGCTCCACACCTTAATCTATGGTGTGTAGAAACTCTACCGTTTGAAAATACACAAGTGATGAAGGTTCAGGCATGGCCGAATGGCCAGCCCCTAAACGTGATCTAAAGATGAAACTAAAGATGTAAATACAATAGTAAAAAGTCCTATTTATACTAAACTAGTTACTAGGGTTTACAGAGATAAGTAAATGATGCAGAAATCCACTTTCGGGGCCCACTTGGTGTGTGCTTAGGCTGAGCATTGAGCTTTACACGTGTAAAGGCTTCTCTTGGAGTTGAACGCCAGTTTGTAACCTGTTTCTGGCGTTTAACTCCACTTTGCAACCTGTTTCTGGCGTTTAACTCCAGAATGCAGCATGGAACTGGCGTTGAACGCCAGTTAGCATCATCTAAACTTGGGAAAAGTATAGACTATTATAAATTGCTGGAAAGTCCTGGATGTCTACTTTCCAATGCAATTGAGAGCGCGCCATTTGGAGTTCTGTAGCTCCAGAAAATCCACTTTGAATGCAGGGAGGTCAGAATCCAACAGCATCAGCAGTCCTTTTTCAGCATGAATCAGATTTTTGCTCAAGTCCCTCAATTTCTGCCAGAAATTACCTGAAATCACAGAAAAACACACAAACTCATGGTAAAGTCCAAAAATGTGAATTTTAATTAAAAACAAATAAAAATATACTAAAAACTAACTAAATCATACTGAAAACTATGTAAAAACAATGCCAAAAAGCGTATAAATTATTCGCTCATCACATTACCTAATCGTTCAAAATCTATAATATCAACTGCCTAACAATTTGTCTCCCTCCAATTTCTACACAAGTGCTCAATTTTCACAAACTTTCATCCTAATTCAAATCCCACTATACCAATGTCAATTACAAGCCCCATCTACTCTAAATCATCAGGTTACAATCAATTCAAGCCTAATTAAACAAATCATCCAATCAACTATCCGCCTCCAAGTATCTCACTCAACAATCCAAAACCAATGCACTAATCTCATATATACCACTTCCAAGATCTCCATCTCGATGTTCTCTCATCAGTTCGTTCTTGGGAATTCCTCCCCAAGTACCTCGATCATGCACATGAGATGCCATTCGGGTCCTGTCCACACCAAATAAGTGATATCATGGTGATCAGTCTCAATATCTCAAGTTAAGTGCTTCAAATTACCAAAGGTACACTCATGAACTTCATGCTAGATGTATCAGTTGGATACCCTAACTAGCACAGGCACAGACTTAGAGTATGCAATGAAGCATAAGCATTCCATCCCTCTGGCTCAGGAGGATGAACTGCTCTGATACTAGTGCGCGTGTATGCAAACCCCAACACTTTTCGTACAGCAGCAGTACCAGCAAGTGCACTGGGTCGTCCAAGTAATACCTGAGTGAGTCAGGGTCGATCTCACGAGGATTGTGGTTTGAAGCAAGCAATGGTTACCTTGCAGGTCTTAGTCAGGCAGAATCAGAAGGTTGTATATGGAGTTGGTTGAAGTATGATGATCATGAAACTATGAAAGTAAAAGGGGTAGAAAATACTGATAGGAATTATATGATGGGAATAGAGTTGAGAGTTAGAGTTGCTTTTCCTTTCTGAATTGATTCTGGTATCACTATCT
Organism: Arachis ipaensis; assembly: GCF_000816755.2. Lineage (NCBI taxonomy): Eukaryota > Viridiplantae > Streptophyta > Magnoliopsida > Fabales > Fabaceae > Arachis > Arachis ipaensis. Next base: position 41,108,860 of record NC_029793.2, on the reverse strand, counting down.
TCTTGGCTTGTGAATGATGTTCCTCTATGGCAGGCTGTATGTGATCAAAGCCATTGCCCGTGGTCATTGATCTTCTCTGCTATAGAATGAACGCCAGGGCCCTTGGTCATTCAATCTAATGGAGGGTGAAGCTCTAGCAAACCATTCTCCTGGCGATCCTACTCAACACGCCACAGACAAGGTCGAATCTTTCGTATCAGAGAACACTGCTTCTTTGGATCTAGCCTATACCATGGAGACCCTAATCTCCTCGAAAATTGGCTGAACTGGTGTCTCGAGAAGTCCCCAACGAAGTCGTGGATTAACCGTCTGAGAGATGTATAAACATAGCTGTTGGCTCGTGCTTTCCTTCCAAGTATTCATACGAACCCAAGTAGACACGGGTGTTTGTCAGGCACGTTCATCTTAGTGTGATGAACAGAGCTAATTTGTTAGATCATTCTGTTCACCACGATGAAGATCGGATATACATCTTAGAGATAGATCAAACACGGATCGAAGAAGAAATAGTAATACTTTTATTAATTCATAGGACTCAGCATGGATCCTCCCCTCAACCTAGGAGGTTTAGAAACTCATACTGAAGTAAAAATAATGGTAAACATGTATGGTGGTAAAAAGTGATGTCCGTTCCCTGAATAACATAAATAAAATCCCTTAAATACTAAGCTAATGACTAGTAAGGGTACAATAGTCTTTTTAGTGCTAAAATTCACTTCTGGGACCCACTTGGTGAGTGTTTGGGATGAGCTTGATGATATCCACGTGATATGAGGTATCTTGGATGTGGAGCGCCAGCTAGGGAGTCCTCTCTGGACGTTTGGACATTGGGCTCTGCTTCCTTGGGTGCTGGACGCTAGAAAAGGGCAGGAAGCTAGCGTTAGACGCCAGTTTTGGGCCTTCTAATCCGAAACAACATATGGACTATTATAAATTTCTGTAAAGCTTTGGAAGTGAGCTTTCCATAGCCATTGAGAATGCTCTATTTGGACTTTTGTAGCTCCAGAAAATCTCTTCCGAGTGCAAGGAGCTCAGATCTGGACAGCATTTTCGGTGCTTTCTCTGTCTCTAAATTAGACTGTTGCTCCAGCTCCTCGGTTTCAGCCAGAAAACACCTAGAATGGTGCAAAAAAACACAAAATTAAAGTGGAATCCAAAAATATGAATTTAACACTAAAACCTGTAAAAACTTAATAAAAACTAAACAAAATTTGTTGAAAACTATGTGAAAATCATGCCAAAAAGTGTATAAAATATCCGCTCATCACAACACCAAACTTAAACTGATGCTTGTCCCCAAGCAACCAAAAATAAAATAGGATGAAAAGAAGATTAGGATGCAATAAATCTCCGAGTTTCCAATAAAGCTCAATTTCAATTAGATGAGCGGGACTTAATAGCTTTTTGTTTCTAAATAGTCTTGGCATCTCACTATCCATTGAAAATCAGAATGGCTGGCATCTTTAGGAACTTAGAATCCGCATGATATTATTGAGTTTCCTAGTTTAGCTCTTTTTTATTCTTGAACACAGCTTTCAGAGTCATGGCCGTGACCCTAAGCACCTTGTTTTCCAGTATTACCACTGGATACAATAATGCCACAGACACTTTAACTGGGTGAACCTTTCCATATTGTGACTCAGCTTTGCTAGAGTCCCCAGATAGAGGTGTCCAGATTTCTTAAGTACACTCTTTTTTTTTTTTTGCTTTGGATCATGACTTTAACCGCTCAGTCTCAAGCTTTTCACTTGACACCTTCACACCACAAGCACATGGTTAGGGACAGCTTGGTTGAGCCGCTTAGGTCAGGATTTTATTCCTTTAGGCACTCCTATCCATTAATGCTCAAAGACTTGAGACACTTTTATACCCTTGCCTTTTGGTTTAAAGGGTTACTGCTTTTTTCAATCTGCCCTCCTTTTCCTACATTTTTGGGCAGTAATGGATTTTTTTGCTTTATTTTTTTCACCATTTTTTTATTTTTTCTTTCGGATGCATATAATTTTTTTTTCTTTTGCAACATGCTTTTTCTTTTGCTGCATTTTCTTGCTTCTAGAATCAATTTTCAGATTTTTCAGATTATCATTAATAAGAGAGAGAAGAGAACCTCTCCCTCTAAAAACTACATCTACTCCTAAAATTGTAAATTATGAAAGCCTAATTATGAATGGATGCATTCCCCCACTTTATAGCCTCTAATCTGTGTTTTTTGGGGCGCAAACTGGGTCAGAAACAGCCCAGAATTCGCTGGTTGCGAATTCAAACACGCTGATTTTCGTCACTACGACGCGGCCGCATGGAGCACGCGGTCGCGTCGCCTAGCGTCAAAGAAAGTATGGCATATTATATATCAAATCGAAGCCTCGGACGTTAGCTTTCCAACGCAACTGGAACCGCATTGTTTGGACCTCTGTAGCTAAAGTTATAGTCGTTTGAGTGCGAAATGGTCAGGCTGGACAGCTTAGCAATTTCTCCAACTTCTTGTATTCCTTCCCTTTTGCATGCTTCCTTTCCATCCTCTGAGCCATTCCTGTCCTGTAATCTCTGAAAGCACTTAACACACATATCAAGGCATCTAATGGTAATAAGAGAGGATTAATATTAGCAAAGATAAGTCCAAAGAAACATGTTTTCAATTAAAGCACATAATTAGGAAGGCAAATGTAAAACCATGCAAATAGTATGAATAAGTGGATAAAGAGTAGATAAAAACCACTCAATTGAGCATAAGATAAACCATAAAATAGTGGTTTATCAACCTCCCCACACTTAAACAATAGCATGTCCTCATGCTAAGCTCAAGAGAAGCTATAAGGGAATGAAGAGGAAAGTAAGAATGTATGAAATGCAACCTATCTATATAAATGTAACTACATGCAAAATATTTCTACCTACTTAGTTAAAAGTAAAAAAATCCTTCAAGAAGAAGTATGAACTGGATTTCACGAATTCAAATCATGAGAATGAAGTACAAATAGACTTGCAAGAAGAAAATAGCTCATGAAAGCAGAGAACAAGGAATTGAGCATCGAACCCTCATTGGTAGTGTATACACTCTAATCACTCAAGTGTTTAAGGTTCGATTCTCTCAATTCTCTACTAACCTTGCTTTCTAAGCTTGCTCTTCATCTAACAATCAACAAAAATTTAATGCACAAATACACATATCAAGAGGTCTTTTAAGGGTTGTAATGGGGTTAGGGTCAAGGTAGGATTGTATTTGGCCAAGTGGACTAAAATCTGATGCCAGGGCATTTTGGCCAGTTTCACTGACCTTTTCTTTACTATTTTTAGGGTAGTTTCATGCATTTCCTTAGGAAATAAGCTAGTTTTGGGTAGATATTCACTTACATCTTGATTCAATCATACATTGTGCACTTTACATGATTTCATGAGGATTTTGCATGAATTTAAGGACAAATTGGATGTTGCATTTCCCATGACTTGGACTAGAACTTTGATGCACTTTATTGCTTGATTTCAGGACAAAGGAAGCAAAGAAGAACCACATTAGTGGCTACGTTAGTTACACTAACGTTACCACTAACGTGGAATGGGAGTAACTTGCAAAGTTAATGAGAAAAGTGATTGCCAATAACGCTCTCGAAGCCATCATTGCCCACGTTAAGAGTCACGGTAACTAAGTTAACGTGAACTCTAACGTGGAAGAAAGGAAATGGAGCCAACATTATTGACACTTAACATTATCACTAACGTTGGACCAAGCTATAAGTGGCCACGTTAGAGTCCACGTCAACTTAGTTAACGTGGCCTCTAACGTTAAGAAGAAAGGGGGAAAGCCAACGTTAGTGACATTCAACATTATCACCAACGTTGGCCAAGTAACTCTAGGCCACGTTAACTCCCACGTTAACCTAGTTAACGTGGAAGCTAACGTTAGGAAGGGAGGTGACGCCAACGTTAGTGACACCCAACATTGTCACTAACGTTAGAAGGAGCCCACACATGCCACCATGAGCCACGTTAACTCCCACGTTAACTTAGTTAACGTGGAAGTTAACGTGAAGAAGGGAGGTGACGCCAACGTTAGTGACATTCAACATTATCACTAACGTTGGACCAAGCTATAAGTGGCCACGTTAGAGTCCACGCTAACTTAGTTAACGTGGCTCTTCCTTGGGTAAGGAACGTTAGTGAAAAAGTTGAATGTCACTAACGTTCTCGAACCCATATTTTCACTGAACATTAACATCACTAACGTCCTGAGCAAAAGTCTCTGCCCACTTCACAATTTCTCTCTGCAAGTAAAGCCAAGCCCAATGAAGAAGATAACTGCTTCAAACTCAATATCCAAAGGCCCAGACCCAAGACTTGAAGAACCAACTAGAAGAGTAGAAGAGTAGTATATATAGGAGTAGCTTTGAATTAATCGGGGAGTTGGAAAATATAGGGAGCCTCTGGGCATAGAATTACTCTCTGTATTTACTTTCTCTGCACTCCTAGTTTCATTATGTATTCTCCATCTTTGTTCTCATTTTCCAGAGCTATGAACAACTAAACCTCTTTCATTGGGTTAGGGAGCTCTGTTGTAATTTGATGGATCAATACTAGTTTTCATTATTCTTCTTCTATCTTTTCTCTTGATTTTACTTGAAAGCTTTCGATCTTCATCCAATTGGGTAGTTATCTTGGAAAAGAAGCTATTCATACTTGGATCTCTTCTGAACCTTGAAAGAGGAATGAAGAGATCAAGCTAGAAATGTTTTCTCATACTGGACCAAATTGGGTTTGGATGGATATGTGACTATAATCCTCTCAACACTTGATTTGGGAAATGCATGTGGTATAATCAGTGACCATACTTCATCTCTTCTCATGAGCAATTGACCAAGGAATTGGCTATTGATCAAGATTTGAGGGATTGAATTACAAGAAATTGTAATTCAATCACTTAAGATTGCCAAGGAGATCAATGAGTGCATTGATTGAGGAAGAGATGAAAATGAAATTGATCCGGAGAATGCAACATCTCCTGAGCCCAATGACCTCCCCATTTCTGATCTTACCCATTCTCTTTATTTTCTGTTACTTACTTTTATGAGCAATTCCCCCATTTCCATTTATAATTCTGCAATTTACTTCAGTCATTTACTTTCAGTTCTTTAATTCTAGCATTTACTTTTTCTGTCATTTACCTTCCCGCCATTTTATTTTCTGTAATTCTAAACTCAAATCCTGGATTCGCTCAACTAGAACATTCCTCTAATTAAAGTTGCTTGATCAATCAATCCTTGTGGGATTTAACCTCACTCTATTGCGAGTTTTTACTTGACGACAAATTCGGTACACTTGCCGAAGAAAATTTGTTGCGAGACAAGTTTTACGTGCATCAAGTTTATGGCGCCGTTGCCGGGGATTAATTGTGCATCAACAATGATTAGATTGGAGGATAACTAGATTGAGCATTTTATTTTTGTTTGATTTAATTTTCTGTTTGAGTCATTTACTTCCTGTTTTAGTTAATTTCTTTCCTTCCCCCACTTTTTCTTTGTTATTTACCATTCATCTCACTAACCCACTAACTGTTTGATATATTGCATCACTCACACTAACAGTAATTCTGACAGATATACTTTCTGCACCTATTCTCTTTGCTTGTACTTGTTGGTTGTATGACAGGGAGAAGAAGCGGGGCTTTAACTTTTTTTGATTCTGAACCTGAGAGAACCTTCCTTAGACTAAGAAGGGAGGCAAGAGAAAAACGTGTAGTTGGTGCTGAAGAAGAGGAGGAATACTTTGAACCAAACATGGAAGAAAACATGGAGAACCATCGTGAAGAAGAAGCTCACAACCATGGCAGAAGAGGTCGAGAAAATCATGCTGGGGAGGATAGAAGAGTTTTAGGCTCTTACATCAATCCAAACCCAGGAAACTGTGGAAGTAGCATTCAAAAGCCAACCATCCATGCCAATAATTTTGAACTAAAACCACAGCTCATCACCCTTGTTCAGAACAACTGTTCGTTCGGAGGAAGTGTCCAAGAGGACCCCAATCAACATCTGACCACCTTCCTGAGAATATGTGATACAGTGAAGTCTAATGGTATTCATCCTGACACCTATAGACTGCTCTTATTTCCATTCTCACTCAAGGATAAGGCAGCCAAGTGGCTGGAGTCTTTCCCAAGGGAGAGCTTGACAACTTGGGAAGATGTGGTGAACAAATTCTTAGCAAGATTTTACCCTCCTTAATGAATCAATAGGCTGAGAGCTGAGGTCCAAACTTTCAGGCAACAAGATGGTGAGACTCTATATGAAGCATGGGATAGGTTTAAAGACCTAACAAGGAGATGTCCACCAGATATGTTCAATGAATGGGTGCAGCTGCACATTTTCTATGAATGGCTTTCCTATGAGTCAAAGAAGGCAGTAGACCATTCATCCGGAGGATCTTTGAACAAGAAGAACACCATTGAGGAGGCCATAGATGTAATTGAAACAGTAGTAGAGAACGACTACTTCTATGCCTCCGAACGAGGGAACACAAGAGGAGTAATGGAGCTAAACAATGTAGATGCTCTACTGGCCCAAAACAAGCTTATTACCCAGCAGCTAGCTGACCTCACCAAGAAGATGGAGAGGAACCAAGTAGTAGCAATCTCCACTTCATCAACAACCCAAGAAGGAGTGAATGAAGAAGCAGAGGGTAGTCAGGAGCAAGCCAACTACATTGGGAATTCACCTAGGCAAAACCATGATCCATACTCCAAGACCTATAACCCTGGATAGAGGAACCACCCGAACTTTGGGTGGGAAAATCAACAAGACCAAAGCCTTGATCAAAGACGCCCAAATCCAAACAATACAGCCACCCAACCCTTTACATCTAGACCATATCAACACCCACATAACAACACCTCTCCACATTCATATCAAGGCCAGAATAACCCTCCTCAGCCTGACTTATCATCATTTGATGAAAGAATCTCAAGGATTGAGAATCTACTTGAAGGCATAGGCAAAGAGATTCAAGATAGTAAAGCGTTCCAAGAAGAGGTGATGTCCAATATGCAGAATCAGGATGCTGCCATCAAGAAACTGGAGACACAAATTGGCTACTTATTCAAGCAAATTCCAAGCCACAACCTTCGCAGCAAGACTAGCTTAACACGAAGGGAGGAGTGCCAGGCTATCACCCTTAGGAGTGGGAAGGAACTGAAGGAAACCCCCCAGAAACCACAAGAAAAGGAATCAGATAAAGAGGAAGAAGAGCAGGATGGAGCTCAAGTTCCTAATCTGAGTTCTCAAAAAAGGGAAGGAGTGCTGAAGCCAGATGCCCCAAGAGTCCCATACCCTCAGCAATTAAAGAAGAAAGGGATGACAATCAGTTTTCAAGATTTTTGGAAATCTTCAAGAAACTGCAAATCAAGATACCCTTTGCTGAAGCAATAGAACAAATGCCACTCTACGCCAAGTTCTTGAAGGAGCTCATGACTAAGAAGAGAAGCTGGAAGAACAACGAGACTGTGATACTAACCGAAGAATGTAGTGCTATCATTCAACACAAACTATCCCAGAAATTGAAGGATCCCGGGAGTTTTCAGATCCCTTGTATTATAGGGGAAATCACAGTGGAAAAGGCTCTTTGTGACTTGGGAGCCAGCATCAATTTGATGTCGGTAGCCATGATGAGAAAGATGAAGATTGAGGAAGCTAAACCAACAAAGATGGCCTTATAATTGGCAGACCGATCGTTCAAGTTCCCGCATGGCGTCGTAGAAGATTTGCTGGTGAAAGTGGGAGATTTTATCTTCCCAGCAGACTTTGTAGTGCTGGACATACTAGTTACTTTTAGGGATGTTTTCATTAGTTTTTATGTTAAATTCACATTTCTGGACTTTACTATGAGTTTGTGTGTCTTTCTGTGATTTCAGGTATTTTCTGGCTGAAATTAAGGGACTTGAGAAAAAATCAGATTCAGAGGTTGAAGAAAGACTGCTGATGTTGTTGGATTCTGACCTCCCTGCACTCAAAGTGGATTTTCTGGAGCTACAGAACTCCAAATGGCACGCTTCCAATTGCGTTGGAAAGTAGACATCAAGGGCTTTCCAGAAATATATAATAGTCCATACTTTGCCCAAGTTTAAATGACGTAAACTGGCGTTCAACGCCAGCTCTCTGCCCAATTCTGGCGTCCAGCACCAGAAACAAGTTGCAAAGTGGAGTTCAACGCCCAAAATGGCACAAAAGCTGGCGTTCAACTCCAGAAAGAGCCTCTGGATGTGTAACATTCAAGCTCAGCCCAAGAACACACCAAGTGGGCCCCGGAAGTGGATTTATGCATCAATTACTTACTTCTGTAAACCCTAGTGACTAGTTTATTATAAATAGAATTTTTTATCATTGTATTCGCAGTCTTGGTTACTCCGGTTCCCCTCTGGGGCCGAGACCAATGAACTCCATTATCACTTATGTATTTTCAACAGTAGAGTTTCTGCACTCCATAGATTAAGGTGTGGAGCTCTGCTGTTCCTCAAAGATTAATGCAAAGTACTACTATTTTCTATTCAATTCATCTTATTTCGCTTCTAAGATATTCATTCGCACTTCAACCTGAATGTGATGAACGTGACAATCATCATCATTCCCTATGAACGCGTGCCTGACAACCACTTCCATTCTACATTAGATTGAATGAGTATCTCTTAGATCTCTTAATCGGAATCTTCGTGGTGTAAGCTAGAATGATGGCGGCATTCAAGAGAATCCGGAAAGTCTAAACCTTGTCTGTAGTATTCCGAGTAGGATTCAATGATTGAATGACTGTGACGAGCTTCAAACTTGCGATTGCTGGGTGTAGTGACAGACGTAAAAGGATAGTAAATCCTATTCCAGCATGATCGAGAACCGACAGATGAATAGCCGTGCCGTGACAGGGTGCGTTGACCATTTTCACTGAGAGGATAGGATGTAACTATTGACAAGGGTGATGCCTCCAGACGATTAGCTGTGCCGTGACAGGGCATTTAGATCATTTTCCCGAGAGAAGACCGAAAGTAGCCATTGACAATGGTGATGCATCACATAAAGCCAACCATGGAAAGGAGTAAGACTGATTGAATGAAGATAGCAGGAAAGCAGAGGTTCAGAGGAACGAAAGCATCTCTATTCGCTTATCTGAAATTCTCACCAATGATTTACATAAGTATTTCTATCCCTATTTTATTAATTATTTTCGAAAACTCCATTACTATATTATATCCACCTGACTGAGATTTACAAGGTGACCATAGCTTGCTTCATACCAACAATCTCCGTGGGATTCGACCCTTACTCACGTAAGGTATTACTTGGACGACCCAGTGCACTTGCTGGTTAGTTGTGCGAAGTTGTGAACCATGGTATTGGCATCATGTTTTTGGCGCCATTACCAGGGAAAGAAAGAGCGATGAATTTTACATAATCAAAGTGTAATCACAATTTCTGCACACCACCTGTCTCAAAGGAGAAGATGAAAATTACCCAGTAATTATAAGCTCATGCCTCAGCCAAGATCAAGAGGATGAACTGCTCAAAGTACTGCGAAACCACAAAGATGCCATTGGTTGGACTCTTGCTGACTTGAAGGGGATAAGTTTGGCCATATGTATGCACAAGATACTGCTGGAAGATGATGCCAAACCATCCATTCAATCCCAAAGGAGGCTGAACCCAATCATGAAGGAAGTGGTACAGAAGGAAGTTATGAAGTTATGGCAAGGGGGGGTAATTTACCCAATCTCAGACAGCCCCTGGGTTAGCCCCGTGCATGTCGTCCCAAAAAAGGGAGGAATTACCGTGGTTCCCAATGAGAAGAACGAACTAATTCCTACAAGGACAGTCACAGGATGGCGGATGTGCATAGACTACAGGAAGCTCAACGAGTCTACGCGAAATGATTATTTTCCCCTTCCATTCATGGATCAGATGTTGGAAAGACTCGCAGGGCACGCGTATTATTATTTTCTCGACGGTTATTCAGGATATAACCAAATAGTGGTTGATCCCAGAGATCAAGAGAAAACCTCATTCACTTGCCTATATGGAGTGTTTGCCTATAGGCGCATGCCATTTGGGCTATGTAATGCACCTGCGACTTTCCAACGCTGCATGCTTTCTATCTTTTCAGATATGATAGAAAAATTCATTGAAGTTTTTATGGATGACTTCTCAGTATTCGGAGATTCCTTTTCTAGCTGCCTATATCACCTCGCCTTGGTATTGAAAAGATGCCAAGAGACCAATCTGGTCTTGAACTGGGAGAAATGTCACTTTATGGTGACAGGAGGAATAGTCCTTGGTCACAAAGTTTCTAACCAAGGCATTGAGGTTGACAGAGCCAAAGTAGAACTTATTGAAAAACTGCCTCCACCCAGTGATGTCAGGGCAATTAGGAGCTTTTTAGGGCATGCTGGTTTTTACAGAAGGTTTATTAAAGATTTTTCAAAGATAGCCAAGCCCTTAAGCAATCTCCTTGTATCAGATACACCATTTATCTTTGATGAAACATGCATGTTAGCCTTTGAAAATTTGAAAATGTGGTTGTCCTCTACTCCTATCATTTCCCCACCTGATTGGAATTTACCATTTAAATTGATGTGTGACACATCTGATTTTGCAGTTGGGGTAGTGTTGGGACAGAGGAAAGATAACTTAGTCCATGTGATATACTATGCGAGCAAAGTCCTTATTGATACTCAAAGAAATTATACCACTACTGAAAAGGAGTTGCTGGCAATAGTTTTTGCATTTGACAAGTTTAGATCATACCTCATTGGTGCTAAAGTAATTGTTTTTACAGATCACACAGCACTTAAATATTTGTTTGCCAAGCAAGAATCAAAACCAAGACTAATAAGATGGATCTTATTGCTGCAGGAATTCAATATTGAAATCAGAGACAAGAAAGGAGTGGAGAACAAGGTAGCAGATCACCTATCCAGGATTCCTCATGATAAAGATGGAACACCTGATACAAGTGTGAACGAGTTCTTCCCTGATGAGCAGTTGATGATAGTTCACAAAGCACCATGGTTCGCAGACATTGTCAACTTCAAGGTAACTGGGGCATTGCCTCCAGAGATCAATAAACATCAAAAAAGGAAGCTCATGAATGATGCAAAGTACTTTGTCTGGGATGAGCCATATCTATTCAAGAAGTGTTCAGATGGAATCCTTAGAAGATGTGTTTTGGAAGAAGAAGGACGAGAGGTCCTATGGAATTGCCACCGCTCATGCTATGGAGGTCACTTTGGAGGGGATAGAACTGCAGCTAAGGTGCTACAAAGCGGATTCTTTTGGCCCACCCTTTTCAAGGATGCCAAAGAACTAGTAAAAAGCTGCAATGAATGCCAAAGATCTGGAAACTTGCCCAAAAGAAATGAGATGCCGCAAAATTTCATCTTGGAACTGGAATTGTTTGATGTGTGGGGAATCGATTTCATGGGACCATTCCCAACCTCATATGCAAACAAGTACATCTTGGTAGCAGTGGATTATGTTTCCAAGTGGGTAGAGGCCATTGCAACCCCAACGAATGATAACAGGGTAGTCATGAACTTCCTCAGGAAGAATATCTTTAGCCGGTTTGGAGTCCCACGAGCACTCATCAGTGATGGAGGGAGCCATTTTTGTAACATATCACTAGAAGCTCTTCTCCTACGATATGAGGTAAAACACAAGGTAGCCACACCTTACCATCCCCAAACAAGTGGACAAACTGAGATATCCAACAGAGAGCTAAAGAGGATTCTGGAAAAGACTGTGGGTGCATCAAGAAAGGATTGGTCGAAGAAGCTGGATGATGCTCTTTGGGCATACAGAACAGCATTCAAAACACCACTTGGAATGTCCCCATATCAACTAGTGTATGGGAAAGCTTGTCATTTACCGCTGGAGCTGGAACACAAAGCTCTCTGGGCTATCAAGATACTAAATTTTGACAGCATTGCTGCTGGTGCAAATAGGATCTTGCAGCTGCAAGAGATGGAGGAATTCAAGTCACAAGCCTATGAAAATACCAAGATGTATAAAGAGAAAGCAAAGAGAAGACATGACCTGCATCTTGCACCCAGAAGTTTCGAAAAGGGGCAGCGAGTACTCATTTACAATTCCAAATTGAGACTATTCCCAGGAAAACTCAAATCAAGGTGGTCCGGACCTTTTCTTGTCACAAAAGTTTCGCCATATGGACACATCAAAATCATGGATGAAGATTCAGAGAGGACTTTCACAGTGAACGGACAAAGACTCAAGCATTATCTGGGCAACATGGGAGAAAACCCAGAGTAAATTACCATCTCAAGTAAAGGAGGAACCGTCGAGCTAGCGACGATAAAAGAGCGCTCTGTTGGGAGGCAACCCAACCTCAGGTAGTTTCCTTTTCATCTGTATTTTAATAAGGATCACAAGTTGTTTCCCCTGTATTGCGAGGAGCTAAGTTTGGTGTTCTACACCAAAATAAGTCAAGAGTGAGAGTGTGATTCTAAGTTTGGTGTTCCACCAAAGACATTAGTTAGAATTACACCCCACTCCCAAAACACATTGCTAGCTCCAACCAATCAAGGGAAACCACTTAGATATAGTTATACTTTAGTAATAATTGTTGTATTAACAACAAGATATGAGGTTCTCTGCATATGTGCAATATTTTGTACTGGGCAAGGAACTAAGTTTGGTGTTCACACACCAAATTAAGTTCAAAAGCCACAAGCACACGTGCAAGCTAACTATGTCTCAAGTGCTTTGGGAACAAGCAACTTCCAATAACTTTGCAGGAATCTTATGAGGAAATAGTGCACCTTCACCCAAGGAAGTGAAGTAGCAGGGACTAGGATGATGACAAAGAAAGAGGGCAACTAGAAATCATCACCCGAAGGTTGTATTGTCATTCAATTCCATTATACTCAGAATTGTTAAAAATTGGAAGTCCGAATGCATTTTTGATTAATAGTTACTCGTAGTTGGAACCTTTTTTAATTCTGTCTTTTAAGTTTTTGGTGTTGAAGAAGGTCTCTGTGTGCTAGTCTCTATGTCACTGCATCTTTACTTTGCTTACTTGTATGTTTGTCCCTTTAAATCAAAATAAAAAGAGAATGAGTGTTTTAAAGACCAGAGAGGAGTTCATACTATGGAGTAAGTTCATGAGTTTATGGAATGGTCATAAGTTAGCTAAGTTGGTTCAACCATAAGGTGGAAAGACAACTATCTGTCAGGAATGCTATGCTTGAAACACACCCCATGAGACTAGCCAAATAAGAAGATCCTAATAAGAAAAAGGGAAAGAACAATCAAAGTTGAGGAATAAAAGAAAAAAAGAACAAGCAATAAGGCTAGGCACCAATGGTTTTTAATCTTGAGGCATGTGTCTGTGGTGTTCCTGTGTGAGGGATCTGCTTGGATGAATAAGCTCTTGGGGGTGCCTTATCACTTGGTAACTTGGGTTAACTAACTCGGGATTATCAGCTGAAAGTCCACTATCAAGAGTAACCTCACTACAGAACATTTAGTAACCCAAAGAGGTGCTGGACACCAAGGTCTCAAGAAAAGAAAATAAATAAACTATATGCCTGTGGTGTGTATGTATGGGGGAGAGACTTGAGCAAGTAAGTCCTTAGGGGTGCTTCAACACCTAGCACCTTGAACCAACTGGTTCGGGAGTGTTGGCTAAAAGCTTATTTTAAAGAGTTGTCCCTCACAGAACACTTAGCCCTAAGAACATAAATAAGCCCTGAAATAACAACAAAAGGATCAATGAATAAAAGTCTCATAGGATGAAATCACAGTGAGTATTCTATGACATGACAAAGGTCTGAAAGCCAGTCAATCAATCCTTGTGGGATTCGACCTCACTCTATTGTGAGTTTTTACTTGACGACAAATTCGGTACACTTGCCGAAGGAAATTTGTTGCGAGACAAGTTTTCCGTGCATCAAAATCTGAATCCTTAATTAACTTAAACTTTCCACCTAACTTAGACAATCCATGTAATCACAATACAGAAAGCTAACTATCCATCAACCATGTTTTCCACATATTCATGCATTCTAATTTCAAGTACAGTACATATGCATTGCTTTCACCATTTACTTTGGGGCATTTTGTCCCCTTTTACTTATTTGCTCTTTTTCTCTTCTTTTTCTCTTTTTTCTTCTTCTTTTTTTATATTATTTTTTTTTATTATTATTATTATTTTTTTAATGCATATGATTAAATTATTGAATGCATGAACATGTCCTAAACATTTCTTTCACATCTTCATAAAGATATATACCATACTCAATTCTCAAACTAAACATTTTCAAATTCAACTTTCCCCATACTTAATTCATGAGCACTCTCACTAGTCTAAGCTAACCAAGGATTCAAATTAAGGACTATTTCTCAACCAAGCAGTAGCTAAATGCATAAAATCAAACAAACATGCAATTAAACATGCAAATGCAATAATGAACAAACAAAAAAAAAATAAAACAATGGTGTTGAGAACAAGAAAGTACTAACCCATGGAGATCGGTATCGACCTCCCCACACTTAAAGATTGCACCATCCTCGGTGCATGCTGAGATTTGCAGGTGGACGGGTTGTTTCAACTGTTGCTTTTCTCGAAAGATTGTGCAGATGGACTTGTCTGTCTCCCATGTAAACGTCTGCCGCTTCCCTTCCGGGTGGCCATCCTGAAAGAAAAAGGGAAGAAAGGTAACCCAGTAATAGAGATAAGAAAATAAATGAAGTATGGGTGTGTTAATGCCAGATGAAAAGGGTCTCATTTACATGGAAGCTTCAACATGTACGTGAGAAAACAATAGAAGCCATGGCATACCAATGGTATAAAATTTGCAACAATGGGGAAGAGAGTGGGTAATGAAAGACAATGTAAGTTCATGTCAATGCAAAAGGAATATCAGTATTATAAAAAGTAGCATTGATTTAAATAATATTACCCAATCTGAATAAAAGAAGTCATGAAGCACCAGGATAATTCAAGAGAAGATGCAACAGTTGAATATGAAAATTTTAACACCAATGGTAAAATAATAAATTTAGAAAAAAAAATAAAAATATGTACAAAATTAAAATGCAATGAATGAAATATGCAAATAAAATAAGTAAAATAAAACAAAAGATAAGAAGAATGAGAAGGGAAAGAAGGGAAGAAGAAGTAAGTAAGAAAGGAGGGAGGAAAAATTAGGATTAGGGGAGAAAAGATAAGATATTTGGCAAATTAGGATAAGCTGTGCGGCGCAAGCGACGCGGTCGCGTGGGGCACGCGGTCGCGCGGCTTGCGCTTAAACTGATTGACGCGGTCGCATCAATCACGCGGTCGCGTGACACAGTTTATGCTACTGGCGCGAGGGCAGCCTCACGCCTGCACAACTCTCTATTCAAAATCATATTAGTGCCAAATTTTAAGTGACGCGATCGCATGGGGCATGCGATCGCGTGAGTGGGCTTTAAAGGAATATGACGTGGTCGCGTGGGTCACGCGGCCGCGCGGGAAGGATTATGCGTTCAGCACCAATCCAGCACCACTCTCGCACAACTTTCGGGTGTGCACCACTTTGACGTCGAAATCTTGGTCACGCGGCCGCGTGGGGCACGCGGTCACGTGGGAGGCCATTATTCCCATATGACGCGGTCGCGTCAGCGACGTGGTCGCGTGGGATGATTTGTGCTATTGGCATGCCTCCAGCCCTGCTCCTGCGTAACTCTCTGCTCATAGTGTTATTGTCTCCCATCTCCTTGCGACGCGGACGCCTCAATGAGGTGGTCGCGTCGCGTGATTTTGTTTTTTTTTAATCTGAAAAGATGCAGAATGCAGTGTTAATATGAATGTGATGCAAAACTCCAGGTTCAATATAATAAAATAAAATAAAACTCAAAAACAAACAAAACAGACTAGAATTAAAATTTAAAAAAGAGACGATCATACCATGGTGGGTTGTCTCCCACCTAGCACTTTTAGTTAAAGTCCTTAAGTTGGACATTTGGTGAGCTCCCTGTTATGGTGGCTTGTGTTTGAACTCATCCAGGAATCTCCACCAATGTTTGTGATTCCAGTAACCTCCGGGGTCCCAAACTAGGCGCAGAAAGCCTTCAAGTAAGTTAAAGCAAGTTACAAGGCCTCAAGAGTGTTGATTGCCAGAATGAATTCTGGGGTCCCAAATCTTACTTTTGCACCCGTCTTCAAGTTGATTATCATGATTCCATCTGGGTGATTCAGCTTTTGAATTCTCACTGAAGCGTCCTAACAACTTCCTAGACCCATTCAATTGAGCTCTACACCAACCTTTGCGTTTAAACTTAAAGCTTCTAACCATAATGAACTTTGCAGGACAGTTCTTACCACTGACCATCTTCCTCTTACTCTTAATGCCACAAAGAGTTCTAAGTTGACCATCCGTCTCCAGTAGCCCATATTCAAGTGGAATTAGAAAGCTAAGGGCTATGAATTTTACCCACTTGAATGTTGTGAAGGATGATGGCAACATAGGGGGAGGTGTTTTTAATGAAATTGCAAGTTCCACTCCCTTGTGCTCTTCTCTGATAATTACCACCTCTTTGCAAGCTTCTTCAATTTCAACCTCTTCCTCTTGGTAGCTTTCTTCCAATTCAATCTCCTCTTCATTGCTTTCCAAGGGCATGGGAGGTTGTACTTCTTCTTCTTGAATCTCCATCTCTTGATCAACCTCTTCCAAGTCTTCAACTGTGATATGCCTTGGAGGTTGTACACCCTACACAACATCAATTTCAAACGTCTTGAAAGGGGGTTCTATGACTGGACTTTCCCATGGAGGTTCTATATCTCCTAAGTCTTCAACCACTTCTTCCTCTTCAATAATTACAGCTTCTTCCCCTTGTTCCAATACAAAGTCATGCTCCGCACTGTCCACTGGAGTTTCTAATATCTCCTTCATGCTACGTTCTTCATTAGATTGCCCACATGAAGCCATGGGAGCACTTTGAGTGTCCGAGCGTCGGGAACCTAATTGACTTATCGCTTGATTTAGTTGATATAGATTTGCATGAAATTGATCCGCTGCTTCCTTGAGATGATCCCTTGATTCTTCCTTCACTAATTCTTCAACCACTCCTTCACCTTCAAGGGTTTTTACTACCTTCACCTTTAGGGCCTCCTCTAGCTCCTTATGAAGTATGAATTCGCGAAGATGATCCATTCTCTCTTGTTCCATGTCAATAGCATCATTGAGATCATATTGCTCTTGGATTGATGGATGTGGGTGCTCTTCCATGGATGGTGGTGATGGGATGGAGAGATCATTCTGTGGTTGACAAGAAAGTGCACTAGAGCTTGAGGGTTGATTGTTGAAGGTATTTGGTGGTCCAATTTGGGCGAAGAGAGCTTGTATAGTAGAGTTTAGATCGGAAAGTGCTTTCTCCATGGAGGTTTGGGGTGGATAGGAGGGTTCATTTGGCTTATAAGGTGGTTGGTATGGTGGACACGGGTTAGGGTCATATGGAGGTGAATGGTGAAAAGGGGCTTGTGAGTATGGTGGTGCAAAGTCATGTTGAGGAAAGGGTTTATAGGCATATGGTGGTGGTTGTTGATAGTCCATTGGAGGTGGTTGTTGCCATGGGGTTGATCAAATCCTTGTGGCTCCTCCTATCTTTGATTGTTCCAACCTTGATGCCTGTTCTCATTGTAATTTCCTCTTCCTGCAATATAATTGTAACTAGACTCATAGCCAAAGGGGTGAGAGTTCATAGTAACAAATAAAAATTAAAAACAAAAATAAAAATAAATTTAAATTAAAAGGTTATTTAAATTTGAATTTGAAAATTAAATTTTGAAATTTTGAATTTTAAATTTTTGAATTTTGAATTTGAAATTTGAAATTTGAAAAATTTTTAAATTTGAATTTTGAAAATTTTTAAATTTGAATTTTGAAATTCGATTTTTGAAATAAGATAAGATAAAATAAAAATTTTAAAATAAAAACCAATAACCTCTTAACTTAAGAAAAAGCAAAAATAAAAACAAAAATAAAAACAAATAAACAAGCAAAAATAAAATATTTACAATAACCAACAATAAGGCACACGTTTGCAATTCTCCGGCAACGGTGCCATTTTGACGTTAGGATTTTTGCCAGTAAAGAATTTCATAAAAACAGTCGCGTTGTAGATATAGTCTCTAAACCAACAAAAATCCCTTCGTACGAACATTTTGGTTGTCACAAGTAACAAACCCCTAAATAAATTGATAACCGAAGTATTCAAATCTCGGGTCGTCTTCTCAAGGAATTGCAGGGAGGTGTTCTTATTATTGGTTATGAGTTGTAAATTGGAGTTTTGGATCAAGGTAAAAAGTATGTTGAATGACAAGTAAAATAAAATAATAATAACTGTAAAATAAACTCTTGGCAAGGTATAAGAACTGGAAGTCCTATCCTGGTTATCCTTATCAATTATGATGAGAATGGATTTTTCTCCCACTTTGTTAACCTCTAACTATGAAGGTAAGTTAAGTGGACGAATTAATTCGAATCCTCAAGTCCCAGTCTTTCCTTGGGAAAAGTTAGAGTTATTGGATCTCGAAGTAATTCTTGAAGAATTCCAATTTTCAATCAACAATGAGTTTGATAACTCAAGAGTTACCAATGACTCAACCAAAGCCAAAAGGGAAAAATCCAAATTATTTATATAAATAAAAGAAAGCAATAATAAGTCTGAAATACCTCAAAATATATTAAATAGAAAATCAATATAAACATAGAGAGTCATAAACAAAATTGAGAAAAGAAATAAAAGAACATTGAACCTGGGATTGAGAGTCACTCCTAAAACTAAGAGAAGTCCTAAATCCTAATCCTAAGAGAGAGGAGAGAACCTCTCCCTCTAAAAACTACATCTACTCCTAAAATTGTGAATTATGAAAGCCTGATTATGAATAGATGCATTTTCCCACTTTATAGCCTCTAATCTGTGTTTTCTGGGCCGCAAACTGGGTCAGAAACAGCCCAGAATTCACTGGTTGGGAATTCAAACACGCTGATTTTCGTCACTGCAACGCGGCCGCATGGAGCACGGGGTCGCGTCGCCTAGCATCAGGGAAACTATGGCATATTATATATCAAATCGAAGCCCCGGACGTTAGCTTTCCAACACAACTGGAACCGCATCATTTAGACCTCTGTAGCTAAAGTTATAGCCGTTTGAGTGCGAAGAGGTCAGGCTGGACAGCTTAGCAATTTCTCCAACTTCTTGTATTCCTTCCACTTTTGCATGCTTCCTTTCCATCCTCTGAGCCATTCCTGCCCTGTAATCTCTGAAAGCATTTAACACACATATTAAGGCATCTAATGGTAATAAGAGAGGATTAATATTAGCAAAGATAAGTCCAAAGAAACATGTTTTCAATTAAAGCACATAATTAGGAAGGCAAATGTAAAACCATGCAAATAGTATGAATAAGTGGGTAAAGAGTAGATAAAAACCACTCAATTGAGCACAAGATAAACCATAAAATAGTGGTTTATCAGCCAGCATCATAAAATTCAACTTCAAATATGCACTGTTTATTCTTTCATTCAGAAAACTAAAGCAATGTAACCCAATCAAATTAATGTAACAATTCTTTATTGGAAAGCTCAAAAATCTATGCATCTTTATTTCTTCTAAAAAAATCTACTATTTTATTCATGTTTAATGATGATAAGAGGAATAATTTATAGCTAATTAGAAAAATACAAATTAATTAATTACTACTAATGCTTATTGGTGCATGAAATTATGATTCACACTTTTCACAACTCCGCACAACTAACCAACAAGTGCACTAGGTCGTCCAAGTAATACCTTACGTGAGTAAGGGTAGATCCCATGGAGATTGTCGGCTTGAAGCAAGCTATGGTCATCTTGTAAATCTTAGTCAGGCGGATTCAAATGGTTATGAGGTTTTGATAACTAAAAGATAAATAAAACATAAAATAAAATAAGATACTTATGTGATTCATTGGTGGGAATTTCAGATAAGCGTTTGGAGATGCTTTGTTGCTTCTGAACCTCTGCTTTCCTATTGTCTTCTTCCAACCATGCGTGCTCCCTTCCATTGCAAACTGTATGATCCTCTCAAATGAAAAATACCAGGTACGATCTCTGCAAGGCTAATTAACTGTCGGATTTCTCGTCTCGGATGAAAAATACCAGGTACAGCTACCGCACGGCTAATCATCTGTCGGTTCTCACTAGCGTCGGAATAGGATCCTTATCCTTTTGCACACTATCACTGCGCCCAACATTCGCAAGTTTGAAGCTTGTCACAGTCATCCCTTCCCAGATCCTACTCGGAATACCACAGACAAGGTTTAGACTTTCCAGATCTCAGGAATGCTGCCAATAGTTCTAGCCTATACCACGAATGTTTTAATCACGGATTCAGAAGCTCTGTTGTCAGCAGAGACGATGCGAATCGTGGCTTAGAAACCCAAGAGAATATACTCCGGCCGTCGTCCAATGACTACGTTGAACATCATGTAGACCGCTTGTGATTGTCAGGCATGCGGATCCTGGCTAAGCAAGTAACGAAGATAGTGGGTGATTGTCACGGGTCACCCCTTCATTCTGACTTAACTGAATTAAGTACGAGAGTATATCTTGGAGAAGAAGTAGGCGTGAAATGAAAGAAAAACAATAGTACTTGCATTAATTAATGAAGAACAGCAGAGCTCCGCACCTTAATCTATGAGGTGTAGAAACTCCACCGTAGAAAATACATAAGAGAAAAAGGTATAGGCATGGCCGAATGGCCAGCCTCCAAAACGTAACATAAGATGTGTTCCAAGGATCAAAGTCTCCGAATACAATAGTAAAACGTGCTATTTATACTTAACTAGTTACTAGGGATTACAGAAAATAAGTAACTAAGTGCAGATAGTGCAGAAATCCACTTCCTGGGCCCACTTGGTGTGTGCTTGGGCTGAGCATTGAAGCTTTCACATGCATAGGCCATTCTTGGAGTTAAACGCCAGCTTGGATGCCAGTTTGGGCGTTTAACTCCAGTTCTAGTGCCAGTTCCGGCGTTTTACTCCAGAAAAGGGTCTCTAGCCGGCATTTAGATGCCAGTTTAGGCCATCAAATCTCGGGCAAAGTATGAACTATTATATATTGCTAGAAATCCCAAGATGTCTACTTTCCAACGCAATTAAGAGCACGCCAATTAGACTTCTGTAGCTCCAGAAAATCCACTTCGAGTGCAGGAGGGTTAGAATCCAACAGCATCTGTAGTCCTTTCTCAGCCTCTGAATCAGACTTTTGCTCAGGTCCCTCAATTTCAGCCAGAAAATACCTGAGATTATAGAAAAATACACAAACTCATAGTAAAGTCTAGAAATGTGATTTTTGCATAAAAAATAATAAAAATATAATAAAAATTAACTAAAACATACTAAAAACTATGTAAAAACAATGCCAAAAAGGGTGTAAATTATCCGCTCATCACAACACCAAACTTAAATTGTTGCTTGTCCCCAAGAAACTAAAACAAAATAGGATAAAGAGAAGAGAAAATACAATAAATTTCAAATATATCAATGAGAGTCCCCAGTTAGAGGTGCCCAGAGCTCTTAAGCACACTCTTTTTGCTTTGGACCATGACTTTAACCACTCAATCTCAAACCTTTCACTTGACACCTTCACGCCACAAGCACATGGTTAGGGACAACTTAATTTAGCCGCTTAGGCCAGGATTTTATTCCTTTGGGCCCTCCTATCCATTAATGCTCAAAGCTTTGGATCCTTTTTACCCTTGCCTTTTGGTTTAAAGGGCTATTAGCTTTTTCTGCTTGCTTTTTCTTTTTCTTTCTTTTTTTTTATTTTTTGCCATTTTTTTTCACAAGCTTTGTGTTCTTCACTGCTTTTTCTTGCTTCAAGAATCAATTTTATGATTTTTCAGATTATCAATAACATTTCTCCTTTTTCATTATTCTTTCAAGAGCCAACAATTTTAACATTCATAAACTTCACTATCAAAAATATGCACTGTTCAAGCATTCATTCAAAAAACAAAAAGTATTGCCACCACATCAAAATAATTAAACTATTTTCAAGATAGAATTGGAAACTCATGTGCTTCTTTTTCTTTTTCAGAAAACATTTTTTATTTAAGAAAGGTGAAGGATTCATAGGACATTCATAGCTTTAAGACATAGACACTAAACACTGATGATCATGTAATAAAGATAAACGTAGACAAAACATAAAGCATAGAAATCGAAAAACAGAAAAATAAGAACAAGAAAATTAAAGAACGGGTCCACCTTAGTGACGGCGGCTAGTTCTTCCTCTTGAAGATCTTATTGAGAGCTTGAGCTCCTCTATGTCTCTTCCTTGCCTTTGTTGCTCCTCTCTCATGGCTCTTTGGTCCTCTCTGATTTCATGGAGGATAATGGAGTGCTCTTGTTGAGGTCCATGAGTGGACTCTCTTGTTTGCTCCATCATCTCTCTAGTGATGGACTTTTGAGATGAATCTCTCCAACTCCCATGACTCGGAGTTGGAAGCAACTGCCTTCCCTTTCCTCTTCCTCCCTTGTGTCATCCTGGCATTAAATGCCCAGAATACTATCAATTCTAGCATTTAACGCCCACTTGATTGTCTCTTTGGGCGTTTAACGCCCAACCAGATACCCTGGCTGGCGTTAAACGCCAGGAATCCTTCTTTACTGGGCATTTTTCTAAGCGCCCAGAATGCTGCCATTTCTGGCTTTAAAACGCCCAGAATGCTGCCTGCATGGGCGTTAAACGCCCATTCTGCTATCCTTACTGGCGTTTAAACACCAGTAAGCCTGTCCTCCAGGGTGTGCTATTTTTGATGCTGTTTTTGATTCCGCTTTAATTCTACAGCTATTTTTATGATTCCACATGATCATCAGCCTAAAGAAAACATAACATGGCAATGGAAAACAAATATCTAAAATAAATATAATTAAATAACATTGGGTTGCCTCCCAATAAGTGCTTCTTTAATGTCAATAGCTTGACAGTGAGCTCTTAGAGAGCTTCAGAGAGACTCAGAGCTTAATGGTGGCCTCCCAACACTAAACTTAGAAGTTGAGTGTGGGGCTCTGTTTGACTCTATATTGAGAGAAGCTTTTTGATAAACCCCGATTTCATGGTTTATCTTGTGCTTATTTTGGGGGATTTTATCACCTTTTCCCACATTTATTCAATGAAATAGCATGGTTTTGTAATTCTCCCTTGAATTGTGCTTAAGTGTAAAAACATGCTTTTTAGGCCCTTAAATTGGTGATTTTGATTCACTTTAACTCCATTCGATGTCTTGATGTGTTTGTTAAGTGATTTCAGATTCATAAGGCAACTATTGGATGGAAGAAATGAGGAGAAAAGCATACAAAGCGGAGAATGCATGAAGAAACAAAGATTGGGAATGCATCAATGGGCGCGCACGCGTACAAGGCGCGCACGCGCAGAAGTGATTTCACATAAGGACGCGCACGTGTACAAGGCGCGTCCGCGCGGATGAAGAAACAGCCAATCGACGCGCATGCGCACATGGCACGTACGCGCCGATACTCTCATGTGACCCACTTAAAGGCAAAACGCTGGGGGCAATTTTTGAGCTGCCCAAGCCCAAATCCAACTTGTTTCTGAGTGTATATGCAGAATTGAAGTCCAAGCAAAGGGGGAGCAATTAGTTAGTCAACATGAGCCTTTAGCTAGTTTTCTAGAGAGAGAAGCTCCCTCTTCTCTCTAGAATTAGATTAGGATTATGTTAGATTATTATAGATCCATGTTTAATTCCTTGCTTTCATCTTGTTTTTTTTATGATTTCTCATGTCTACATCTTGATCTTTTTAGTTATAATGTTAATTTCTCATTTTATCTTCTTTGTGATTGATGAGCGGATAATTTATACGCTTTTTGGCATTGTTTTTAAGTAGTTTTTAGTATAATTTAGTTAGTTTTTACTATGTTTTTATTAGTTTTTAATTAAAAATCACATTTCTGGACTTTATTATGAGTTTGTGTGTTTTTCTGTGATTTCAGGTATTTTCCGGTTGAAATTGAGGGACTTGAGCAAAAATCTGATTCAGAGGCTGAAGAAGGACTGCAGATGCTGTTGGATTCTGACCTCCGTGCACTCGAAATGGATTTTCTGGAGCTACAGAAACTCAATTGGCACACTTTCAATTGCGTTCGAAAGTAGACATCCAGGGCTTTCCAGACATATATAATAGTCCATATTTTGCCCGAGTTTTGACGACACAAACTGGCGTTCAAACACCAACTTCCTGCCCTATTCTGGAGTTAAACGCCAGAAACAGGTTATAAACCAGAGTTAAACGCTAGAAATAGGCTACAACCTGGCGTTTAACTCTAAAAAGAGTCTCTATACATGAAAGATCAATGCTCAGCCCAAGCACACACCAAGTGGGCCCGGAAGTGGATTTCTACATCATTTACTTATCTTATGTAACCCTAGCTACTAATTTAGTATAAAAACTACTTTTAGTGATTTATTTTATATCTTCGGATCATCTCTGGAACACATTATGTAACTTTTACATTCTGAGACCTCCATGGGAGGCTGGCCACTCGGCCATGTCTACCTTATTTTCACTTATTTATTTTCAACGGTAGAGTTTCTACACACCATAGATTAAGGTGTGGAGCTCTGCTGTTCCTCATGAATTAATGCAAAGTACTATCATTTTTCTATTCAACTCAAGCCTATTTCTTCTCTAAGATATTCATTCACACGCAAGAACATGATGAATGTGATGATTATGTGACACTCGTCACTATTCTCACCTATGAACGCGTGCCTGACAACAACTTCCGTTCTACATGCAAACAAGCTTGAATGTGTATCTCTTGGGTTTCTAATCTAAGATTAAAACCTTCATGGTATCGGCTAGAATTATTGGCGGCCATTCCTGAGATCCGAAAAGTCTAAACCTTGTCTGTGGTATTCCGAGTAGGATCTGGGAAGGGATGACTATGACGAGCTTCAAACTCGCGAGAGTTGGGCGTAGTGACAGACGCAAAAGGATCAATGGATCCTATTCCAACATGATCGAGAACCGACAGATGATTAGCCGTGCGGTGACAGTGAATTTAGACCATTTTCACTGAGAGGACTGATAAACCCATATTTTATTATATATTTTGTGCTTAGTTTGAGTGATTTATTCAATCCTTTACCCACTTATTCATATTAATTGCATGGTTTTACTTTCCCTTCATTATTATGTGATGTATGTGAAAAACATGTTTCCTATGCTTTAAAATTAATTATTTTAATTACCTTTATTTCCATTCGATGCCGTGATTAGTGTGTTGAGTAGTTTCAGATCTTCTAAGGCAGGAATGACTTAAAGGATGGAAAGGAAACATACAAAAATGGAAGGAAAGCACAAAACGAAGTTTGTGAAGAAACTGGCAGCCACGCGATCGCATGGGCGACGCGGCCGCATGCCAACGCGAAAAGGCATTGACGCGGTCGCATGACTGACGCGACCGCGTGACAAGGAAAACTTCGAATGACGCGACCGCGTGACCCACGCGGACGTGTGACAGAGGCCACGCACCAAAAATTGCAGAAAACGCTCCCAGCGAATTCTGAAGCACTTTTTGGCCCAAATCCAAGTCCAGAAGGCATAGACCAGAGGTTATGAAGTGAGGGAATGCATCTGTTCAAGGGGAGTCTCCACTTTAGTTAGTTTTCATGATTTAGATTTAGTTTAGAGAGAGGTTCTCTCCTCTCTCTCTTCTCTCTTTAGGATTAGGATTTAGAATTAGGATTTTATTCGCTTTCCGGATTATCTCTTTATCAGGTTCAATATTCCTTTTTATTTACTTTTGCAATTTAATTTATGAATTCTTCCATGTTACAGATTACTCTTTTGAATTAATGTTATTTGAGGTATTTCAGTTTATTATTGCTTTTCTTTTATTTACATTATTGTTATTCCCATCTGAAGGCATTTTTATTCCAGTAGATTTATTTTTCTCTTTTTGGTCTTGGTTAAGAAATCAGTAACTCAGGAGTTATCAAACTCAAACATGATTGATAATTGTTATCTTTGTTAATTAAACTGAACTTCAATAATCCCAATCTTTTCTTAGGAAATAAATAGGATTCGAAGATCAAACCAATTAATCCCTTGACCTTCCTTTATCTTAGTAAAGGTTAACAAAGTGGAATTAAGATTCAATTCTCATCATCATTGATAAGGATAACTAGGATAGGACCTCTAATTTCTCATACCTTGCCAAAAGTATTTACAGTCATTTGTTTATTTTACTTGCCATTTAAATTGCTTGCTCTTCATTCACTTTATTTGCTAATTAGACTATTCGCTCCTCATCCTCAAAACCCCAATTTACAATCTCCATAACCAATAATAAGAACATACTTCCCTGTAGTTTCTTGAGAAGATGACCCGAGGTTTGAATACTTCGGTTATCAATTTATTTAAGGGTTTGTTACTTGTGACAACCAAACGTTTGCAAGAAAGGTTGATTGCTTGGTTTAGTAACTATACTTACAACGAGAGTTTATTATGACCTCTAAACCATCAAAAGTTCCGCTCTATCAAAATGGCACCGTTGCCTGGGAACTGCAATCATGTGCCTTATTATTGGTTATTGTAAATTGATGAGCGGATAATTTATACGCTTTTTGGCATTGTTTTTACTTAGTTTTTAGTATGATTTAGTTAGTTTTTAGTATATTTTTTATTAGTTTTTAATTAAAAATCACATTTCTTGACTTTACTATGAGTTTGTGAATTTTTCTATGATTTCAGGTATTTTCTGGCTGAAATTGAGGGAGCTGAGCAAAAATCTGATTCAGGCTGAAAAAGGACTGCTGATGCTGTTGGATTCTGACCTCCCTGCACTCAAAGTGGATTTTCTGGTGCTACAGAACTCCAAATGGCGCTCTCTCAATTGTGTTGGAAAGTAGACATCCAGGGCTTTCCATCAATATATAATCATACTTTGCTCAAGGATAGACAACGTAAACTGGCGTTCAACGCCACTTCCATGTTGTAGTCTGGCGTCCAGCGCCAGAAACAAGTTACAAGTTGGAGTTCAACGCCAGAAATAGGTTACAACCTAGCGTTGAATGCCCAAAACAGCCCAGGCACGTGAGAAGCATAAGTCTCAGCCCCAGCACACACCAAGTGGGCCCCAGAAGTGGATTTCTGCACTATCTATCACAGTTTACTCATTTTCTGTAAACCTAGGTTACTAGTTTAGTATTTAAACAACTTTTAGAGATTTATTTTGCACCTCATGACATTTTTAGATCTGAACTTTATACCTTTTGACAGCATGAGTCTCTAAACTCCATTGTTGGGGGTGAGGAGCTCTGCAGCGTCTTGATGAATTAATGCAATTATCTCTGTTTTCCATTCAAACACGCTTGTTCTTATCTAAGATGTTCATTGACGCTTCACTATGAAGAAGGTGATGATCCATGACACTCATCACCTTCCTCAATCCATGAACGTGTACCTGACAACCACCTCCGTTTTACATCAGATTGAATGAGTATCTCTTAGATTTCTTAATCAGAATCTTCGTAGTATAAGCTAGAATTGAATGGCTGTGACGAGCTTCAAACTCGCGATTGTTTGGCGTAGTGACAGACGCAAAAGAATCAACGGATTCTATTCCGACATGATCGAGAACCAACAGATGATTAGCCGTGTTGTGACAGAGCATTTGGACCATTTTCACTGAGTGGACGGGAAGTAGCCATTGACAACGGTGACCCCTTACATACAGCTTGCCATGGAAGGAGACTTGCGTGTGTGGAGAGGAGTACAAGAGAAAAGCTGAAATAAAGAGGACAAAGCATCTCCAAAACCCCAACATATTCTCATTTATTGAGTAACAAGTATTTATTTTATGCCCCTTGACTCTTACAATTAAAACTAAGAATTATTATTGATATTATATCCTAACTAAGAGTTACAAGATAACCATAGCTTGCTTCAAGCCAACAATCTCCGTGGGATTCGACCCTTACTCATGTAAGGTATTACTTGGACGACCCAGTGCACTTGCTGGTTAGTTGTGCGGAATTACATAGTGTGAAGTAATTTTTGTGCACCAAGTTTTTGGCGCCGTTGCTGGGGATTGTTCGAGTTTGAACAACTGACGGTTCATCTTGTTGCTTAGATTAGGAAGATTTTGTCTTTTGGGTCAGAGTCTTTTATTATTGTTCTTCTTAAAATTTTAGAATCCTTATTTTCTTTTTCAAAAAAAAAATTTCGAAACTTTATTTTTTAGTTTATTTTATTTTTATTTTTACTAATAATTGAGTTTTTCTATTTGAGTTTAGTTTTATATTTTAAGTTTGGTGTCAATTGCATATTTTTATTTTCTTTTAAATTTTCGAAACTGTGTTCATTGTTCTTTCTTAATCTTCAAGTTGTTCTTGTTTATTTTCCTTGTTTGATCTTTAGTTTTTCCTATTTTGTGATTTTTCTTGTTTTTCTTGTGCATTTTTGAATTATTAGTATCAAAAAAAAAATTATTTATTAAATACCTTGTTAAAACACTTTAAATTTATAGCTCAATTGGCTAGAGCGTGATGCTTATGTTCTTGGTAATTGGCTATCTTCTTTTTTAAAACTTTTTCAAAATTAATTTTTCTTTGAATAAATCTTGTGTCAAACTTTAAGTTTGGTGTTTTCTTGTTGATTTTTCTTTAATTTTCGAAAATTTTGTTTTGGTTTTCTAAAAATTTTAAGTTTGGTGTTCTATCTTCATGTTCTTGATGTTCTTGTGAGTCTTCAAAGTGTTCTTGAGTCTTCCTTGTATTTTGATCTTAAAATTTTTAAGTTTGGTGTTCCTTGGTATTTCCCTCCAAAATTTTCGAAAATAAGAAGCATTAGATCTAAAAATTTTAAGTTTTGTGTCTTTTTATTATTTTTCTCTTTCCTCATTGAATTCAAAAATATCTTTCCTCAGCTCATTATCATGGTGCAGCAAAGTTGCCAGTATTCCGGTCTTCCACAGAAAGAACTTACAGAGTTTCTGGCACAATTTTTATAAATTGCTGACACAGTACATGATAAGGAAGTAGATCAGGATGTCTACAGATTATTACTGTTTCCATTTGCTGTAAAAGATCAAGCTAAGAGGTGGTTAAATAACCAACCTAAAGCTAGCATAAGGACATGGAAACAGCTGACAGAAAAATTCATGAATCAATACTTCCCTCCAAAACGGATGACACAGCTAAGGTTGGACATCCAAGGCTTTAAACAAGGAGATAATGAATCTCTTTATGATGCCTGGGAGAGATACAGAGAGATGCTAAGAAAATGCCCCTCTGAAATATTTTCAGAATGGGTGCAGTTAGACTTCTTCTATTATGGGCTTACAGAGAAAGCTCAGATTTCTCTAGACCACTCAGCTGGTGGATCTATACATATGAGAAAAATAATTGAAGAAGCTCAAGAGCTCATTGATACAGTTGCCAGAAATCAGCATCTGTACCTAAGCAGTGAATCTTCCATGAAAGAAGAGGCTAAAATAGTAACTGTTGAACTCAGCCCTGCAGAACAAATTACAGAATTCAATCAGCAATTAGACTTTCTAACAAAATAGCTGGCCGAATTCAAGGAGATACTACAAGACACAAGAATGGCTAATCTAAATATGGAAGTACAGTTGAAGCAAATAGAACAACAGTTATCAAAACAAATAACAGAAGAGTGCCAACCAGTTCAATTAAGAAGTGGAAAAACATTAAATACCTCACTTCAAGGCAGCAGGAAACCAAGAAAAGAACAAACTGCTATCCAAAATCCCCCTGAGGACAGTAAGAGCCCAGAGAGGAATAACTCTGGCATTCAAACGCCAGAAACAGGCAAGGATTTGGCGTCAAACGCCTAATGGAAGCTCAGTTCTGGCATTCAAATGCCAGGAACAAGTAAGGAGTTGGCGTTCAACGCCACTCCAGCTTCTAACCCTGGTATTCAAATGCCAGTGAGGGATCAGACACACACAAATGCTGATAACAACCCCTCTAAAAAGGCTTTCCCAACCACTTCTTTAGGAAATAAACCTGCAGCAACCAAGGTTGAGGAGTACAAAGCCAAGATACCTTATCCTCAAAAAACTCCACCAAGAGGAGCAGGATAAGCAATTTGCTCACTTTGCAGACTATCTTAGGACTCTTGAAATAAAGATTTCATTTGCAGAGGCACTTGAGCAAATACCCCCTTATGCCAAGTTCATGAAAGATATCTTGAGTCATAAGAAGGATTGGAGAGAAACTGAAAGAGTTCTCCTCACTGAAGAATACAGTGCAGTCATTCTAAAAAGCTTCCCAGAAAAGCTTAAAGATCCCGGGAGCTTTGTGATACCATGCATATTAGAGGGTAATTGCACCAAGACAGCTTTATGTGATCTTGGGGCAAGCATCAACCTAATCCCTGCATCCACTATCAGAAAGCTTGGCTTGACTGAAGAGGTCAAACCAACCCAGATCTATCTTCAACTTGCTGATGGCTCCATTAAATACCTATCAGGCATAATTGAGGACATGATTGTCAAGGTGGGGCCATTTGCCTTCCCTACTGACTTTGTAGTGCTGGAAATGGAGGAGCACAAGAGTGCAACTCTCATTCTAGGAAGACCATTCCTAGC
Organism: Arachis ipaensis; assembly: GCF_000816755.2. Taxonomy (NCBI): domain Eukaryota; kingdom Viridiplantae; phylum Streptophyta; class Magnoliopsida; order Fabales; family Fabaceae; genus Arachis; species Arachis ipaensis. The sequence goes on along the minus strand of NC_029793.2, from coordinate 41,078,210 downwards.
AACTGGACGAACCATCATTGACGTCTAAAAAGGGGAGATAACCCTGAGAGTCAATGAGGATGAGTTTAAGTTGAATGTTGTCAAAGCTATGCAATATCCAAATACATCAGACGACTGCATGGGCGTTGATATTATTGACTCCCTGGTGGAAGAGGTCAATATGACTGAGAGTCTCGAATCAGAGCTAGAGGACATTTTTAAAGATGTTCAGCCTGATCTGGAGGAACCAGAGGAAATAAAAGAACCTCTGAAAACTCCTCAGGAAGAGGAGAAACCTCCTAAACCTGAGCTCAAACCACTACTACCATCCCTGAAATATGCATTTCTGGGAGAATGTGACACTTTTCCTGTAATCATAAGCTCTGCTTTAGGGCCACAGGAAGAGAAAGCACTAATTCAGGTGCAAAGGACACACAAGACAGCTCTTGGGTGGTCCATAAGTGATCTTAAGGACATTAGCCCAGCCAGATGCATGCACAAGATCCTATTGGAGGATGATGCTAAGCCAGTGGTTCAACGACAGAGGCGGCTAAATCCCGCCATGAAGGAGGTGGTGCAGAAAGAGGTCACTAAGTTACTAGAGGCTGGGATTATCTATCCTATTTCTGATAGCCCCTGGGTGAGCCCTGTCCATGTTGTCCCTAAGAAGGGAGGAATGACAATGGTTCATAATGAAAAGAATGAACTGGTTCCTACAAGAACATTTACAGGGTGGCGTATGTATATTGACTACAGAAGGCTCAATACAGCCACCAGGAAGGATTATTTTCCTTTACCATTCATAGACCAGATGCTAGAGAGACTAGCAGGTCATGAATATTACTGCTTTTTGGATGGCTATTCAGGTTACAACCAAATTGCAGTAGATCTTCAGGACCAAGAGAAAACAGCATTCACATGTCCTTCTGGAGTGTTTGCCTACAGAAGGATGCCTTTTGGTCTGTGTAATGCACCTGCAACCTTTCAGAGGTGCATGCTCTCTATCTTCTCTGATATGGTAGAGAAGTTTCTGGAAGTCTTCATGGATGACTTTTTAGTATTTGGAGACTCATTCAGCTCTGGCCTTAACCATTTAGCACTTGTTCTGAAAAGATGCCAAGAGACCAACCTAGTTTTAAATTGGGAAAAATGTCACTTTATGGTGACTGAAGCGATTGTCCTTGGGCATAAAATTTCAAACAAGGGAATAGAGGTGGATCAAGCTAAAGTTGAAGTAATTGAAAAATTACCACCACCTGCCAATGTTAAGGCAATCAAAAGCTTTCTGGGACATGCAGGATTCTATAGGAGGTTTATAAAGGATTTTTCAAAAATTGCAAAACCTCTAAGCAATATGCTAGCTGCTGACACGCCATTTGTGTTTGACACAAAGTGTCTGCAGGTGTTTGAGACCCTGAAAGCTAAGCTGGTCACAGCACCAGTTATTTCTGCACCAGACTGGACATTACCATTCGAACTAATGTGTGATGGCAGTGACCATACCATTGGTGCAGTATTGGGACAGAGGCATAACAAGCTTCTGCATGCCATTTATTATGCTAGCAGTGTTTTAAATAATGCCCAGAAAAATTACACAACCACAGAAAAAGAATTACTTGCAGTGGTTTATGCCATTGACAAGTTTAGATCCTACTTAGTAAGATCAAAAGTGATTGTGTACACTGACCATGCTGCTCTTAAATATCTACTCACAAAGCAGGATTCAAAGCCAGGGCTCATAAGATGGGTGTTGCTTCTGCAAGAGTTTGATATAGAAATAAGAGACAGAAAAGGGACAGAGAATCAAGCAGCTGATCACCAGTCCCAGATAGAACCAGTAGCAGGAGCATCCCTCCCTCCTACTGAGATCTCTGAAACATTTCCGGATGAGCAATTGTTTGCTATTCAGGAAGCTCTGTGGTTTGCAGACATTGCAAACTATAAGACACAAGGTTTTCCTTCTGTAACCATGGAGAGGAAGCATGAAAAGCTTCTCTCACTGCAGAGTCAACTAAAGCCCCCACAGTCAAACTCTAAGTTTGGTGTTGGGAGGCCACAACCAAACTCTAAGTTTGGTGTTGAACCCCCACATTCAAACTCTAAGTTTGGTGTTGGGAGGTCCCAACCTTGCTCTGATTATCTGTGAGGCTCCATGAGAGCTCACCGTCAAGCTATTGACATTAAAGAAGCGCTTGTTGGGAGGTAACCCAATGTTATTTAATTATATCTATTTATTTTCCATTACTATTTTATGTTTTTTTTAGGTTGATGATCATGTGAAGTCACAAAAACAAATGGAAAATCAAAAACAGAATGAAAAACAGCATGAAAAATAACACACCCTGGAGGAAGATCATTCTGGCGTTTAACGCCAAAAACAAGCACCAAGCTGGCGTTTAACGCCAGAAACAAGCATCAGTCTGGCATTAAATGCCAAAAACAGGCTACATTTGGGCATTTAACGCCAGAAACAGGCAACAGTCTGGCGTTAAATGCCAGGATTGCACAGTAAGGGCATTTTGTACGCCTAATTAGAGCAGGGATGCTAAATCCTTGACCCCACTGGATCTGTGGACCCCACAAGATCCCCACCTACCTCACCATTCAAATTCAAACCATTCCCCTCCCAAACCCACCCATTCACACACTTCCATCTCCTCCATATTCTCCAATTCTTTCTTCTTTTGCTCGAGGACGAGCAAACCTTTTAAGTTTGGTGTGGTAAAAGCATTGCTTTTGTTTTTCCATAATTCAGTGGTAGAGCAATTGACTCTAGATCAAAGAGCTATGAGGAAAGAGCAACAAAGACAACGAAGAGACATAGAGGAGCTCAAGAGCACCATTGGTTCTTTAAGAAGAGGAAGACGCCACCCTCATTAAGGTGGACCCATTCCTTAATCTCCTTGTTCTTATTTTTCTGTTTTTCGTTTACTATGCTTCATGTTTAATTATGTTTGTGTCTTTACTATATGATCACTAGTATCTAAGTATCTATTTCTTAAAGATATGAATGTCCTATGAATCCATCACCTTTCTTAAATGAAAATTGTTTTCTGAAAAAGAAAAAAAAGTACATGAATTTTGAATTTTAAAATAGTTTAATTATTTTGATGTGGTGGCAATACTTTTTGTTTTCTGAATGAATGCTTGAACAGTGCATATGTCTTTTAAATTTGTTGTTTATGAATGTTAAAATTGTTGGCTCTTTAAAGAATGATGAAAAAGGAGAAATGTTATTTGATAATCTGAAAAATCATAAAAATGATTCTTGAAGCAAGAAAAAGTAGTGAAGAACAAAGCTTGCAGAAAAAAAATGCGAAAAAAAAAAAGAGAGAGCAAGAAAAAGAAAAAGCAAGCAGAAAAAGCCAAAAGCTCCTTAAACCAAAAGGCAAGAGCAAAAAGCCAATAGCCCTTAAAACCAAAAGGCAAGGGTAATAAAAAGGATCCAAGGCTTTGAGCATCAGTGGATAGGAGGGCCTAAAGGAATAAAATCCTGGCCTTAGCGGCTAAACCAAGCTGTCCCTAACCATGTGCTTGTGGCGTGAAGGTGTCAAGTGAAAACTTGAGACTGAGCGATTAAAGTCGAGGTCCAAAGCAAAAAGAAGAGTGTGCTTAAGAACCCTGGACACCTCTAATTGGGGACTCTAGCAAATCTGAGTCACAATCTAAAAAGGTTCACCCAGTTATGTGTCTGTGGCATTTATGTATCCGGTGGTAATACTGGAAAACAAAGTGCTTAGGGCCACGACCAAGACTCATAAAGTAGCTGTGTTCAAGAATCAACATACTGAACTAGGAGAATCAATAACACTATCTAAATTCTGAGTTCCTATAGATGCCAATCATTCTGAACTTCAAAGGATAAAGTGAGATGCCAAAACTGTTCAGAAGCAAAAAGCTAATAGCCCCGCTCATCTAATTAACACTAATCTTCATAGATGTTTTTTGGAATTCATTGTATATTCTCTTCTTTTTATCCTACTTTGTTTTTAGTTGCTTGGGGACAAGTAACAATTTAAGTTTGGTGTTGTGATGAGCGGATAATTTATACGCTTTTTGGCATTGTTTTTACTTAGTTTTTAGTATGATTTAGTTGGTTTTTAGTATAATTTTATTAGTTTTTAATTAAAAATCACATTTCTGGACTTTACTATGAGTTTGTGTTTTTTTCTGTGATTTCAAGTATTTTCTGGCTGAAATTGAGGGAGCTGAGCAAAAATCTGATTCAGGCTGAAAAAGGACTGCTGATGCTGTTGGATTCTGACCTCCTTGCACTCAAAGTGGATTTTCTAGAGCTACAGAACTCCAAATGGCGCGCTCTCAATTGCGTTGGAAAGTAGACATCCAGGGCTTTCCAGAAATATATAATAGTTCATACTTTCCTCAAGGATAGATGACGTAAACTGGCATTCAACGCCAGTTCCATGTTGCAGTCTGGTGTCTAGCGCCAGAAACAAGTTACAAGTTGGAGTTCAACGCCAGAAACAAGTTACAACCTGGCGTTGAATGCCCGAAACAGCCCAGGCACGTGAGAAGCTTAAGTCTCAGCCCCCAGCACACACCAAGTGGGCCCTATTAGTGGATTTCTGCACTATCTATTATAGTTTACTCATTTTCTATAAACCTAGGTTACTAGTTTAGTATTTAAACAACTTTTAGAGATTTATTTTGCACCTCATGACATTTTTAGATCTAAACTTTATACCTTTTGACAGCATGAGTCTCTAAACTCCATTGTTGGGGGTGAGGAGCTCTGCAGCGTCTTGATGAATTAATGCAATTATCTCTGTTTTCTATTTAAACACGCTTGTTCCTATCTAAGATGTTCATTCGCGTTTCACTATGAAGAAGGTGATGATCTGTGACACTCATCACCTTCCTCAATCCATGAACGTGTGCCTGACAACCACCTCCGTTCTACATCAGATTGAATGAGTATCTTTTAGATTTCTTAATCAGAATCTTCGTGGTATAAGCTAGAATTGATGGCAGCATTCATGAGAATCCGAAAAGTCTAATCCTTGTCTGTGGTATTCTGAGTAGGATTCAAGGATTGAATGGCTGTGACAAGCTTCAAACTCGTGATTGTTGGGCGTAGTGACAGACGCAAAAGAATCAAGGGATTCTATTCCGACATGATCGAGAACCAACAGATGATTAGCCATGCTGTGACAGAGCATTTGGACCATTTTCACTGAGAGGACGGGAAGTAACCATTAACAACGGTGACCCCTTACATACAGCTTGCCATGGAAGGAGCCTTGCATGTGTGGAGAGGAGTACAAGAGAAAAGCTAAAATAAAGAGGACAAAGCATCTCCAAAACCCCAACATATTCTCATTTATTGAGTAACAAGTATTTATTTTATGCCCCTTGACTCTTAGAATTAAAACTAAGAATTATTATTGATATTATATCCTGACTAAGAGTTACAAGATAACCATAGCTTGCTTCAAGCCAACAATCTCCGTGGGATTCGACCCTTACTCACGTAAGGTATTACTTGGACGACCCAATGCACTTGCTGGTTAGTTGTGCGGAATTACATAGTGTGAAGTAATTTTCGTGCACCATAAATATTTTTCTTTTGCTTGTTTATTTGTCTTTATTTTTCCCCTCTTTATTTCTTTTTACCTACTATGAATTCTCACCCCTTTCGCTTTGAGTTTGGTTCTAATGTTATTGAAAGGAATGGAAGTTATAACAGGAACATGCATCAAGATCAGAGCAATCAAAGATGGATGGAGCCAAGAGGATCTGATCAACCCTTTAGGCAACAACACCCTCCAAGATATCATGGACAAAGACCATCCTACAATGCATACCAAGCAAATAGACATGGTGGACAACCTTGTAATTACCAACAAGTCCCACCCTGTGCTTATAGGCCATCCTCTCAACGTAACTTCGAACCACCACACTCACAAGCTCATTTTTACCATTCACCACCATATGATCCTCATTTACCCCAGTTCCAATCCAATCACTCCCAATCACTACCACTTCCCCCTGTGCCATATCCAAATCTATCACCCTGAGAATCAGAGCTTCGCCTCAAAGAAACAGTAAATCGACTTCAAACAACCCTTCATCAACTGGAGCAAGCAGTAAGTCAATTATCTTCTAGACGTTCGAAAATTCAAGGACCTTCCACAGCCCCATGTGGACAATCTAACGAAGAGCGTAGTATGAAGGAGATACTAGAAACTCCAGTGGACAAGACAGAGCATGGCTTCGCACTGGAACAAGTAGAGGAAGCTGTTATTATTGAAGAAGAAGAGTTGGTTGAAGACTTAGGAGACGCTGAACCTCCATGGGAATCCAAAGTTGTGGAGCATTCTGTCAAGGATGTTACAATTGATGCTAAGGAGGATTGTGTGCAATCCCCAGAGCAAGTCTTTCATGAAGAACAAGACAGAATAACCCAAAAAGTAAATTTCCTTGATGATGATAGTCCCAAGTCAAGTTCTCCTAGTAATGAACTTGCATCCGCAAGCGAATTCTCTGAGATCGAAAAATCTTCCCCAAGTGAATACGAAGATGATACGGAGGTAGATTTCTCTCAACCTCCAGTCTATGACTTAAGTGACGAGGAAGACATAGATGGCTTTGATCAGGACATGGATACATTTGAAGAATCTTGCAAGGAAGTGGAGAATTTCACAGAAGAACATAAGGGAGTAGAACTCATAGAACCACTGGAACCACCTATCCCAAGGCCATTGCCACCCAATACAAGCTTCAAGTGGGTACAATCCTTAATCTTTAACTGTGTTTTTCCACTTGAATATGGTTTGCTTGAAGCAAATGGCCAGCTTAGAGCTCTCTGCGGCTTTAAGAGTAAAAGGGAAATAGCTCCTACTCAGAGCTGGTGCACAAAGTTCAATAAGGTTCCACGCTTCAACTTGAAGTGCATGGATTGGCATCATAATCAATCGGATGGATCTCGAAAAACATTTGGTTATCCTGGTAAGAATCTAATTTCTAAACCACCCGGATGGAAAAGTATAGATCAAGACGAAGGCGGATTTAAAAGCAAAGTTTGGGATCCTGGAATCTATTCTGACAATCATCACCCCGAGAGCCTAACAATCTGTTTGAAGCTGCTCAGAGGCTTCACATGCCTAGTTTGGGACCCCGGAGGCTATTGGCATTCCAAGCATTGGTGGAGATTTCTGGATGAATTTAAGCATAAGCCGCCATAAGAGGAAGCTCATCCAATGTCCAACTTAAGGACTTTAACTAAAAGTGCTAGGTGGGAGACAACCTACCATGGTATGATCGTCCCTTTTTCAATTTTTATTTAGTTTTATTTGCTTTCAAGTTTTATTTTATTTTATTATATTGAACCTGGAGTTTTGCATCTCATTCATATTCATCATTGCATTCTGCATACTACATAAAAAAAAAAGAAAAGGGTGCACGACGCGACCGCATCATTTATGCGATCGCGTCAAGTTGCGAAAAACACTTCCCACGCGACCGCGTCATTCACGCGGCCGCGTGATCTGGAGATCGGCGTAAAGATCCAACGTCCAGAAAGTTAGGCTGGAATCGTGCGGCCATTGTGCATTTTGCACAAATGACCCACGCGATCGCGTCACTAACGCGATCGCGTCACTTGCACAACCTCAATCCCACGCGACAGCGTGAGCGACGCGATCGCGTCGCATAGGATTGCCCAACACCCCAAAAGGAGACAGAGAGTTGCGCTAAAATGACGCTGGAATTGTGCGTTTCGCACAAATGCCAGTGACGCGATCGCATGCCCCAGGCGATCGTGTCATTCACTCTTTTTGCCCTCCACGCGATCGCGCCATTCATGCGATCGCATCAACCACTATTTCAGTCCAACCACGCGACCGCGTGCCCTGTAGTGGATTTTAGGTTGTTAGGTAGCCTAGGATGTGGTTAGTGGATTTAGGTCTGTTTAATTACACTGTTCCTGTTTCTTATTTTATTCTGCTGTTGCTGTGATGATTGTAATGTTCATATGCTGTACTTTCTTGTTTCTTGCTACTCTGTACACTGAATTTTCATGTTCTTATTCCTTATATGTAATTACAGCTTTAATTTTGATTCATATGAACTATTCTGTTGCTGTTTATTTTTCGGGACAATCCAATTTTAGCCGGAATGCTGCCCAAATTTCTGTAAAATGTTTCCATTCATGTCTTGGTTTTGGCATTTTCAACTATGCTTTCCTTAGATTTAACCAAAACAATTCATGAATGCCAGGGCAAGCTTTCTTATTCTTTTTGATTTCCTGGTTCATAATTTGCATTTTTGATGTTTGATTCCAATTTTCGCTATTTCTATATCTATTTGAATCATCATCAACCTGTTTTCCTTATTTGGATATGAGTTACTTCTAGCTTCTAACTGTGAATACTTGTTACTTGGAATATTTTCATTATGCCACTTACTTTAACCCACTTTTTACTAACTCACTAATGTTAACTTCCTAAACTCTTTTTCAATTCTAACCAACCTAACCTTTCAAAACTTCTCTTCTGATTTTCTTTCACTTTCTTTTAACATTCCAACCATCGCATGATGTTAATTTTTCTATTTAACATGAATTCAATTACATTTTGGATTGTGAATTCTCCTTTTCGGACTTTTAACTCCTATACAATCCTTAATGCACATTTACTTAACTCATTATCCTTATCCTTTTGCTCCTTTGCCACTTTGTGTTTCTTTTGATTATTTGCCTATTTATTTTCCTGTTTTCACTATATCTAGGTTTTCTGTTTTTCAGGATGTCTGCCAGCCAGAGAAAAGGAAAAGGCAAGGCTACTACTGGAAAACATAAAAGAGGAGAATCCTCCATGTCCATCATAGATATGATGCACGATGAATCCTTGCGGGAGAAAAATTTTACCCCGCAGGAGAAGGCCGACCAGCTAATCCCTGCTACTGATCCAGTGAAATTTGCAAAACGATACTGTGAGCTGAAGTATCCGGTGCTTGCAAACTCCAAGAACCTATACCTGGAGAGAACTTTGAAGATCCCAGAAGAACTCCAGCAATACACCTCTGATCAGATCAAACAAAGAGGCTGGTTCTTCCTGGAGAGAAACCTGACTGAGGTCAATGCATCTTGGGTTAGGGAATTCTACTGCAATTACTTCAAAACCTCCCTAGATGCAGTGAACCTTAGAGGAAAGCAGATCCTAGTCACTGAAGAGGCCATTGAAGATGTCCTAAAGCTTCTGCCTAAAATTGATCAGCTGGATGGTTATCAGAAAGCTGAGGAGGATATGCGCTTCATGCGATTTGATTGGGATGCAGTCAAGGCCCGGATAGCCCTTGACCCGACCGTTCCTTAGATTATGGGTCAGAACACCACCATGCCAAAGGAAATCAAGCGGATTTACCTGAATGATGAGGCTCGGCTATGGCATCAGATACTTAGCAACTTCATTATGCCGAGTACTCACGAGACTGAGATACCAGCCGCTATGATCACCCTCCTTTGGTGTGTGATGGAGGGTAAGGACCTGTATCTGCCACGCTTTATCCAGTACCATATGGCCAGGGTCCACGTCCGAGGCACTCTTCCCTTTCCTTATCTGGTTACACAGCTAGGCCGTCGAGCTGACGTGCCTTGGGAGGATGCTGATGAAAAGCCACCTGCTGCAGAATGCAAGAAGATTATCCCTCACAGCAGGAACTTTCTGGCTTTGGGCTACAGACCTCCATTCCTCACTGCTACTGCTGACACAGCCACACCATCTGCCGGCCCCTCTTCTTCCACAGCTACCCCTGCCACCACCACTGCACCTCCACCTGCCCCAGAGCCCATCTATCATCTAGTGCACCGCCTGTTTCGACGGCTTGACCAGATTGAGCGTCGCAATAAGCGACGCTATGAGCACCTGAAGCTAATGATACGCTCTGGCGATATCCCCTCCGAGCCTGACACACCATCCGAGGCATCTGAGGAGGAGGTGGATAACCACGAGGCAGAGACCCATCCCCAGAGCGAGGCTGCGCAGGCAGGCACCCAGCAAGCAGCATCACATCAGGAGGCTCTGCCTCAAATTCAGGCTGTTGACCTCGAGATCCCTATTCAGTCAGCACCCCCTCTGCAGCAAGCAGCTCCTCAGACCACCACCACAGAGACTCCAGCTACCCACCCTTCCAGTGATGACACCCCTTCACACCCTGCTTGAGTGAGCATCGGGAACGATGCTACATTTTAAGTGTGGGGAGGTCGCCCTCTCTGGCGTTCTTTTTTTGGTGAACCACTACATACTCTTTTTATTTATTTTGCTCCTTTTCTGTATTTTATTTTTATTTTTATTTTTATTTTTCTCAGTACTTATATATATTGCTATTTTTATGTATTTTTACTCTATTTCTACATTTTGCACTTTAGTTCATATTTTAGCCATTTAGTTTTAGTAGCAATTCTAACTTATTAGTTATAGAAATTGTGGATTAATTAGTATAGTTTACCCTTTTTAGCATAAGATAGCTTAGTTTAAATTGAAAATATATAAAAAAGGAAGTAAACTAGGAACTTAAACATAATAAAAATAATCCACACACCTTGTATATATAGCATTACATGTTAGTTAGTTAACAACATTTCATCAAGGAGAAACACTAGAACTTTAAAGCCACCTTAAGTTTTACATTGAGAATAATGGGAATTTTTAACTAAACCTGCATGACATACATAAGTGATAAATGATTTTTGAGCTAGAGAATACACAGCCTGTGAGTTTTGAGCTTAATTGTATGGTTACATTCAAACCATAAATTTTATTCTTGTGTGTTCCACCCTTTTTTTTATTCTGATGTTCTTTACTTTGTTTTAATCTATATGTCCGATTATAGAATATAACTACATATCAAGAGAGTGATTGAGGCCATTATTTGATTTTAGCTCACTTATCCCAAAATAGCCTACCCTTTACATCACCCTTGTTAGTCCCCTTGAGCCTTTAAATCCCTTTTATTCTATAAACCACATTACTAGTCTTAAGCAGAAAAACAAAATAAAAATCCCAAGTTGAATCCTTGGTTAACTTAAGATAGAAATTGTGTATGGTTTACATATGGGAAACCTATTGGGAACATGGATGATAAAAACAAAAGGTAGAAAAGTTGAAAAGAATAAAATAATTCAAAATAAAAGTTTTGGGAAGCATGCTCATGTAAAATCAAATTGAATTACCATGTGCATTAAAAAAAATTTATAAATATATTTATTTTTCAGTATTTAAATAAAGGGGACACAAAAGAATTCCCCAAATGTGAAATAAAGTAATGCACATGGGATAGAAATAATAAACATTAAGGCATGAGCATGTAACATCAAAAGTGGGAAAATATGGGAAAATAGGTAAAGAAGCTTTGCTTTACAAAGTATGTATGTTAGGTGAGATCTTAGACTAATCAAGGATTCGCTTAATTAGCTCACTTAGCCTTATACATATACCCTTACCTTTACCTTGACCCCATTACAACCTTAACTAAAGACCTCATGATTTTTGGTATGTCTATATTCTATAATTGTTGATTGGTTAGGTGAAGAACAAAGTTATAGTAAGTAAGAATAAAAAGAAGAATAGAGTGATTAACCCAATAAACACTGAGTGACTAGAGAGTAAACACAAAATCCAGTGAGGGTTCAATAGCTCATTAACATATATCTCTGCTTAAATTATTAATTGTCTTGCAAGTTTATAAAATGTTTTTTTTTTTGTTTTTCTCTCCCATCTCAACTGTAAAAGTGCTTTATCATTATCTAAGGTTTGGCTATATATATATATATGACTCCTTGAGAATGTGAATTAATTCAACTACATGCAAGCTTTATATACAAGTGAATAAAAATAAGAATTGCATGATGCATCATTCATTTAGGTAGTTGCATTTAGATTAGATTGCATTGCATGACATTCCACCACTTCAACCTAACATTACTCTTGGACTTAGCATGAGGACATGCTATTGTTTAAGTGTGGGGAGGTTGATAAACCCATATTTTATGATATATTTTGTGCTTAGTTTGAGTGATTTATTCAATCCTTTACCCACTTATTCATATTAATTGCATGGTTTTACTTTCCCTTCCTTATTATGTGATGTATGTGAAAAACATGTTTCCTATGCTTTAAAATTAATTATTTTAATTACCTTTATTTCCATTCGATGCCGTGATTAGTGTGTTGAGTAGTTTCAGATCTTCTAAGGCAGGAATGACTTAAAGGATGGAAAGAAAACATACAAAAATGGAAGAAAAGCACAAAACGGAGTTTGTGAAGAAACTGGCAGCCACGCGATCGCATGGGCGACGCGGCTGCATGCCAGCGCGAAAAGGCATTGACGCGGTCGCATGACTGACGCGACCGCGTGACAAGGAAAACTCCGAATGACGCGACCGCGTTACCCACGCAGACGCGTGACAGAGGCCACGCACCAGAAATTGTAGAAAATGCTTCCAGCGAATTCTGAAGCCCTTTTTGGCCCAAATCCAAGTCCAGAAGGCATAGACCAGAGGTTATGAAGTGAGGGAATGCATCTGTTCAAGGGGAGTCTCCACTTTAGTTGATTTAGATTTAGTTTAGAGAGAGGTTCTCTCCTCTCTCTCTTCTCTCTTTAGGATTAGGATTTATAATTAGGATTTTATTCGCTTTCCGGATTATCTCTTTATCAGGTTCAATATTCCTTTTTATTTACTTTTGCAATTTAATTTATGAATTCTTCCATGTTACAGATTACTCTTTTGAATTAATGTTATTTGAGGTATTTCAGTTTATTATTGCTTTTCTTTTATTTACATTATTGTTATTCCCATCTGAAGGCATTTTTATTCCAGTAGATTTATTTTTCTCTTTTTGGTCTTGGTTAAGAAATCAGTAACTCAGGAGTTATCAAACTCAAACATGATTGATAATTGTTATCTTTGTTAATTAAACTGAACTTCAATAATCCCAATCTTTTCTTAGGAAATAAATAGGATTCGAAGATCAAACCAATTAATCCCTTGACCTTCCTTTATCTTAGTAAAGGTTAACAAAGTGGAATTAAGATTCAATTCTCATCATCATTGATAAGGATAACTAGGATAGGACCTCTAATTTCTCATACCTTGCCAAAAGTATTTACAGTCATTTGTTTATTTTACTTGCCATTTAAATTGCTTGCTCTTCATTCACTTTATTTGCTAATTAGACTATTCACTCCTCATCCTCAAAACCCCAATTTACAATCTCCATAACCAATAATAAGAACATACTTCCCTGCAGTTCCTTGAGAAGACGACCCGAGGTTTGAATACTTCGGTTATCAATTTATTTAGGGGTTTGTTACTTGTGACAACCAAACGTTTGCAAGAAAGGTTGATTGCTTGGTTTAGTAACTATACTTATAACGAGAGTTTATTATGACCTCTAAACCATCAAAAGTTCCGCTCTTTCAAGGACGGATGGTAGCCATTGACAACGGTGATCCCCAACATACAGCTTGCAATGGAAAGGAGTATGAATGATTGGATGAAGGCAGTAGGAAAGCAGAGGTTCAGAAGGAACAAAGCAACTCCATACGCTCATCTGAAATTCTCTCCAATGAATTACATAAGTATCTCTATCTTATTTTCTGTTATTTATATTTTAATTATCAAAATCCCATAACCATTTGAATCTGCCTGACTAAGATTTGCAAGATGACCATAGCTTGCTTCAAGCCGACAATCTCCGTGGGATCGACCCTTACTCACGTAAGGTTTATTACTTGGACAACCCAGTGCACTTGCTGGTTAGTTGTATCGGAGTTGTGAAAAAGAATTTGAGATTATAAATGTGCGTACTGAGTTTTTGGCGCCGTTGCTAGAGATCACAATTTCGTGCACCAGTGATGATGACTCATGTGGATTTGGTTACAATTAATGCAATTTGATGTTGATGTTTCTTTCATGATTGATCTTGCTTGCTATTGTTAAGTTTTTGCTTATGATATTCATGGTTCTTTTTAATTTTAACAATTTGGGATGTTTACTTTTCTTGCCTACTAGGTGTTTGATAAAATATTTCCTATAGTTTTTGATTAGTTCTCTTGACCCTTGGCCTAGGCTAAAGGGGATTGAGTAATCTTGAGTCCTTGGGTTTTGTTGAATTGGTAATTTTAGAACTCTTGTGGATCAATTTGATAACCATTGACTCTAACCTACTACTAAATCAATTAGTAGCTAGGTTGGGACTTATGGATTGATGTTGATCAAGCCATTGACGTACTCCAAGCCTAGGAGTAGACATTACATACTTAAGGCTTTAGAGAGTAGACCTAATGAGCTTAGTTTCGCATGATTACCAATGCTTGAATTGTTGACAAGGATAGTGATCTCAATTACCTAAGTCGTAGCCAAGAGTCCTTTACCTTGCTTATTTTAATTGCTTGTTTGAGTTATTTTCCTTGTCATTTACTTTATTGCCCTCGTATCAATCAAACCCCCCTTTTACCCCTTCATAGCTAATAATTAACCACTTTATTGCTATCATCGTGAGACGACCCGAAGTCTAAATACTTCGGTTAATTCTTATTTAGGGTTTGTACATGTGACAACTCAAATTTTTTATGTGAAAATTGTTTGTTGGTTTGGAGCTATGCTTACAACGAAGTTATTATTTCTACTAGAGAAATTCTAGACCGACACGGCAATATTCATCTATCAAAATGGCGCCATTGTCGGGGATAGCAATGGTGCTATGCTATTAGCTATTGTATATATTGTGAATAGCTTAATTTTAGGTTTGTTGGCTTTTGCTAGTTGTAGGACTTTATTCTCTTTGTTTCTTATTCGTTTTATATTTTTTTATTTTCTCTTCTCACCATGAATTCCCATCACTTTGGCTATGAGTATGTTTCAAACTATGTTGTAGGAAATGGAAGCTTAAATGAGGATGTGCATCAAGGATTTGGAAATCAAAGATGGGAGGAACCCCAAGCTCAAGGACAGCCTTCTTGGCAACAACCCCCTCCGAACTCATATGGGTACAATCCTGATCCTAATGCATACCAATCTAATGTGTGTGATGACCCTTATTGTCATTGTCAACCACAACCATCACATACATATGAACCCCCTCTTCAACATAATTTTGAACCACCTTACTCACAAGCCTACTACTACTATTTACCCCCATATGACCCCAACTCATACCCACCATACCGACCACCATATGAACCATATCTAGAACCACCACCTTTCCAATACCAATACTCCCATGAACCATAAAATCCACACACACCACCTCAAGGATTTCACCAATATAAACCACCTTCCAATTACAACAACCTTCCCTCAAACAATGAGTCTTCTCTTCCACCAACACCTCTCAATGAAGCCTCTATGATGAAATTGAGAGATCTTAAATCTCTTATCTCAAGGCGACAAGAGGAGGATGAAAAGAAGTTTGTGGAGTTAAGATAAAAAATGGCTATCATGGTAGAAGCCATTGGTAACATGCTCTCATCCTGCCTAAGTTTATGCGATCAAGGTGCTTCCATTATTGAATGTGGAGAAAGCAACCAAGGAGCTTAGAGAGGGAGTAAGCTTGAAACTCCATGGTGAAGAGGAGGAGTTAAAACAAGAAATACAACCAGAGGAGGAGGTAGAAATTAGTGAACAGAAGGAAGTAGTAGTTGGATGTCCAGGATATGTTGAGCACATAAAGGAATCTCAAGTCGAAGAACCCTCTTTCACAAAGTTTGGAAAGGATGTTAAAGAGGAGAGTGATGTTGAGGAAGTAGATAGAGAGTCAAAGGAAATTGATCGAGAAGTGGATTCCATCATTAGTGATTTTTTGTCCATGTTGGTCAATCCCCTTGATGATCTTATCGAGCCTTCTTCCAGTAAATTGGAAAGCAATGCTGGGGAGGACGTGCAACCTCCAAGGCATATTGTGAATGAAGAATTGGAAGAAATGTCCCAAGCAACAAGCCCTCCTATTTAGATTTCGAATCGACATGCGATCTTTTTGAGCTTGATGAGTTCTTCCCCACTGTGCTTGGAATTGACAACGAGGTAGACTTCACTAAACCTCCTATTTATGATGAGAGTGATGTGGAAGAGATAGAAGAAATTGGTGAAGAAGAGTGTAAATTTGAAGAAGCTTGGCGAGAGGTAAAGCTCGAAGAACCTTGCCAAATGGTGGAAGCCTCTAAAAGAGGATGGACGGGAGTAGAGCGTGCTTTGTCAAGATCTTTGGGAACTCTTTCGCCTAGGTTGTCATCCAATCTTTCGTTTGAGTGGTTAAAACTTCTAACTCTCATCTTTATTATCCCACTTGAGAATGGTTTGCTTGAGACGAATGGCCAACTTAGGGCGCTTTGTGGAATTAAGCGAAAGAGGAGGATGTTTAGTGGTTGGCGTTGTAAGTCTAGGCTCATTATGGTTGGAAGCTCAAAATTGAAGAGTATGGATTGGTTCTATGCTCAATTGAATGGGTCTAGGAGGATAGTTTGGTGCCTTCATGAGGATTCAACTTTCTTGTCACCCGGACAGAATCAAGGCGATCAACTAGAAGATGGGTGCGAAGACATGATATGGGATCCTGGATCACACTATGAAAACCAATTTTTGGAGCTCATATCTTGGAGAGAACTTCACCAAAGCTTGGTGAAAATGGTTGGAACTTCTGACAACCAATTGAAGGACAAGCACTCTTGGAGGTTCAAGGATGAATATCGGTATAAACCTCCTTGACAAAGAGCCTTCCAAATGTCCAACTTAAGGACTTAAACCAAAAGTGCTTGGTGGGAGACACCCCACCATGGTAAACTCTTTCCATTCTCTTGTAGATATAATGAACGCATAAATTGGGTTCCATTGTATATAGTTCTTTCCTTCGCAGTACATTTTGTCTTGCTTGCTGATTCATTTATACATTCTATGCTTTGATTAGGGATGATTCTTTGAATTTGAGTTTTTGCTTGGATTGCAAGTTTCCTCAAATTGTTTGAAAAATCCTCAAAATTTCAAAAACATGTTTGATTTTACATCTTAGCTAGTTCTAGAGTCCTAGAGAAGGTTGGGAAGATTATGAGCTCTTCTTGGTGCTCTTAAAAAAAACGCAGCCACGCGCAAGCGCACAGTGCACACACGCACAGGCTGCGCATCTGAGTTTTCTGGGCCAAGGACCAGAGAGTTGTGCCACTCTTGGGCCAACTCTATGCCCAAATCTATGTGGGCGCACGCTGTACGCGTCCGCGCCCCTTAGCGTTTCCCTAACCACGCATAGGCGTACTTGGCGCCTTCGCGCCCCATCGTCCGTCAACCCTCCACGCGCAAGCGCACAGTGCACGCGCGTGTCGATGCGTTTTTGCATCACCCAGGCAAAAAGACCCGAGAGTTATCCCAACTCTGGGCCCTTTTTGTGCCTCTGGCCCAGCTCACCCGCGCGGACGTGCACTATACGCGTCCGCGTCCATTGCCAATTCTCCCATCTACGCGCAAGCGCATGTGGCGCTTCCGCGCCACTCCCTTATTTCCTCACCCATGCGGACGCGCACGGTGCGCGCACGCGTGGATTCAAATTTTCACTTACCCCAGGGACGCGAAATCCTAGCACATTCACGCAGCCCCCATCTTCCCTTCTCTAACATCTCTCCCTCTTCTTCTCCCTCCATTTTCAACCTACAAGCTTCTCACCACCACCCACCCAGTCACCTCCGACGACACCACCGCCGTCGCCATACGCCCCCCTTCTTCCTCCATTCTTACTCCTCTGCTCTCTCTCTCTCTATCTCACCCGTTCCCCCTGCTCTGTCTCTGTTTTCCCTCTCACCAGCAACCGCCCACCTCTGCAAGCTCAGAGTGCCGCCGTGAGCACCGCTGTTGGCAGCGCTTCTGTGCTATCTTCCCTGTCCGTTTCTCCCTTCCTACATTTCTACTTCTTCTCTGTCTTCCAGGTTTCTGCCTTCCCCTGTTCTGGTTCTTTTACTATTTTATATTAATTCTGTAATTAGCTTAGTTAGTTAGTTTAGTTTAATTAGGTGGTTAGAGAACCTGGACTGAGTAGTGGATTTAGGCTTGTGTGAATTGATGCTGCTGCCTGGTTATTTGCTTTTGCTGATTGCTGTTGGATAAATTCCTGATTTAATTTGCACTTCATTGTTGGATTCAATCATGTCAAGTGTCAGAATTCATGTTTCTTGCAAATGGAATAATTACTGTCTTGGAATGGTAGTTGCAACTTGATTTCAATGAATGGCATGCTACCTGAATCCACTATCTCTGTTCATTGGGTAGATTTGGTGCTGTATTTTAAGCTAGCATTCTTGCTCATTGTTTGAAGAAACATGTTATTTGTTGCTGGCTAGTTTAGTTTAAATGGCTTTCTGATGTTTGCTGCTGAAAAATTGGCTATTTGTTCAATTCATATGAACTCATACATAGTTTTTTTGTGCTTTTGATTTTAATGAATTCATATGGAAATTGATTTGACTGTTTGAACTTGAGAAATAGCCAATTTACTGCTAAAATACTGCCGAATTTTTCCTAACCATATTTCATAAGTGACATTGTTTTAGTTGAGGCAACAAACTTCTATTTGACAAAATTCTGTGTCAATAGGATTTTGTTTGCTAAATGGTTTCGGAAACTCCTCAAGAACAAGTTTTAGTCATGCTTCTAATATTTCTTGCTTGCTTGCAATGCTAATTTGCTTATATGCATTGAATGGTTTGAGTAAGTTTTCAGATTGACCATAACTTGAAACTCTTTTGAAATGTTGTGCCTCTTTTGCATAAACCCACAAGTTGAAGGTTTTCAATCTATGTGGCTGACTTAATTCACTTTATTCATGCATAATTTACATTAAGCCACATAGATCATAAGGTTTTCCACTCTTGTCTCAGCTTGTGACTTTTATGCATCATTGAATTTGGTGTTGAATGCTTCTTGATTGACTCATTCTTAATATTTTGACTTTACCAACACAAATTCATACAACCCTAGTGATCTCTACATTGATTAATAACTTGTTTTCTTATTGGCTGCTTTCTAGCAATATTATATTTCATCATCAATGACTATATGCATTTCATGATTGTGATTATGCTTACATTCTTATTTTGTACATTCCTTTTGAATTGAGCTGGTAACCACCATATCACTGATTCTCAACTGATCTCTAACTCTAATTTGTTTAACTATCCAACTAACTTCCCTTTTGGTTTTCAACTTAACTCTTTTGATTATTCTTTTGGATATGGCGTTTCTTAGGCTTAATGAACAAGTAATGTGCAATTGTGGTTTGAATTCTTGGTTTGAAACTTGATTTGAATTCTGAATTTTGTTATTTGCATCCCAAGAATTCTCTTTTCTTTACTCACTTCATGAACATGCTTTGCTTTGAATGCTTTATATCTGCTTGCATGGCTGCTTATGTTGTACCATCTCTGTTTTTCAGGATGTCAGACAAAGGGAAAGCCATAGCTACTACTTCTAAGAAGAGAAAGTGCTCTAAAACCTCTACCCCTTCACATTATGCAAACTATGCTAAGAATCTCCTAAATGAAGAGGACAAGGAAAATCAGTTACTACCCTCCACTGACCCAATAAAGTTCCCAAACCTTTACTGTGAGCTTCGCTTCCCCACTTTTCGGAAGAAGAACCTAAACATTGAGAAAAAATGGGTCCTCCCCAATGATGTGAGGCGTGCCATAAACACCCGTATTTTGGAGTTGGGATTGGACTTTGTTGACAAAGATTTGGGGAGGATAAACACTTCATGGGTGAGAGAATTTTATTGCAACTTCTTTCGTGCCACTCTAGATTTAGTCCAAGTGTAGGGTAGAGAGATTCTGATCACTAAAGCTGCTATTAGGGAGGCATTGCTTTGCCGACCTCGCACTGAGGACACATGCGCCTATGAGCAGGCAGAGGTAGCCATCCACTGCATGACTTTTGATTATGAGGCACTTAAGCACGTGATTGCCACACCTGATGCCCCTTGGGTGATGGATTCTGGGAACAAAAAGCCCAAGGGGATGCGTTTCACTTATTTGTCAAGAGAGGCTAAGACTTGGCAACATATTTTCGCCCATTATGTCCTGCCCACCACTCACTTCCCAGAGATTCCGATGGATATACTGGTTCTGATAGGGTGTGTGATGGAGGGAAAGGAGGTAGACTTTCCCCGGCTGATCAGGCAGAGTATGTGGTGCATGCATATCCGTAGCCTCTTGCCATTTCCTACACTGATTACCAGTATGATTGAGCTAGCAGATGTCCCATGGGAGGACAATGATGTGACACCACCACCCCTCAGATGAGGACGACAAGGAGCTTACCATTCCATGGGGTGGGTGGGTGCACGAGAAGCCTAACGATCAGAATTTTCTATCGCTAAAGAATAAAAGTAATCGCGTTGTAAGTATAGTTTCTAAACCAACAGAAAATCCTTTCGTACAAACGTTTTGGTTGTCACAAGTAACAAATCCCTTTAAAATTGATAACCGAAGTATTTAAACCTCGGGTCGTCTTCTCAAGGAATTGCAGGAAAGTATGTTCATATTATTGGTTATAAGTCTTGTAAATTGGGGGTTTTGAAAGTAAGGAACCAGTATGTTAAATGATAAGAAAAATAAAATAGTAATAATAAAATAAACTCTTGGCAAGGTATTAGAACTGGAAGTCCTATCCTAGTTATCCTTATCAATTGTGATGAGAATTGGATTTTTTCTCCCACTTTGTTAACCTCTAACTATGAAGGTAAGTTAAGTGGAGGAATTAATTTTGATTCCTCAAGTCCTAGTCTTTCCTTGGGAAAGGCTAGAGTTATTGGAACTCAAATTAATTCTTGAAGAATTCTAATTTTCCATCAACAATGAGTTTGACAACTCAAGAGTCTCCAATGACTCAACCAAAGCCAAAAGAGAAAATTCTAAATTAAATTAAAAGCATTCATAAATCTGAAACACATCAAATTACGTCTAAACATAAATTCAAATCTAACATGGAAATGTTTATAAGCTAAATTGAGCAACATAAATCAAATAAAAATAAAAGTAGAAAATAAATATTGAAGGAACATAGAACCTGAAATGAAGAGATCATAGCTTAAACATAATAAAAATCCTAAATCCTAATCCTAAGGGAGAGGAGAGAACCTCTCTCTCTAAAAACTACATCTAAAACTAAAATTGTGAATTATGAGCTTGTTCTTATGAATGAATGGATTCCCCCACTTTATAGCCTCTAATCTGTGTTTTCTGGGCCATAAACTGGGTCGAAAACAGCCCAGAAATCGCTGGAGAAGAAATCTGCCACGCTGATTTTCGTCACTGCGACGCATCCGCGTGGAGCACGCGTTCGCGTCACCTAGCATTAGAGAAACTATAAAATATTATATATCAAATCGAAGCTCCAGACGTTAGCTTTTCAACGCAACTGGAACCGCGTCATTTGGACTTATGTAGCTCAAGTTATGGTCGTTTGAGTGCTAGGAGGTCAGGCTGGACAGCTTAGCAATTTCTTCAACTTCTTGTATTCCTTCCACTTTTGCATGCTTTCTTTCAATTCTCTGAGCTATTCCTGCCCTGTAATCTCTAAAAACACTTAACACACATATCACGGCATCTAATGGTAATAAGAGAGGATTAATATTAGCAAATATAAGGCCAATGAAGCATGTTTTTAATCATAGCACAAAATTAGGAAGGAAAACGTAAACTCATGCAAATAGTATGAATAAGTGGGTAAAGAGTTGACAAAATCCACTCAATTGAGCACAAGATAAACCATAAAATAGTGGTTTATCAACCTCCCCACACTTAAATATTAGCATGTCCTCATGCTAAGCTCAAGAGAAGCTATAAAGGAGTGAAGAGGAATGGTAAAATGTATGAAATGCAACCTATCTATATGAATGCAACTATATGCATAATGTTTCTACCTACTTGGTTAAAAGTAAATAAGTTCTCCAAGATAAATATGAATCAAATTCCACTAATTCAAATTACACAATAAAAAGTAAGTAAACTTGTAAGAAGACAGCTCATGAAAGCAGGGAACATAGAGTCAAGCATTGAACCCTTACTGGTGGTGTATATCACTCTAACTCTCAAGTGTCTAGGGTCAATCACTCTACTCTTCCCTAGTCATGCTTTCTAAACTTTGTTCTTCATCTATCCAATCAACAAATATTTAGTATACCAATGCAAACATCATGAGGTCTTTTCAGGGTTGTAATGGGGCCAAGGTAAGGGTGAGGATATATGTATGGCCAAGTGAGCTATAATATGAATCTTTAATTAACCTAAGCTCTCACCTAATATACATATACTCTATGTACTTTTAAATTCATGCCTAGCTACCCATAATTCCCACTTTTGTATGATTCCCATACTCATGTACCAAAATTTTTTTATATTTCTTTACTTTTATCACATGTGCATTGATCTTTTTATTAACTTAGCATTGGGGTAATTTTGTCCCCTTATTTATTTTATGATTTTTTTTATATAATTATATATATATATATATATATATATATATATATATATATATATATATATATATTAATCATAAAAGCAAACATAACTTATCAATGCACATGGATTTTAATTTTTTTCTGGTTTTACATAAGTAGGTTCCCAAATTCCCAATATTCAAATAAATTAGAAACATGATACATTCCCTTACTAACAAATGTTCCCACAATTTCCCCACACTTAGTTGATGCACAATCTCTATCTTAAGCTAACCAAAGATTCAATTGTGGTTTTTAATTTGTTTTTCTGCTTAAGGCTAGTGATGTGGTAAAATATAGAATAAATAGGATTAAAAAGGCTCAAGGTGGCAAACAAAGGTGATTGAAAGGGTAGGCTTATTTGGGATAAGTGAGTAAAAATTTAAATAATGGCCTCAATCATATGCAAGCATGTAAATATACTAAATAATGGACATACAGACTGGAACAAAATATAGATTGAAGTTATAGAGAAGAAAACACACAAGACTAAAAATTTATGGTTAAATAATGTAACCATGTATAAAGGCTCAAATCTCACAGGTTGTGTGTTCTTTAGCTCAAAAACCATGTTCCAAATATAACTTCAAACAAGTTTTAATAGAAAGTTTTTAAATTTAAATTAGTAAAATACTATAAAAATTTCTTAAAAAAGAAAATATCACTTCAACCAAGTAGTAACTAAATGCATAAAATCAAACAAACATGCAATTAAATATGCAAATGCAACAACTAACAAGGAAAATAAACCATTGGTGTTGAGATAGAAGAGTAACTAACCCATGGAGATCGATATCGACCTCCCCACACTTAAAGATTGTACCGTCCTCGATGCATGCTAAGATGTGCAAGTGGATGGGGTTTGTGGTTCCTCAGCTGGGGCTCTTTTTGTTCCTTTGCTTGCTAGTGGTTTGGGAGTAGCTTTCTCTTTACCCTTCTTGGTGGCCATCCTGAAAAGGGAAAAAGAAGGTAACTTTTAAAGCTAAGGGTTAGAGCAAGGAAGAGAGCGGGAAAGGTGGTAATCAATGCACATTAAAAGATGAATGATGTTAACACATGGTCATGATTACATGTGAAAAGTTCATCAATGGAAATATAGCAAGTGCATGTGATGGCAATTAAATGCAAGATATTTAATGGCATGCTGGCAAAGGTATGAGTAGCATAGATCAAGCATTCAATGTCCAAGTTAGATTACCAAGTCTTTCAAACTAACAACATATTTGTAATAACAATTATATTAAAGTAATAAAATATAAAAAAAGTTTTGTGAAAAGCAAGCATTTAGAGTAGTAGATAGAAAGAAATCGAAAAATAGTGCACAATGCCATACGGGCTTTTTCACAAACACATAGCAAGCATGGTAAATAAGCTATTGAAAGTATTAAATTGAACATGCAAGCAACCCTTTAAAAAGTAATATATAATTGTCAAACCATTTTAATAATCCACAAAAATATAGAAAATAATGACCCAAATAAATTTCTAACACCAAGAAAATAATGCAATGAATGAAAGTATGCAATTAAATTAAGTAAAATACAATGAAAGATAAGAAGAATGAGAAGGGAAAGAATGGAAGAAGAGGTAAGTAAGAAAGGAGGGAGAAAAATTAGGATTGGGGAAGAAAAGATAAGATTTTTGGCGCTGATTTGGATAAGTTGTGCGACGCATGCGACGCGGACGCGTGGTTCACGCGTTCGCGTGGATAGTGCTTCTATGAAGTGACGCGGACGCGTGGGTCACGCGTTCGCGTGGAGTGATTTGTGCCTTTAGCACGAGGGCAGCCTCGCGGTCGCGCAACTCTCTGTTCTAAATGCATTTTGCCAAAAATCTAGGTGACGCGGTCGCGTGGTGGACGCGATCGCGTGAATGGCCATACTTTGAAAAACGACGCGGATGCGTGGGGCATGCGTTCGCGTGGGAGGGCTTAGGCTTCTATCACGAGTCCAGCCCCATTCCAGCCCAACATACTTCCATACAACCATTTACGTCGATTTTACAGGGCCACGCGTTCGCGTGGGTGACGCGGACGCATGGGGAGGCTATTTTTCAAATGACGCGGCCGCGTCAGCAATACGGTCGCATGGATCAATTTGTACCAAAGGCTCCAGCCACGCTTTCGCATGACTCTCTGTTCAATTTTCTTTTCTTCCCAATGCATTAGTGACGCGGGCGCGTCGGCGACGCTGTCGCGTCGCGTGCGATTTTTTTTATACATGAAAAATGCAGAATGGAATGCTAATATGAATGTTATGCAAAACTCCAGGTTCAATACAATAAAATAAAATAAAACTCGAAAACAAATAAAACTAACTAAAAATGAAAAAGGAACGATCATACCATGGTGGGTTGTCTCCCACCTAGCACTTTTAGTTAGAGTCCTTAAGTTGGATATTTGGTGAGTCCTTTGTTATGGTGGCTTGTGATTGAACTCATCTAGGAATCTCCACCAATGTTTGTAATTCCAATGGCCTCCGAGATCCCAAACTAGGCGCAGAAAGCCTTCAAGCAAGTTAAAGCAAGTGACAAGGCCCCAAGAGTGTTGATTTCTAGACTGAATTTTGGGGTCCCAAACCTTGCTTTTGCACCCGTCTTCTTGTTGATTATCATGATTCCATACAGGTAGCAAGCAATCTGAATTCTCACTAAAGCGGCCAAACAACTTCCTAGACCCATTCAGTTGAGCTTTACACCAACCTTTGCGTTTAAACTTTGAGCACACAACCATGTTGAACCTTGCTTGACAACTCCAACCACTAACCATTTTCCTCTTACTCTTAATACCACAAAGAGCTCTAAGTTGACCATCCGTCTCCAGTAGCCCATATTCAAGTGGAATTAGAAAGCTAAGGGATATGAATTTTACCCACTTGAATGTTGTGAAGGATGATGGCAACTTAGGGGGAAGTATTTCTAACGAATTTGCAGGCTCCACTCCCTTGGGCTCTTCTCTGACAACTTCCACCTCTTTGCAAGTTTCTTCAATATCAACCTCTTCCTCTTGGTAGCTTTCTTCCAATTCAATCTCTTCTTCATTGCTCACCAAGGGCATGGGAGGCTGTGCTTCTTCTTCTTTAATCTCCATCACTTGAACAACCTCTTCCAAGTCTTCAACCAGGGTATGCCTTGGAGGTTGTACACCCTCCTCAACATCAAATGTATCCATCTTGGAAGGAGGCTCTATGTCTTGACTTTCCCATGGAGGTTCAGCATCTCCCAAGTCTTCAACCACTTCTTCCTCTACAACTATCATGGCTTCCTCCACTTGTTCCAATACAAAGCCATGCTCCTCATTGTCCACTGAAGTTTCTAATGTCTCCTTCATGCTACGCTCTTCTTTAGATTCTCCACATGCAGCCATGGGAGCATTTTGAGTTCTCAGATGTCGGGAGGCTATTATATTTACTAACTCGCCTAAGACGGCCGCGAAATTTAGCACACTCTTATTCATCCTTTCTTGCCCTTGAAGAATAGCACTAAGGGGGTTGTTATCCAATAGAGGTTGGGGTGGATAGGAGAGTTCATTATTTTGGAGAAAGGGTTCATAATAGGAAGGTGGTTCTTCTTGATAAGGATATGGAGATAGTGAATAATGAGGTGGTGGTTCTGGGTATGGTTCATATGGTGGTTGGTGTGGTGGATAAGGATCAGGGTCATATGGAGGTGTTTGGTTGTAGGGGGCTTGTGAGTATGGTGGTTCAAAGTTATGTTGAGGAGATGGTTCATAAGCATATGGCGGGGCTTGTTGGTAACTACAAGGGGTCCACCATAGTCATCATTTTGGTATGCATCACAGAATGGTTGTTGGTTATAGTGCATTGGAGGGGGTTGTTGCCAAGAGGGTTGATCAAATCCTTATGGCTCCTCCCATCTTTGATTCTTCCAACCTTGATGCCTATTTTCATTATAGTTTTCATTCCTTACAACAACATTGGAACCAAACTTGAAACCAGAGGGGTGAGAATTCATAATAGCAAATAAAAAATTAAAAACGAAAATAAAAACAAATTTAAATTAAAAGGTTATTGAAATTTAAATTTTGAATTTGAAAATTAAATTTTGAAATTTGAATTTTGAATTTTGAAATTTGAAATTTGAATTTTAAATTTTGAAATTTGGATTTTGAAGTTGAAATTTAAAATTTGAAATTTGAATTTTTAAATTTTGAAATTTGAATTTTGTAAAAGTCAACAATATAAGATAAAGTTTTGAAAAAAATTTAAATTTTGAAAAGGTTTGATTTTTAAAATTTTAAATTTGAATTTTAAAATTTGAATTTTGGAATTTAAATATTGAAATTTGAAATTTGATTTTGAAATAAGATAAGATAAGATTTTGAAAAAGATATGATTTTTGAAAAAGATTTGAATTTTGAAATTTAAAACTAAGATAAAAAAATATGAATTTTTTTTAGATGCAAATTTCGAAAATTCAATAAAAATAAAGAGAAAAGATATTTTTGAATTAAATGAGGAAAGAGAAAAATAATAAAATGACACCAAACTTAAAATTTTTAGATCAAAACGAAGAAAACAACTAAGAACAACTTGAAGATCAAGATGAACACCAAAAATAAATTTTTGAAAAATTTTTAATAACTAAATAAAAACCAATAACCTCTTAATTTATGAAAAGGTAAAAATAAAAACAAATAAACATGCAAAAAGCAAATATTTACAATAACCAATAACAAGGCACACGTTTGCAATTTCCCGGCAATGGCGCCATTTTGACGATCAGAATTTTCTATTGGTAAAGAATAAAAGTAATCGCGTTGTAAGTATAGTTTCTAAACCAACGGAAAATCCTTTCGTACAAACGTTTTGGTTGTCACAAGAAACAAACCCCTTTAAAATTGATAACCGAAGTATTTAAATCTCGGGTCATCTTCTCAAGGAATTGCAGGGAAGTATGTTCTTATTATTGGTTATAAGTCTTGTAAATTGGGGGTTTTGAAAGTAAGGAACCAGTATGTTAAATGATAAGAAAAATAAAATAGTAATAATAAAATAAACTCTTGGTAAGGTATTAGAATTGGAAGTTCTATCCTAGTCATCCTTATCAATTGTGATGAGAATTGGATTTTTTCTCCCACTTTGTTAACCTCTAACTATGAAGGTAAGTTAAGTGGAGGAATTAATTTTGATTCCTCAGGTCCTAGTCTTTCCTTGGGAAAGGCTAGAGTTATTGGAACTCGAATTAATTCTTGAAGAATTTCAATTTTCAATCAACAATGAGTTTGACAACTCAAGAGTCTCCAATGACTCAACCAAAGCCAAAAGGGAAAATTCAAAATTAAATTAAAAGCATTCATAAATCTGAAACACAACAAATTACGTCTAAACATAAATTCAAATCTAACATGGAAAAGTTTATAAACTAAATTGAGCAACATAAATCAAATACAAATAAAAGTATTAGAGTAAATAAAAGTAGAAAATAAATATTGAAGGAACATAGAACCTGGAATGAAGAGATCATAGCTTAAACATAATAAAAATCCTAAATCCTAATCCTAAGAGAGAGGAGAGAACCTCTCTCTCTAAAAACTACATCTAAAACTAAAATTGTGAATTATGAGCTTGTTCTTATGAATGAATGGATTCTCTCACTTTATAGCCTCTAATCTGTGTTTTCGGGACCGCAAACTGGGTCGAAAACAGCCCAAAAATCGCTGGAGAAGAAATCTGTCATGCTGATTTTCGTCACTGCGATGTATCCGCGTGGAGCACGCGTTCGCGTCATCTAGCGTCAGAGCAACTATGGCATATTATATATTAATTCGAAGCCCCGGACGTTAGCTTTCCAATGCAACTGGAACCGCGTCATTTGGACCTATGTAGCTCAAGTTATGATCGTTTGAGTGCCAGAAGGTCAGGCTGGACAGCTTAGCAATTTCTTCAACTTCTTGTATTCCTTCTACTTTTGCATGCTTTCTTTCCATCCTCTGAGCCATTCCTGCCCTGTAATCTCTAAAAACACTTAACACACATATCACAGAATCTAATGGTAATAAGAGAGGATTAATATTAGCAAATATAAGGCCAAAGAAGCATGTTTTCAATCATAGCACAAAATTAGAAAGGAAAACGTAAACTCATGCAAATAGTATGAATAAGTGGGTAAAGAGTTGACAAAATCCACTCAATTGAGCATAAGATAAACCATAAAATAGTGGTTTATCAAAGCCCCCACCCAAGCGCCGTTCTCGAGCCAAAGCAGTAGAGGAGGCAGCTCAGCCCTCATCGTCAGCAGCCGCAGCAGGACCCCCCTTTACTTCAGCAGCCGCAGCATCCTTACCACCACTACCAGCACCTGAGTCGACTTACCTGTTGGTGCAGTACCTGTTTCGCTTCATGGAGTGCCTCGAGTGTCGTATCATGCGACGTCTCGACTGCATAGACCAGGTGTTTGCCTCACAAGGCATTGAGCTACCTCCGCTCCCATACTTTCCCACCTCCGACGAGCAGGATCAGGAGGAGGAGCATGATGAGGAGCTGAAACATTAGGATGCACCTCCAGAGACACAGGTCACCACAGAGGTCCAGCAGCCTCCTGAGGATCCACAGCCACATCCAGAGCCACAGCCAGTCCTAGTCCCACATCATAGCCAGTCCCACAGCCTGAGCCACAGCCACAACCTGAGCCAGTACCAGAGCTACAGCCACAGCCTGAGCATGAGCCACAACCCGGCGCAGCTGATGACCCCCATCCCGAGCTTCAGCAGTAGCATCGAGAATGATGCTTAATTCTAAAGTGTGGGGAGGTCACCGTTCGTGACCGGTGTTTGCATTTATGTGGTGAATTTTCAGACATCTATTTCTTGTTTCTGCTACTTTATTTTAGTTTGCACTTTATCTTTGAGATCATTTTGGGATTACTGTACATAGTTGCTATTGTGGATATCCTTATTTTGGTTGTTGCACACTTTTATTATATACATAGGTATATTGCATCCTAGTTTTTTATTGTGATTAGAAAAATATTTTGGATTGTAAAACTTAGTTGACCCTTTTTGTATAAGAAATGTGTTTTGATTGAAAAAGGGGTAAACTAGGGGAAAATTTTTAAAATTTTCTAAATCACAACATTGCACTAGAATAAGCTTAGTCAATATGATGAAAATTTCCAAGAATTTCATTTCTAAGGCACCACCCCAATTGGTTAAAAAACATTTTTTAGAACTTGCTTGATTTATACACTTTGTGGATCATGTTTTGAGCCAAGAACACAAGCATGTGAGTTTTGAGCCTAATTGTATGGTTACATCATACATAACCACTTACTTTCCTTCTTGTGTACATTATTCTCTTCCTATGATTGTAATCTTTGATTTATTTGATTCTTTATGTCCATTATTTTGTGTATACATGCATTTATATGATTGAGGCCATTGTTCAAATAGCTCACTTACCTAAATAGCCTACCTTTTATCTTCTATTGCTAGCCAATCTTGAGCCTATGCTTAACCCAACTGTTCTTAATTGTAGCACATTACAAGCCTAAGTGAAAAACAATAAATGTCCCTTGTTTGGATCTTTGATTAACTTAGGCTAGTGAGAGGGTGCTCATCAATTGATTTTGGAAAGTTGGGAATATTGGGTAGAAATAAAAGTGTGTTTGTGTTTTGGTTGAAAAATTTTAAGAATTGGGTACATACTCATGTATTAATCATGTGTAAAACATATGCATTGATGTTCTTATATATATTTTAGCTTAAAAAATTTTTTCAATAAAATGGGGACAAAATGCCCCAAGGCAAAGTGATGTGTATTTTTGAAAAAAAAAATGAATTCCAAACACCCAAATCTAACCGGCAAGTGTACCGGGTCGCATCAAGTAATAATAACTCACGTGAGTGAGGTCGATCCCACAGGGATTAAAAGATTGAGCAATTTTAGTTTTTGTGGTTGATTTAGTCAAGAGAATCAAGTATTGGTTGAGTGATTTGTAATTAACTGAAATTTAAATTGCATGAAAATTAAAGGGAGAGGGATAATTGCAGTAAAGTAAAGAGAACAAAAAAAATAAAAGTGCTGAATCTTAAAGAACAAGAAATTAAATGGCAGAAACTCAAAACGCAAGAAATGTAAATTGCAGAATCTTAAAGTGCAAGAAATGTAAATGGCTTGAATTATAACGGGAATTGGGAATTGGAATTGCAGAAATCAGACAAGGAAAAGTAAATTGCGATAAACAGAAAAGTAGAAAAGGAATTAAAATGAAACAGATCTCAACTGGAAATGTAAATAAACTTAGAGACGCATTTAACAGAGAAATTAAAATGAAAACTCCAGATCTCAAGACCCAAGAGACTAGATAACCAAGTCTAGATCTCAATGCCTTCCTAGATCCAAATTCAGAATTCAATTGCAAGAAAAGTAAAGATCAAGCAGTAGAAGAAAGGAATTCAAATATGGATTTCTCAAAAAGTGCAGTAAATAAAACAGAGAGATCTCAGGATGGGATTAAAACAGAATTCCTTCAATTCTCCAACACCCAAGATTCAAATAAAGTGTAAATGAAATTGAAATTAAGAAAACTAAGAGAAAGAGAATTCAATTCTTCTTCCCCAAGACTTAGAATCTCCAAATAACTCCTAACCAAAAGCTCTCCCAAAATCACTCAGCAAAACTAAAACGGAAAAAGCTTCTCAAAAACTTAAATTCTAAGCTATTTATACACTCTCTTCAAATGATCTTCAAGCCTTGAATTGGGCCTTTGCTCTTGATGGAATTGGGTTGACAAAAGCCTCTGTTGATTGCTCTTGGAGTTGGAGAGAAACCCACTTGTGAACCGGGCCATTAACCATTAAAGCTTGAGTAAAAGTTTGAGGCAAACTTTTACTCAAGCTTTTCATATCAGCTAGCCTTCCTTGCTGTCATCCACGTTTGAGCCAAAGTTTGAGGTCAAACTTTGAGCCAAACGTGGATCCCTCTTGTATGCCTCTTGGTCAACGTTTGCCTAAAAGCTTGAGGGCAAACGTTGGCGCAAGCTTTTGCTCCCTGGGTGTGTTTGTTGTGGCGCCAACGTTTGCCTAAAAGCTTGAGGTCAAATGTTGGCGCAAGCTTTTGCTCCCTCCAGGGTGTGTTTGTTGTGGCGCCAACGTTTGCCTAAAAGCTTGAGGTCAAACGTTGGCACAAGCTTTTGCTCCCTCCAGGGTGTGTTTGTTGTGGCGCCAACGTTTGCCTAAAAGCTTGAGGTCAAACGTTGGCGCAAGCTTTTGCTGCCTCCAGGGTGTAGTCAAGCTCCTCCAAAAGTTTGAGCTAAAGTTTGAGCCAAGCTTTGGCTCAAGCTTTTTGTTCTCTCTTGCTCTTTGTCATTCCTTCTTTCTTCAACCTTCTTCAAATCTCTTTTCACCTATCATCAATCAATCAAAGACATCAAAGCTATGCTCAAAATCATGAGATTGTTATTCTTTCATAATATATGACAGTTATAACACAAAATCTCATGAAATTGCATTAATTTATCCATGGTTGATTGAATCAAAGGAAACATGAAATTCTACCCAATTGGCTTACTTATGGCTCAAGAAAGTGCATAAAATCAATTGAAAACAATGGAAAAAGGCTAGTGAAACTAGGCTAAGATGACTTGTCATCACAACACCAAACTTAAAGCTTGCTTGTCCCCAAGCAAGAAAAGAATTATTGAGAAGAAAGAATGAAATGGAAGAAGATGTTCATGCTAGCAGAGTAATATTGGTAGCTCATGGGATTCTATGTAGATATGTAAATACTCACTTCTTATTGACATTTAGGCCTAGAAAGTCTCCTTCAAGCATCAAGCAACACACTGCTATGACCTCTCATTATTCCTTTGTCCTTGACTATTATTTTCTTTATTAGCTTTAGTTCAGTGTCATGTGTAACAAGCTCTTTTCTTTCTTTATGCTTGACACATTATTCACTATAGACACTTGGCTCACATTCCTTCTTAGAACATTGATGCCCAGCACCTCTTTGGGTTACTAAATACCTTGTAGTTAGGTTGCTCTTGATAGTGGACTTTCAGTTGATGATCCCGGGTTAGTTAACCCAAGGCACCAAGTGTTGATGCACTCC
Organism: Arachis ipaensis; assembly: GCF_000816755.2. Taxonomy (NCBI): domain Eukaryota; kingdom Viridiplantae; phylum Streptophyta; class Magnoliopsida; order Fabales; family Fabaceae; genus Arachis; species Arachis ipaensis. The sequence goes on along the minus strand of NC_029793.2, from coordinate 41,045,668 downwards.
AAAGAACTTAATAATCCAAGCAGATCCTAGTACAAAGACACCACAGGCATATATTCTAAGGTTCAAGCTATTGGTGTCTAGCTTTGTTTCTTTTTATTTTTCTTTTGTTCTGTTGCCATTTTTGGCTTTTTCTTTTCTCTTTTTGTTTTTCTTTTTAATCTAGGACTTTTATTTGATTGAGATTCATAGACAGTGAGCTACTTTCTACTTAAAAGGAGACAGTCTAGTTCTTTTATTCACTAAAAGTGAGCTATCATACAATCATGCATTCATACCACCACTCACTATTATTGTACTTCCAGCTAACAAAGAACTATCTCATTTCACATTCCAAACATTTCTTTTATTAAATTAAAGATGCAGGGGATAAAGCATGCATTTAGTTAGGTGAAAGTAAACACACAAGCACACACTTAGACTATCTTTCTTATTGCCAAGAGTGAGTCTGCCTATACTAGATGAACACTTTAGCAAGTCATCAGTCGAAGCATTTTTCAACCGCAAGAGTTAAGTATAGATACAACCTATTGGTTTGCAGTTCTTTTGTTCTTCCTTCTGTTGTACCCCTTTTTAGTTGTGGTGCATGATGTCTTCAATTGGTGGTTAGTTCCCTGCATAATTCTCAAAAGTTGCTTGTTTCTTAAGCCCTTAGGTGACTGGTTAGTATGTATGAATTGAGTGTGGCTTTTGGATTTAATTTGGTGTGGGAACACCAAACTTAATTCCTTGCCACTTCCTCTGATGCAACATGTTAACTATATGTAAAATCTTGTATCCTCGCTAATGGTTATGGAGTTAAAACTAGAAAGCAGTTAAGTAGTTGAATAATCTGTTTGATTGCTTGGAGCTAGTATTGTGCAGGAGGTGAGAATGTGTTTTTAAATGAGGTTTTGGTGGAACACCAAACTTAGAATCCTTCATTCTCCCTTAAATTGTTTTGGTGTGCAACACCAAACTTAGCTCCTTGCAATGCATACCAATTATTCAACATTTTTATTGCAAAGGTTATGAAAAGAAAACTACCTCAGGTTGGGTTGCCTCCCAACAAGCGCTCTTTTAATGTCACTAGCTTGACACCTTTCATTCTTTTTAAGAGGGCTGTAGACTCTGAACCTCTTTTTCCTTGTCCCACTGTCCTCCTAAGTACAGCTTTGCTCTGTGACCATTTGCTATGAATTGACTCTTTGTTACTTCGTCCAGCAATTCAATACTCCCATAAGGAAAAACCTTGGTTACCAAATATGGACCAGTCCACTTAGATTTAAGTTTGCCAGGGAACATCTTGAGTCGTGAGTTGTACAAGAGTACTTGCTGCCCAGGTTTGAATTCTTTCTTCAAGATCCTTCTGTTATGCCACCTCTTGGCTTTTTCTTTATATATCTTGGCACTTTCATAGGCTTCTAGCCTAAATTCATCCAGCTCATTTAGCTGCAACAACCTTTTCTCCCCTGCTGCTTCAAAGTCAAGGTTTAGGAGTTTAGTAGCCCAAAACGCTTTGTGTTCAAGCTCTACAGGGAGGTGACAGGATTTGCCATATAATAGCTGAAAGGGAGACTTCCCAATGGGAGTTTTGAAAGCCGTTCTGTATGCCCAGAGTGCATCCTCTAGCTTCCGAGCCCAATCTTTTCTTGTACTTCCTACTGTCTTCTCCAAGATCTTCTTCAATTCCCTATTTGCTAGTTCAGCCTGACCATTGGTCTGGGGGTGATATGGCGTGGCTACTTTATGAATGACTACATATTTGTGGAGGAGTTTCTCCATCTACTTGTTGCAAAAATGGCTACCACCGTCACTCACAAGACCCTTGGGAACTCCATATCTAGTGAAGATATGCTTCTTAAGGAATTGAAGGACAATTTGTGCATCACAAGTGGTTGTGGCTATGGCTTCCACCCACTTTGAGACGTACTCTACTGCTACCAAGATATATCTAAAGGAATAGGAAGGGGAAAAGGGTCCCATGAAATCAATTCCCCATAGATCAAATAATTCCAATTCCAAAATGAAGTTTTGAGGCATTTTGTTCCTTCTTGTCAGTCCTCCTGCTCTCTGGCATTCGTTACATTGGTGAACATACTCTCTGGCATCCTTGAAGATAGTTGGCCAATAGAAGCCACTCTGCAGTATCTTTGCAGCTGTTCTTTCTGGGCCAAAGTGTCCACCATAAGCTGAGTCATGGCAATGCCACAAGATATCCCTTATTTCACTCTCAGGGACACACCTTCTAATTATTCCATCAGAACATCTCTTAAACAGGAAGGGTTCATCCCACAAGAATTTCCTTACTTCATTGATTAACTTCTTCACTTGTTGCTTAGAGAACTCTTGAGGTATCTTCCTTCCCACTTTGTAGTTCGCTATGTCAGCAAACTAAGGTGCTTGCTGAATCTGCAAGAGGTGCTCATCTGGGAAGCTTTCATTCACGGGCTGGGAGGCTTTTTGAATTGTTTCTTGCGGTAGCCTCGACAAATGATCAGCAACTCAGTTTTCAGTACCCTTCCTGTCCCTTACCTCAATGTCAAACTCTTGTAGGAGCAATATCCACCTGATAAGTCTTGGTTTAGCATCCTGTTTTGACATCAAATACTTAAGGGCAGCATGGTCAGTATAAACCACAATTTTGGATCCTATCAAGTATGATCTAAACTTATCAAATGCATAAACTACAGCTAGCAATTCCTTCTCTGTTGTGGTGTAATTTTTTTGAGCTTCATTCAACACTTTACTTGCATAATATATGACATGATGCAAGTTTCCCTTCTTTTGTCCAAGAACAGCACCAATTGCAATGTCACTTGCATCACACATAAGTTCAAAAGGCAGCTCCCAATCCGGGGGTGTGATGATTGGTGCTGTTGTGAGTCTGTTTTTTAAAGTTTCAAAGGCATGCTGGTAGTTTTCATTAAAAACAAAGGGATTATCGATCATTAATAGATTACTCAAAGGTTTGGCTATTTTTGAAAAATCCTTGATAAACCTTCTATAAAATCCTGCATGCCCTAAGAAACTTCTAACAGATTTCATATTAGTTGGTGGAGGGAGTTTTTCTATGATCTCAACCTTTGCCTTGTCAACCTCTATCCCTTTTCTTGAAACTTTATGACCAAGAACAATCCCTTCGGGTACCATGAAATGGCACTTCTCCCAGTTCAAAACCAAATTAGTTTCTTGGCACCGTTTCAAGACAAGAGTTAGATGGTTCAGGCAAGCGTTGAAATTATCACCAAAAACAGAAAAGTCATCCATGAAGACCTCTAGAAACTTTTCGACCATATCAGAGAAAATGGAAAGCATACACCTCTGAAATGTGGCTGAGGCGTTGCATAGCCCAAATGGCATTCTCCTGTATGCAAAAACTCCAAATGGACATGTGAAGGTAGTCTTCTCTTGGTCCTTGGGATCCATCACAATTTGATTGTACCCAGAATATCCGTCCAAAAAGCAATAATAGGCATGGCCGGCCAATCTTTCCAGCATCTGATCAATAAATGGGAGAGGGAAATGATCTTTCCTTGTGGCATCATTCAATCTTCTATAGTCTATGCACATTCTCCACCCAGTCACTGTTCTAGTAGGGATTAACTCATTCTTCTCATTAGTGATGACCGTCATTCCTCCTTTCTTTGGTACAACTTGAACCGGGCTCACCCATGAGCTATCAGATATTGGGAAGATTATCCCTGCATTCCACAACTTCATTACTTCCTTCTGGACAACTTCCTTCATTGTGGGATTTAGCCTTCTTTGAGGTTGAACCACTGGTTTGAAATTGTCCTCCAAGAGGATCTTATGCATACACACTGCAGGGCTGATGCCTTTCAGGTCGTCAATGGTCCATCCCAAAGCATCTTTGTGAGCTTTGAGTACATCAAGAAGTTCTCCTTCTTCTTTTTTTGTCAGGGATGAATTAATGATCACTGGAAAGCTCTCTGATGTGCCAAGGAATGCATATTTGAGATGAGTGGGTAATGGCTTCAGTTCTTGTTTTTGTACTTCTTCCTTCTTCCCTTGTTTTTCCTCTTGTTCAATGGAAATCCCGGCTACTTGTTCCTCTGTTGTCTCTTGACTTCCTTCTTGCTCTTGAGGATTGTCTTCCAACATTTCTTCTACTAAACTCTCTATCATATCCACTCTCATGTAATCCTCTTGCTCAGGAATGTGTTGCATTGACTTGAAAACGTTTATGACCATTTGTTCATTGTGGACCCTGAAGATCATCTCTCCTTTTTCTACATCAATGATGGCTCTTGCTGTGGCTAGAAATGGCCTTCCCAAAATGATTGAATTGTTTCCTTCCTCTTCAGTATCCAAAATCACAAAATCTGCTGGGAAAATAAACTCCCCAACCTTTACCAACAGATTCTCCACGATTCCATTGGGTGTTTTGATTGATCTATCAGCCATGACCAATGACATCCCGGTGGGTTTAAGTTCTTCTATGGCAAGCTTTCTCATCATTGAAAGAGGCATTAAGTTGATGCTGGCACCAAGGTCACAGAGAGCTTTGTTGAGAACTATTCTGCCAATGGTTCATGAGACTACAAAGCTTCCTGGATCCTTGAGTTTTGGTGGAATGCCCCTTTGAATCACAGCACTGCATTCCTCGGTGAGCAACACGGTTTCCTTCTCAAGCCAACTCCTCTTCTTGTTGATAAGTTCTTTTAAGAACTTTGCATACAAGGGCATTTGCTCAAGTGCTTCAGCTAAGGGAATATTGATCTCCAACTTCTTGAAGATTTCAAGAAATTTTGGGAAATGTTGGTCCTTAGTCTCTTTGCTGAACCTCTGAGGGTATGGCAGTGGAGGTGTAATACTTTTTCCCACTTGCTGTTGTCCCTGAATCGCTTCTTCTTCTCCTTTTTGTAAAGTGGTTGGTTGGTTTTCTTTCCTTCTTTGCTTCTCAGTGCTCTTGTTTGGCATCACATCTTGATCATTGGCTTCTTCTGCCTGTGTTGGCTTTTCCTCCTCTATGGGCCTTTTGCTGTTCTCTACTTGCTTCTTTGTGGTGTCATTGTTGCTCATCAATGTTCTCCCACTTCTTAACTGTATCGCTTTGCACTCTTCCTTAGGATTTGGAATTGTGTCACTTGGCAGGGAACTTGATGGTCTCTCTGTTGCAAGGTGTTTAGATAGCTGACCAATTTGCCTCTCCATATTCTTTATGGAGGCTTCTTGGTTCTTGGCTGTCATTTCTTGGTGTTTCCACATTTTGTCTATTAAGGTTTCCAGGTTAGTGATTCTTTGAGATTCTGGTGATGTTTGTGGTTGGTTGTGAGGTGTGGATGGTGGATGGTAGGCATTTTGGTTAGTGGGTTGGTTATTGGATTGATAATGGTTGGAGTTGGGGTAGTTGTTTTGGGGTTTTCTGTAAGGGTTTTGGTTAGTTTGCTGCTGGTTGTAGTTTTGGTTATTTCTTGAAGTGTTTTGGTTTGAGTTCCTCTGCCATGGTTGTTGGTTCTGGTTGTGATTATCCCCCCATCTGAGGTTTGGGTGGTTCTTCCAGGATGGATTGTAGGTGTCACCATACACCTCATTTGATCATTGGTTGTGCATATACTGCACTTGCTCTTGTTGTTGTTCTTCATGGTTCTCCTCATTCTGCCCCCAAGGGGTTGTTGGTTGGCTTGTGGCACTCACTGATGCTACTTGTAGGCCATCAATTCTTTTGGCCATTTGCTCAAATTGTTGTTGAATTTGCTGCTGCATCATTTTGTTTTGAGCCAGGATTGAGTCCACTCCTTCCAACTCCATCACTCCTTTCCTCTGTGATGGTTGGCGTTGCCTTTGGTGAGCAAAGAAATACTGGTTGTTGGCCACCATATCAATGAGATTTTGGGCTTCCTCTGCAGTTTTCATTAGTTGTAAAGAGCCTTCTGCTGAATAATCCAAAGCCTCTTGAGATTTCAATGTCAAGCCTTCATAGAAATTCTGCAATCTGTCCCACTCACTAAACATTCCCGGTGGACACTTCCTGATCAAAGCTTTGTATCGTTTCCATGCCTCATACATGGGTTCAGCATCCATTTGAGTGAATGTTTGCACTTCAGTCTTCAATCTAATAACTCTTTGAGGTGGATGAATTGAGTCCACTCCTTCCAACTCCATCACTCCTTTCCTTTGTGATGGTTGGCATTGCCTTTGGTGAGCAAAGAAATACTGGTTGTTGGCCACTATATCAATGAGATTTTGGGCTTCCTCTGCAGTTTTCATGAGTTACAAAGAGTCTCCTACTGAAAAATCCAAAGCCTCTTGAGATTTCAATGTCAAGCCTTCATAGAAATTCTGCAATCTGTCCCACTCACTAAACATTCCCGGTGGGCACTTCCTGATTAGAGCTTTGTATCGTTCCCATGCCTCATACAAGGGTTCAACATCCATTTGAGTGAATGTTTGCACTTCATAAACAGAAAAGAAAAAGTGCTTGATCTAGATCTCCACTTCACTTAATCATTGTCAATCTATTTCAATCCCCGGCAACGGCACCAAAAACTTGATGTGTATTTTTGGAAAAAAAAAAACAAATTCCAAACACCCAAATCTAACCGGCAAGTGTACCGGGTCGCATCAAGTAATAATAACTCACGTGAGTGAGGTCGATCCCACAGGGATTGTAGGATTGAGCAATTTTAGTTTTTGTGGTTGATTTAGTCAAGCGAATCAAGTATTGGTTGAGTGATTTGTAATTAACTGAAATTTAAATTGCATGAAAATTAAAGGGAGAGGGATAATTGTAGTAAAGTAAAGAGAACAAAAAAAATAAAAGTGCTGAATCTTAAAGAACAAGAAATTAAATGGCAGAAACTTAGAACGCAAGAAATGTAAATTACAGAATCTTAAAGTGCAAGAAATGTAAATGGCTTGAATTATAACGGGAATTGGGAATTGGAATTGCAGAAATCAGACAAGGAAAAGTAAATTGCGATAAACAGAAAAGTAGAAAAGGAATTAAAATGAAACAGATCTCAACTGGAAATGTAAATAAACTAGGAGACGCATTTAACAGAGAAATTAAAATGAAAACTCCAGATCTCAGGACCCAAGAGACTAGATAACCAAGTCTAGATCTCAATGCCTTCCTAGATCCAAATTCAGAATTCAATTGCAAGAAAAGTAAAGATCAAGCAGTAGAAGAAAGGAATTCAAATATGGATTTCTCAAAAAGTGCAGTAAATAAAACAGAGAGATCTCAGGATGGGATTGAAACAGAATTTCTTCAATTCTCCAACACCCAAGATTCAAACAAAGTGTAAATGAAATTGAAATTAAGAAAACTAAGAGAAAGAGAATTCAATTCTTCTTCCCCAAGACTTAGAATCTCCAAATAACTCCTAACCAAAAGCTCTCCCAAAATCACTCAGCAAAACTAAAATGGAAAAAGCTTCTCAAAAACTTAAATTCTAAGCTATTTATACACTCTCTTCAAATGATCTTCAAGCCTTGAATTGGGCCTTTGCTCTTGATGGAATTGGGTTGACAAAAGCCTCTGTTGATTGCTCTTGGAGTTGGAGAGAAACCCACTTGTGAACCGGGCCATGAACTATTAAAGCTTGAGTAAAAGTTTGAGGTAAACTTTTACTCAAGCTTTTCATATCAGCTAGCCTTCCTTGCTGTCATCCACGTTTGAGCCAAAGTTTGAGGTCAAACTTTGAGCCAAACGTGGATCCCTCTTGTATGCCTCTTGGCCAACGTTTGCCTAAAAGCTTGAGGGCAAACATTGGCGCAAGCTTTTGCTCCCTGGGTGTGTTTGTTGTGGCACTAACATTTTCCTTAAAGCTTGAGGTCAAACGTTGGCGCAAGCTTTTGCTCCCTCCAGGGTGTGTTTGTTGTGGCGCCAATGTTTGCCTAAAAGCTTGAGGTCAAACGTTGGCACAAGCTTTTGCTCCCTCCAGGGTGTGTTTGTTGTGGTGCCAACGTTTGCCTAAAAGCTTGAGGTCAAACGTTGGCGCAAGCTTTTGCTCCCTCCAGGGTGTAGTCAAGCTCCTCCAAAAGTTTGAGCTAAAGTTTGAGGCAAGCTTTGGCTCAAGCTTTTTGTTCTCTCTTGCTCTTTGTCATTCCTTCTTTCTTCAACCTTCTTCAAAGCTCTTTTCACCTATCATCAATCAATCAAAGACATCAAAGCTATGCTCAAAATCATGAGATTGTTATTCTTTCATAATATATGACAGTTATAACACAAAATCTCATGAAATTGCATTAATTTATCCATGGTTGATTGAATCAAAGGAAACATGAAATTCTACCCAATTGGCTTACTTATGGCTCAAGAAAGTGCATAAAATCAATTGAAAACAACGGAAAAAGGCTAGTGAAACTAGGCTAAGATGACTTGTCATCACAAAGTTCCATAAATTCAATGCATATGTGTGGTAATCTAAAGGAAATGCATGAGTGTGTGAAAAAGTGAAGTATGGATAGTTAGGTTTGTTTAGAATTGTATAGGTTGTCATAGGTTAGGTGGAAAGTTTAAGTTAATCAAAGATTCAAATCTCTAGCTCACTTGACCATATGCATCCTACATTGACCCTAGCCCCATTACAACCTATGGGAAAGCCCTCATGATATTTATATGCATGCATACAGTAATTGTTGATTATTAGATGAAAAACAAATCTTGGAAAACATGATTAGGGGAGAATTGAGTGAATCAACCCCATACACTTGAGTGCCTAGAGCGGATACACATCCGGTGAGGGTTCAATCGCTCAATTACATGTTTCCACCCATGATCATCTTTTCTTGCAAGTTTGTAAAATCTTTCAATGATTCGATCCAATTGTGGTTTGCTTGATTGCTATTGCATTGGCCATTGTGCTTGCATGTATATTCTTGGAGATTGATTTATTTTGACTAAGCCATTGCTTTCATGTAAATAGGTTACATATAGATAGATTGCATTTAGTTAGTTTGCATTGAATAAATGTTGATACCCTTTGCTTCTTTCTTGATTTTAGCATGAGGACATGCTTGGTTTAAGTGTGGGGAGATTTGATAAACCCCGATTTCATGGTTTATCTTGTGCTTATTTTGGGAGATTTTATCACCTTCTCCCACATTTATTCAATGAAATAGCATGGTTTTGTAATTCTCCCTTGAATTATGCTTAAGTGTAAAAACATGCTTTTTAGGCCCTTAAATTGGTGATTTTGATTCACTTTAACTCTATTCGATGCCTTGATGTGTTTGTTAAGTGATTTCAGGTTCATAAGGCAAGTATTGGATGGAAGAAATGAGGAGAAAAGCATACAAAGTGGAGAATGCATGAAGAAACAAAGATTAGGAATGCATCAATGGGTGCACACGCGTACAAGGCACGCACGCGCAGAAGTGATTTCACATAAGGACGCGCACGCGTACAAGGCGCATCCACGCGGATGAAGAAACAGCCAATCGACACGCACGCGCACATGGCGCGTACGCGCCGATACTCTCACGTGACCCACTTAAAGGCAAAACGCTGGGGGTGATTTCTGAGTGTATTTCATGCAGAATTGAAGTCCAAGCAAAGGGAGAGCAATTAGTAAGTCAACATGAGCCTTTAGTTAGTTTTCTAGAGAGAGAAGCTCCCTCTTCTTTCTAGAATTAAGTTAGGATTAGGTTAGATTGTTATAGATCCATGTTTAATTCCTTGCTTTCATCTTGTTTCTTTTATGATTTCTCATGTCTACATCTTGATCTTCTTAGTTCTAATGTTAATTTCTCATTTTATCTTCTTTATGATGATGACTCATGTGGATTTGGTTACAATTAATGCAATTTGATGTTGATGTTTCTTTCATGATTGATCTTGCTTGCTATTGTTAAGTTCTTGCTTATGATATTCATGGTTCTCTTTAATTTTAGCAATTTGGGATGTTTACTTTTCTTGCCTACTAGGTGTTTGATAAAATGTTTCCTATAGTTTTTGAGTAGTTCTCTTGACCCTTGGCCTAGGCTAAAGGGGATTGAGTGATCTTAAGTCCTTGGGTTGTGTTGAATTGGTAATTTTAGAACCCTTGTGGATCAATTTGATAACCATTGACTCTAATCTACTACTAAATCAATTAGTAGCTAGGTTGGGACTTATGGATTGATGTTGATCAAGCCATTTGACGTACTCCAAGCCTAGGAGTAGACATTACATACTTAAGGCTTTAGAGAGTAGACCTAATGAGCTCGGTTTCGCATGATCACCAATTCTTGAATTGTTGACAAGGATAGTGATCTCAATTACCTAAGTCGTAGCCAAGAGTCCTTTACCTTGCTTATTTTAATTGCTTGTTTGAGTTATTTTCCTTGTCATTTACTTTATTGCCCTCGTATCAATCAAACCCCCCTTTTTATCCCTTCATAGCTAATAATTGACCACTTCATTGCTATCCTCGTGAGACGACCCGAAGTCTAAATACTTCGGTTAATTCTTATTTGGGGTTTGTACATGTGACAACTCAAATTTTTTATGTGAAAATTGTTTGTTAGTTTCGAGCTATGCTTACAACAAAGTTATTATTTCTACTAGAGAAATTCTAGATCGACACGGCAATTTTCATCTATCACTTTTCATGCTTCCTCTCTATGGTTACAGAAGAAGATCCTTAAGCCTTAAATGAAGGACTAAATCTCCTCTGTCCACATCAATTACAGCTCTTGCTGTGGCTAAGAAGGGTCTTCCAAGGATAATGGATTCATCCTCATCCTTCACAGTGTCTAGGATTATGAAGTCAGCAGGGATGTACAGGCCTTCAACCTTCACTAAGACATCGTCTACAAGTCCATAAGCCTGTTTCATTGATTTGTCTGCCATCTCTAGTGAGATTCTTGCAGCTTGTACCTCAAAGATCCCTAGTTTCTCCATTACCGAGAGTGGCATGAGGTTTATTCCTGACCCCATGTCACACAGAGCCTTCTCTTGCTGAACCAAGGCATTCAGTTCATTGATGAGCAATGGATGTTCATCCTCCCAAGTCTCATTACCAAATAACTTGGCATTCAGCTTCATGATTGCTCCTAGATACAGAGCAACTTGCTCTTCAACAATATCTTCATCTTCTTCAGAGGAAGAATACTCATCAGAGCTCATGAATGGCAACAGTAAGTTCAGTGGAATCTCTATGGTCTCAGTATGAGCCTCAGATTCCTTTGGTTCCTCAGGAAGGAACTCCTTAGTGGTCAGTGGACATCCATTGAGGTCCTCCTCACTGGAATTCACTACCTCTTCCTTCTCTATAGGTTCGGCCACTTTGGGTATATTTATGGCCTTGCACTCTCTTCTGGGATTCTCTTCTATATTGGTTGGGAGAGTACTAGGAGGGATTTCAGTAACTCTTTTACTCAGCTGTCCCACTTGTGCCTCCAAATTTTTTATGGAGGACCTTGTTTCAGCCATAAAACTGAGAGTGGTCTTAGATAGATCAGAGACTATGGTTGCTAAGTCAGAGAGGCTCTGCTTAGAATTCGCTGTCTATTGCTCAGAAGATGATGGAAAAGGTTTGCTATTGTCAAACCTATTTCTCCCACCATTATTATTATTGAAGCCTTGTTGAGGCTTCTGTTGATCCTTCCATGAGAAATTTGGATGATTTCTCCATGAAGGATTATAGGTGTTTCCATAGGATTCTCCCATGTAATTCACCTCTTCCATTGCAGGATTCTCATGGTCATAAGCTTCTTCTTCAGAGGAAGCTTCTTTGTTACTACCGGATACAGCTCCATAAGTCTGTAGACCTCAGGATTAACCCCATTGGTCTTAACAGTATCACAGATTTGCAAGAATTCAGCTAAGAACTGATGAGGATCTTCCAATGGAAGTCCATGAAACTTGCAATTCTGCTGCATTAGAGAAACTAATTGAGGCTTAAGCTCAAAGTTGTTTGCTCCAATTGTAGAAATTGAGATGCTTCTTCCATAGAAGTCAGAAGTTGGTGCAGTAAAGTCACTAAGCATCTTCCTTGCATCTCTACCATTGTTATTGGGTTCGGCTGCCATGTCTTCCTCTTTTTCGAAAATTTCTATAAGGTCCTCTCCAGAGTGTTGTGCTTTAGCTTCTCTTAGCTTCCTCTTTAGAGTCCTTTCAGGTTCAGGATCAGCTTCAACAAGAATGTCCTTATCCTTGTTCCTGCTCATATAAAAAAGAAGAGAACAAAAAAAAAGAAGATGAATCCTCTATGTCACAGTATAGAGATTCCTTTATGTGAGTAGAAGAATAGAAGAATAGAATGAAGAAGGAGGAAGAAATTCGAACACAGAGAGAGAGGGTTCGAATTATGAGTAGAAGAAAAGTGCTAGTAAATAAATAAATAGAAAGAGATGAGAGAGCGAGTGTATTCGAATTTTAATTAAAAGAAAAATAAAATATTTTTGTTTTTATTTTAATTATGAGTTAGAATTCGAAAATTTAAGAAAAGGAATAAGATTAAGTTAGAATTTAAAACAATTAGTTAATTAAAAAAGAGTTTTGAAAAAGTGGTTAGTGATTTTCGAAAATTAGAGAGAGAAAAGTAATTAGGTGGTTTTTAAAAAGATAAGAAATAATAAACTTTTAAAATCAAACAAAAAGTCAAGTAGTTAATTGAAAAAGATTTGAAAATAAATTTTGAAAAGATAAGAAGTTAGAAAAAGATTTTGAAATTAAATTTTTAAAAATATATGATTGAAATTTATTTTGAAAAATATTTGAAAAAAAAAATTAAAAAGATTTGATTTTCAAAATCAAAGTTGATGACTTGACTAACAAGAAACTAAAAGATATGATTCTAGAATTTAAAGATTGAACCTTTCTTAATAAGAAAGTAACAACTTGAAATTTTTGAATAAAAACATTAATTGTTAGTAAAGTTTTCAAAAATATGAAATAAAATTAAGAAAAAGATTTTGAAAATTTATTTTGAAGAATTTTCGAAAAACATAAAAGAAAAAATGAAAAAGATTTTATTTTGAAAAAGATTTGAAAAGATAAAGTTTTTAAATTGAAATTTTGACTTGACTAACAAGAAACAACTAAATTTTGAAAATTTTTAACTAAGTCAACCCAAAATTTCGAAATTTATGAGTAAAATAAGGGAAAGTTACTATTTTTTATTTTTGAATTAATGACGAAATAAAAAAAAAAACACAACAAAATAACACAAGACATAAGAATTTAAGATCAAAACAAATAATGCATGCAAGAACACTTTGAATGTCAAGATGAACACCAAGAACACTTTGAAGATCATGACGAACATCAAGAACATATTTTTGAAGATTTTTAAGAAAAGAAAGACATGCAAGACACCAAACTTAGAAATTTTTAATGTTTAGACACTAATAATTCGAAAATGCAAATGAAAAACAAGAAAAGACATAAAACAAGAAAAATTAAAGATCAAACAAGGAAAATCATCAAGAACAACTTGAAGATCAAAGAAGAACACCATGCATGAATTTTCGAAAATTTAAGAAAATAAAAAAATGCAATTGACACCAAATTTAAAATTTGACAGTAGACTCAAACAAGAAACACAAAATTTTTTTGGTTTTTATGGTTTTATTAATTTTTTTTGTATATTTTTCGAAAATAAAAATAAAAATAAAAAGCTTAAACATAAAATAAAATTACCCAATCTAAGCAACAAGATGAACGGTCAGTTGTCCAAACTCGAACAATCCCCGGCAACGGCGCTAAAAACTTGGTGCACGAAATTGTGATTCACACTTTTCACAACTCCGCACAACTAACCATCAAGTGCACTGGGTCGTCCAAGTAATACCTTACGTGAGTAAGGGTCGATCCCACGGAGATTGTCGGCTTGAAGCAAGCTATGGTGATCTTGTAAATCTTAGTCAGACGGATTCAAATGGTTATGAGGTTTTGATAATTAAAAGATAAATAAAACATAAAATAAAATAAGATACTTATGTGATTCATTGGTGGGAATTTCAGATAACCGTTTGGAGATGCTTTGTTGCTTCTGAACCTCTACTTTCCTATTGTCTTCTTCCAACCATGCGTGCTCCTTTCCATGGCAAGCTGTATGATCCTCTCCGATGAAAAATATCAGGTACGATCTCTGCACGGCTAATCAACTGTCGGATTTCTCGTCTCGGATGAAAAATACCAGGTACAGCTACCGCACGGCTAATTAATCATCTGTCGGTTCTCACTAGCGTCGGAATAGGATCCTTATCCTATTGCACACTGTCACTGTGCCCAACATTCGCAAGTTTGAAGCTCGTCACAGTCATCCCTTCCCAGATCCTACTTGGAATACCACAGACAAGGTTTAGACTTTCCGGATCTCAGGAATGCTGCCAATGGTTCTAGCCTATACCACGAAGGTTCTAATCGCGGATTCGGATGCTCTGTTGTCAGCAGAGACGATGCGAATCGTGGCTTAGAGACCCAAGAGAATATACTCCGGCCGTCGTCCAATGACTACGTTGAACATCATGTAGACCGCTTGTGGTTGTCAGGCACGCGGATCTTGGCTAAGCGAGTAACAAAGATAGTGGGTGATTGTCACGGGTCACCCCTTCATTCTGAATTAACTGAATTAAGTACGAGAGTATATCTTGGAGAAGATGTAGGCATGAATTGAAAGAAAAACAATAGTACTTGCATTAATTCATGAAGAACAGCAGAGCTCCGCACCTTAATCAATGAGGTGTAGAAACTCCACCGTAGAAAATACATAAGAGGAAAAGGTATAGGCATGGCCGAATGGCCAACCTCCAAAACGTAACATAAGATGTGTTCCAAGGATCAAAGTCTCCGAATACAATAGTAAAAGGTGCTATTTATACTAAACTAGTTACTAGGGATTACAGAAAATAAGTAACTAAGTGCAGATAGTGCAGAAATCTACTTTTGGGGCCCACTTGGTGTGTGCTTGGGCTGAAAATTGAAGCTTTCACGTGCATAGGCCATTCTTGGAGTTAAACACCAGCTTGGGTGCCAGTTTGGGCATTTAACTCTAGTTCTGGTGCCAGTTCCGGCATTTTACTCCAGAAAAGGGTCTCTAACCAGCGTTTAGATGCCAGTTTGGGCCATCAAATCTCGGAAAACCTATAGACTATTATATATTGCTGGAAAGCCTAAGATGTCTACTTTCTAACGCAAGTGAGAGTGCGCCAATTAGGCTTCTGTAGCTCCAGAAAAGCCAATTCGAATGCAGGAGGGTCAGAATCCAGCAGCATCTGCAGTCCTTTCTCAGCCTCTGAATCAGACTTTTGCTCAGGTCCCTCAATTTCAGCCAGAAAATATTTGAAGTTATAGAAAAACACACAAAATCATAGTAAATTCTAGAAATGTGATTTTTGCATAAAAACTAATAAAAATATAATAAAAAGTAACTAAAACATACTAAAAACTATGTAAAAACAATGCCAAAAAGGGTGTAAATTATCCGCTCATCACAACACCAAACTTAAATTGTTGCTTGTCCCCAAGAAACTAAAACAAAATAGGATAAAAAGAAGAGAAAATAAAATAAATTTCAAATATATCAATGAAGATTAGTTCCAATTAGATGAGCGGGACTAGTAGCTTTTTGCTTCTGAATAGTTTTGGCATCTCACTTTATCCTTTGAAGTTCAGAATGATTAGAATCCCAATGACAGATCACGGCCATATTATTAAAAGCTTGGGGTAAAAACGGATTTCGTTCGAGTGCCCGAAAATAATATTCTAAAGCTTTTGTATGTTCTCCGTTACTTGTGTGAATAAGGCCTATGTTATAAAGTATATAACTTCGATCATAGGGATCAATTTTCAGTCGCATAGCCTCATAATAATTCTGTAAAGCTTCTGCATAATTTCCTTCAGATTGCGCCGACATCCGTTACAGTCGTCATTCAGTTCAAAGAATCTCCACTCCAGAACCGTACGTTATATTTTCATCTCATACGGCTCCTCCTTTATGTGTATAATGATAAAAAAATGAATACATTAAATCAAAAAAAGATTCCAGTATTCTCTCTCATTATCACCTGTGCAGGGCTAGTGTTTTTACAAGAAATCTCTAGCCAACCTTCCTGTAAAAGATCTTTTCTTAACATCAAGTTTGTTGGTACTGGATAAAAAAGATAACTCCAACAATATCTTTGTCCTCAACGCCGCTTAATTTCCCGGAATTAGTCACCTCAACACCCTTCGGTGGTTATACGGGTATCCAAAAATACGAATGAGATGGATGCTTGTTGTCCCAACCATTCTTGTTAGTTCCCATCCCGAAAAGAAAGGAAGAATTTTTTTACAAAGTTTTCGTGTTGTCGATTCCTAATCGTAGTGCTTCTTCCCCCATGCCGCCTATTGCTACTAGTGGAGTAAGGTTAATCTAACTCCATAGTATAGGTATAACCTTTCGCTTAATACTAAAAATCTATAATTGAAGCATATGAGGCTGCATTAATCGAGGATACTGGTGCACGAATTATGAATCACACTTTTCACAACTCGTACCACTGACCAGCAAGTGCACTGGGTCGTCCAAGTAATACCTCACGTGAGTAAGGGTCGAATCCCACAGAGATTGTTGGTTTGAAGCAATCTATGGTTATCTTATAAATCTTAGTCAGGAAGTCAATTATGTTTATCAGTTGAATTGCAAATAAACAATAGAGCATGGATTAAAGGTTACTTGTTATGCAGTAATGGAGAATATGTTGGAGTTTTGGAGATGCTTTGTCTTCTGAATCTCTGCTTTCCTCTGTCTTCTTGTTCACGCACACACGTCCTCCTATGGCAAGCTGTGTGTTGGTGGATCACCGTTGTCAATGGCTACCTTCCATCCTTCCAGTGAAAACTACGCTCACGCGCTCTGTCACAGCACGGCTAATCACCGGTTGGTCCTCGATCCGGTTGGAATAGGATTTACTATCCTTTAGCGTCTCTCACTAATGCCCAGCCTTCAGGAGTTTGAAGCTCGTCACAGTCATTCAATCCTTGAATCCTACTCGGAATACCACAGACAAGGTTTAGACTTTCCAGATTCTCATGAATGCCGCCATCAGTTCTAGCTTATACCACGGAGATTCTGATTAAGGAATCTAAGAGATACTCATTCAATCGTATATAGAACGGAGGTGGTTGTCAGGCACACGTTCATGATTTGAGGAAGGTGATGAGTGTCACAGATCATCACCTCCATCACAGTTAAGCGCGAATGAACATCTTAGATAGGAACAAGCGTGTTTGAATGGAAAACAGAAATACTTGCATTAATTCATCGAGACACAGCAGAGCTCCTCACCCCCAACAATGGGGTTTAGAGACTCATGCCGTCAGAGAATACAAAGTTTAGATCTAAAATGTCATGAGGTAGAAAATAAGTCTCTAAAAGTTGTTTAAATACTAAACTAGTAGCCTAGGTTTACAACAAATGAGTAAACTATGATGGATGATGCAGAGATCCACTTCTGGGGCCCACTTGGTGTGTGCTGGGACTGAGAATTATGCAATCCACGTGCAGAGGCTATTTGTGGAGTTGAACGCCAGTTTTTGTGCCAGTTTGGGCGTTCAACTCCAGCTTTTGATCCTTTTCTGGCGCTGGACGCCAGAATCGGGCAGAGAACTGGCGTTGAACGCCAGTTTACGTCATCTATCCTTTTGAAAAGTATGGACTATTATATATTTCTGGAAAGCCCTGGATGTCTACTTTCCAATGCAATTGGAAGCATGCCATTTCGAGTTCTGTAGCTCCAGAAATTCCACTTTGAGTGCAGGGAGGTCAGAATCCAACAACATCAGCAGTCCTTTTTCAGCCTGAATCAGATTTTTACTCAGCTCCTTCAATTTCAGCCAGAAAAATACCTGAAATTACAGAAAAACACACAACGCATAGTAAAGTCCAGAAATATGAATTTTTTTCTAACATAGCTACTTTATGAGTCTTGGCCGTGACCCTAAGCACTTTGTTTTCCAGTATTACCACCGGATACATAAATGCCACAGACACATAATTAGGTGAACCTTTTCAGATTGTGGCTCAGCTTTGCTAAAGCCCCCAATTAGAGGTGTCCAGGGTTCTTAAGCACACTCTTCTTTTTGCCTTGGACCTTGACTTTAACCACTCAGTCTCAAGTTTTCACTTGACACCTTCACGCCATAAGCACATGGCTAGTAGGCAACAGAGAATGCCCAATGAAGTCTAGCCATCCTCTGGCGACTGGTTTGAGATCCTCTCTCTTGAGTTGATTCGGGACACCCTTTGTGTTGGTGGTCCACTTGGCTCCAGGGATACATATGTCCTCTAGGATCTTATCCAGGTCAATGTCTGCTCTCATCATCCTCCTGTTGAAGGAGTCTGGATCGTCCTTTAGCTGAGGTAGCTTTAAGATCTCTCTGATCTTGTCAGGGTTGGTATGAACAATCTTTCCTCTGGCCATGGTCCAAAATTCATAGAAGGCAGTTCTAGATAGTTTTTGCTTGTCAGTCTGCCACATATTAGCATAGAACTCCTGGACCATGTTCCTTCCACAGACACATAACTGGGTGAACCTTTTCAGATTGTGACTCAGCTTTGCTAGAGTCCCCAGTTAGAGGTGTCCAGAGTTCTTAAGCATACTCTTTTTGCTTTGGATCACGACTTTAACCACTCAGTCTCAAGCTTTTCACTTGGACCTTCATGACACAAGCACATGGTTAGGGACAGCTTGATTTAGCCGCTTAGGCCAGAATTTTATTCCTTTGGGCCCTCCTATCCATTAATGCTTAAAGCCTTGGATCCTTTTTACCCTTGCCTTTTGGTTTAAAGGGCTATTGGCTTTTCCTGCTTATTTTTTCTTTTTCTTTCTTCTTTTTTTTTTATTTTTTGCCATTTTTTTCGCAAGCTTTGTGTTCTTCACTACTTTTTCTTACTTCAAGAATCAATTTTATGATTTTTCAGATTATCAATAACATTTCTCTTTTTTCATTATTCTTTCAAGAGACAACAATTTTAACATTCATAAACTTCACTATAAAAAATATGCATTGTTCAAGCATTCATTCAGAAAATAAAAAGTATTGCCACCTGGTGTGGCAAAATCGTGATCGTTCATTCCTTGGTAACGGTGCTAAGAACTTAATACGCACGTTCATAATCTTAATTCTTTGTCACAACTTCGTACAACTAACCAGCAAGTGCACTGGGTCGTCCAAGTAATAAACCTTACGTGAGTAAGGGTCGATCCCACGGAGATTGTCGGCTTGAAGCAAGCTATGGTCACCTTGTAAATCTCAGTCAGGCGGATTCAAATGGTTATAGAGTTTTGATAATTAAAAGATAATTAAAACATAAAATAAAGATAGAGATACTTATATAATTCATTGGTGAGAATTTCAGATAAGCGTATGGAGATGCTTTTGTTCCTTCTGAACCTCTGCTTTCCTACTGTCTTCATCCAATCCTTCATATTCCTTTCCATGGCAAGCTTTGTGTAGGGCATCACTGTTGTCAATGGCTACTTCATGTCCTCTCAGTGAAAATGCTCCAAGATGCGCTGTCACCGCACGGCTAATCATCTGTCGGTTCTCGATCATACTGGAATAAGATTCAGTAATCCTTTTGCGTCTGTCACTACGCCTAGCACTCGCGAATTTGAAGCTCATCACAGGCATCCCTTCCCAGATCCTACTCGGAATACCACAGACAAGGTTTAGACTTTCCGGATCTCAAGAATGGCCGCCAATAATTCTAGCCTATACCACGAAGACTCTAATCTCACGATCAGGAGGCTAAGAGATATGCATTCAAGCTTGCTTTCATGTAGAACGGAAGTGTTTGTCAGGCACGCGTTCAGAAGTGAGAATAATGATGAGCGTCACATAATCATCACATTCATCATGTTCTTGTGTGCGAATGAATATCTTAGAGAAGAAATAGGCTTGAATTGAATAGAAAAATAATAGTACTTTGCATTAATTCATGAGGAACAGCAGAGCTCCACACCTTAATCTATGGTGTGTAGAAACTCTACCGTTGAAAATACATAAGTGATAATGGTCCAGGCATGGCCGAATGGCCAGCCTCGCAAAGAGGGTTCAATCATCAAAACATGATCAAAAGATCTAAAAAGATGATCCCAAAGATAGATACTTAACATGATAGTAAAAAGTTCTATTTATACTAAACTAGTTACTAGGGTTACAGAAATGAGTAAATGATGCAGAAATTCACTTTCGGGCCCACTTGGTGTGTGCTTGGGCTGAGCATTGAAGCTTTCACGTGCAGAGATCTTCCTTGGAGTTAAACGCCAGTGTGTAACCTATTTCTGGCGTTTAACTCTGCTTTGCAACCTGTTTTTGGCGTTTAACTCCAGAATAGGGCAGAGAGCTGGCGTTGAATGCCAGTTTGCGTCATCTAAACTCAGACAAAGTATGGACTATTATATATTGCTGGAAAGCCCTGGATGTCTACTTTCCCACGCAATTGAGAGCGTGCCATTTGGACTTCTGTAGCTCCAGAAAATTCACTTTGAGTGAAGGGAGGTCAGAATCCAACAGCATATGCAGTCCTTCTTCAACCTCTAAATCTAATTTTTGCTCAAGTCCCTCAATTTCAGCCAGAAATTACCTAAAATCACAGAAAAACACACAAACTCATAGTAAAGTCCAGAAATGTGATTTTTATTTAAAAAATAATAAAAATATATTAAAAACTAATAAAATCATATTAAAAATTATATAAAAACAATGCCAAAAAGCGTATAAATTATCCGCTCATCACCACCACATCAAAATAATTAAACTATTTTCAAGATAGAATTCAAAACTCATGTACTTCTTTTTCTTTTTCAGAAAACATTTTTCATTTAAGAAAGGTGAAGGATTCATAGGACATTCATAGCTTTAAGATATAGACACTAAACATTGATGATCATATAATAAAGATCCACAAGTGATGTGTGAACAATGATAGTTGGGTCCCATAGTCGGTAGCTAGGTATGGATAAGGAGGCATAGAATACATATGGTGAGCTACAACAAAAGTCAAAGAGCCTAACATAGCTAAGTTAATAGATAATTGAGCATGCCATGAAGTTGTTAGGATCTCATATAGACCTTTATGACCCTGGCCTGTAAATGGACCCTTATGGGCCTCTAGGATCTCTTTTATACCATGACCAATCCCCCAGTTGGTTCTATACATGTGACCAGTTATCAGGAAAAGAATCGCAATAGCTAAATGATGGTGCGCAATATCAGTCAGCCATAAATCGCCAGTTACTAGATCTAATCCTCCACGAAAAGTAAGAAAATCCGCATATTTTGACCAATTCAAGGTGAAAAATGGAGTTGCTCTCTCGGCAAAACTGGGATAAAGTTGAGCCAAAAGATCCCGATTCAAGATAAATTCACGAAGAAGTGGAATCTCCTTTGGATCTATTCCAGCATTTAAAAATTGGTTAATTGGTAAAGATACATGTACTTGATGCCCGGCCCAAGAAAGAGATCCAAGTCCTAGTAATCCTGCCAAATGGTGATTCAACATAGATTCTACATCTTGGAACCATGCCAATTTTGGAGCAGCTTTGTGATAATGAAACCAACCAGCAAAAAGCATTAAGGCTGCAAATACTAATGCACCAATTGCGGTGCAATAAAGTTGTAATTCACTAGTTATTCCAGATGCTCGCCAAATCTGGAAAAAACCGGAGGTTATTTGTATTCCTCGGAAACCCCCGCCAACATCACCATTTAATATTTCTTGGCCCACTATTGGCCAAACCACTTGGGCACTAGGTCCAATGTGAGTTGGATCACTTAGCCATGCTTCATAATTGGAAAAACGAGCACCATGGAAATACATGCCACTAAGCCAAAGAAAGATGATGGAGAGTTGGCCGAAATGGGCACTAAATACTTTTCGGGAAATCTCCTCTAAATCACTAGTATGGCTATCGAAATCATGAGCATCAGCATGTAGGTTCCAAATCCAAGTAGTAGTATCGGGTCCCTTAGCTATTGTTCTTGAGAAATGACCGGGTTTTGCCCATTCCTCGAAAGAAGTTTTTATGGGATCTCTATCTACCAAAATCTTTACTTCGGGTTCCGGCGAACGAATAATCATTGAGCCCTCCTCCTTCCGGACAACACATACAAAGAGACCTGCCAATATAAAAAAAAAAAAGATTAGTGAACTTTTGAGAGATTTTTATATTGAGTTTCTTTCTATTCTATCTCCCATCTATCTATTCCAATTTTTTTCTTTAGTTATTCACTAGAACAATTATGATCCGGAAGTTAATCCGGGGCAAGTGTTCTAATCTATTATGACATAAGATATAGGCGCTCAACGGACCTTTTTGAATCCTCTAAAACTCCTTCTGGACTTTGAATTTCAATTCAATAATTTTTTTGTGCAACCTAGACTAGGGGATTCAGATTTGAATTTGAAATTCAAAGATGGAATTTATTTCATTTTATGTCTTATTAAATAATTTAATAGAAGAGATTATTATGCACTTTATTTCCAATTACGTGAGCAGTCATCAGCATTGCTAGAGGCCATACTGCTATTTCTTTTTAGTTTTTTTGAGTTCTATTTTTTTTTTTGAGTTTCACTTTTAGTTTGAATAACAGAAAAAAGACAAATTCTCTGCTGTATCCACATACCATTTATCTCTACGAAATACGAGACGAAAAAGAACGATTTTTTTAGAAGGGATATAATGGAATTTTTGGATTGACTATTACTATAGCCTAATATATTTATATAATAGATATATAGAATATTATTCTAAATTTTCAGTTTTATTGGATGGACTGATGTAGACAACAAACATTTAATTACATTAAATATACATTTAAATACATTAAATATACATTTAAATGAAATATGCATTAAATATTCTAAACTAAATATTAAATA
>NC_029793.2:41021342-41022323 GCF_000816755.2 Arachis ipaensis | reverse complement strand
ATAAAAAGATTGAGTTGAAAAAGATAAGATAGAAGATATAGTTTAATTTTGAAGAGATATGATAGATTTTTGAAAAAGATAAATCTGAATTTTGAAAAAGATAATATGGAGATTTGAAAAAGATATGGATTAGTTGAAAAGATTTTAGAGTGAAAAAAATAGATTTGTTTTCAGAAAAGATTTGAAAAGAGTTGGATTGAATTTGGAAAGAGGGATTTTTTGAAATTAAGGATTTTAGAAATCAGGGTTCTTAACATGTTCATGTAAAAATCATGCATTGAAACATAAAATTTGAAATTAGAATGGAAATACGTGTGGAAAAAATGAATTTGGCTCCTCCTTGCCTTCCTGGGCGTTCAACGCCCAGCTGCTGCCATTACTGGCGTTCAACGCCCAGTGGGTGCCTATTTCTGGCGTTGAACGCCCAGATTGCTACCATTACTGGCGTTCAGCGCCCAGTGGATGCCCATTTTGGGTTGAACGCCCAAAATGCACTTTTACTGGCGTTTTCTTGCCAGTGAGCTCGTTTTCTCTGTTTTGTGTGCCGAGGTCTTCTGTAAATGATTATTTACCTTGTTATCAATGAACTCTATATAAACAAATAAAAATAAAAATAGAAATAGGGCAAAATGCTTAGAGGATTGATGCCCCATGGCTGGGTTGCCTCCCAGCAAGCGCTTCTTTATTGTCTTTAGCTGGACCTTGCTGAGCTTTTAATCTAGCTTCAGCCTTGAGCAATCTTGCTCAACATTGCCTTCAAGATAATGCTTGATTCTCTGTCCATTGACAATGAACTTCTTATCAGAATCAATATCTTGAAGCTCCACATAACCATATGGTGATACACTTGTAATCACGTATGGTCCCCTCCACCGGGATTTCAGTTTCCCGGGGAATAGCCTGAACCTAGAGTTAAACAACAGAACCTTTTGTCATGGTTCAAAGATTCTAGATGACAGCTTTCTATCATGCCACTTTTTT
>NC_029793.2:40988629-41021318 GCF_000816755.2 Arachis ipaensis | reverse complement strand
GCCTGCAGGCACTCTGTGTCAAACACAAATGGCGTGTCAGCAGCTAGCAGGTTGCTTAGAGGTTTTGCGATTTTTGAAAAATCTTTTATAAACCTCCTATAGAATCCTGCATGCCCCAGAAAGCTTCTGATTGCCTTAACATTGGCAGGTGGTGGTAATTTTTCAATTACCTCTATTTTTGCTTGATCCACCTCTATTCCCTTGTTTGAGATTTTATGCCCAAGAACAATTCCTTCAGTCACCATGATGTGACACTTTTCCCAGTTTAAAACTAGGTTGGTCTCTTGGCATCTTTTCAGAACAAGTTTCAGGTGATCAAGACAGGAGCTGAATGAGTCTCCATATACTGAGAAGTCATCTATGAAGACTTTCAGAAATTTTTCCACCATATCAGAGAAAATAGAGAGCATGCATCTCTGGAAGGTTGCAGGCGCATTACATAGCCCAAATGGCATCCTTCTATAAGCAAACACTCCGGATGGACATGTGAATGCTGTTTTCTCTTTATCCTGGGGATCTACTGCAATCTGGTTATAGCCTAAGTAGCCATCCAAAAAGCAGTAATAATCATGACCTGCTAGTCTTTCTAGCATTTGGTCTATGAATAGTAAAGGAAAATAATCCTTTCTGGTGGCTGTATTGAGCCTTCTGTAGTCAATACACATGCGCCACCCTGTAACTGTTCTTGTAGGAACCAGTTCATTTTTTTCATTATGAATCACTGTCATGCCTCCCTTTTTTGGGACGACTTGAACAGGGCTCACCCAGGGGCTATCAGAAATATGATAAATAATCCCAGCCTCCAGTAATTTGGTGACCTCTTTCTGCACCACTTCTTTCATGGCTGGATTTAGCCGCCTCTGTGGTTGTACCAATGGTTTGGCATTATCCTCCAATAAGATTTTGTGCATGCATCTAGCTGGGCTTATGCCCTTAAGGTCACCTATGGACCACCCAAGAGCTGTCTTGTGTGTCCTTAGCACTTGAATAAGTGCCTCCTCTTCCTGTGAATTTAAAGCAGAGCTGATGATCACTGGAAAAGTGTCACCTTCTCCCAGAAACGCATATTTCAAGGATGGTGGTAATGGCTTGAGCTCGGGTTTAGGAGGTTTTTCTTCTTTCAGAAGAAAGTTCAGAGGCTCTTTCATGTCCTCTGAATCCTCCAAATCAGGCTGAACATCTTTAAAGATGTCTTCCAACTCTGATTCGAGACTCTCAGCCATGTTGATCTCTTCTACCAAAGAGTCAATAAGATCAACTTTCATGCAGTCTGTTGATGTGTCTGGATGCTGCATGGCTTTGACAGCGTTCAACTTGAACTCATCATCATTGACTCTCAGGGTTATTTCCCCCTGTTGGACGTCAATGAGGGATCGCCCAGTTGCTAGGAAGGGTCTTCCTAGAATGAGAGTAGCACTCTTGTGCTCCTCCATTTCCAGCACAACAAAGTCAGTGGGAAAGGCGAATGGCCCAACTCTGACAATCATGTCCTCAATCACGCCTGATGGGTATTTAGTGGAACCATCAGCAAGTTGGAGACATATCCGGGTTGGTTTAACTTCTTCAGTTAAGCCAAGCTTCCTGATAGTGGATGCAGGTATTAGGTTGATGCTTGCCCCAAGATCGCATAAAGTTGTCTTGGTGCAATTACCTTCTAATATGCATGGTATCAGAAAACTCCCAGGGTCTTTAAGCTTTTCAGGAAAGCTCTTCAGAATGACTGCACTGCATTCTTCAGTGAGGAGAACTCTTTCTGTTTCTCTCCAATCCTTTTTATGACTCAAGATCTCTTTCATGAACTTGGCATAAGAAGGTATTTGCTCAAGTACTTCTGCAAATGGAATCTTTATTTCAAGAGTCCTGAGATAATCTGCAAAGCGAGCAAATTGCTTATCCTGCTCCTCTTTCCGGATTTTTTGAGGATAAGGTATCTTGGCTTTATATTCTTCAACCTTAGTTGCTGCAGGTTTATTGCCTACAGAAGTGGTTGAAGAAGCCTTTTTAGAGGTGTTGTCATCAGCACTTGTGTGTGTCTGATCCCTCACTGGCAATTGAGTGCCAGAGTTCGAAGCTGGAGTGACGTGAGAAGCAAACTCCTTGTCTGTTCCTGGCATTTGAACGCCAGGATTGTGCCCCTTTTGGGCGTTCAGTGCCAGATCCTGCCCATTTTGGGCGTTCAATGCCAGATCCTTGCCCATTTCTGGCGTTGAACGCCAGTCCTGCTTTGTTTCTGGCGTTGAACGCCAGTTTTGGCCATGGTCTGGGCGTTCAGCGCCAGCCTTCCACCAATTTTCTGGCGTTTTAGCGCCAGAATTATTTTTCCCTGGGCTCTTACTGTCCTCAGGTGAATTTTGGGTGGTTTGCTAATTTCTAAGCTTTTTGCTGCCTTGAGGTGAAGTATTTAATGTTTTCTCACTTCTTAGTTGAACTGCTTGGCATTCTTCTGCTTTTTGCCTTGACAACTGCTGCTTTGTTTGCTTAAACTGTTCATCCATATGTATATTAGCCATCCTTGTCTCTTGTAACCTGTCTTTAAATTCGGCTAGCTGTTTTGTTAGAAAGTCCAATTGCTAATTGAATTCAGCAGCTTGTTTTACAGGACTGAGTTCAGCAGTTACTGTTTTAACCTCTTCATTCATGGAAGGGTTGCTGCTTAGGTACAGATGCTGATTCCTAGCAACTGTATCAATGAGCTCTTGAGCCTCTTCAATTGTCTTTCTCATGTGGATAGATCCACTAGCTGAGTAATCTAGAGACATCTGAGCTCCTTCTGCAAGCCCATAGTAGAAGATGTCTAACTAAACCCACTCTGAAAACATTTCAGAGGGGCATTTTCGTAGCATCTCTCTGTATCTCTCCCAGGCATCATAAAGAGATTCATTATCTCCTTGTTTAAAGCCTTGGATGTCCAGCCTTAGCTGTGTCATCCTTTTTGGAGGGAAATATTGATTCAGGAATTTTTCTGTCAGCTGTTTCCATGTCCTTATGCTGGCTTTAGGTTGGTTATTCAACCACCTCTTAGCCTGATCTTTTACAGCAAATGGAAACAGTAATAGTCTGTAGACATCCTGATCTATTTCTTTATCATGTACTGTGTCAGCAATTTGTAAAAACTGTGCCAGAAACTCTGTAGGTTCTTCCTGTGAAAGACCGAAATACTGGCAATTTTGTTGCACCATGATAATGAGCTGAGGATTCAACTCAAAGCTACTGACTCCAATGGAGGGTATGCAGATGCTACTCCCATATGAAGCAGTAGAGGGGTTAGCATATGACCCCAGAGTCCTCCTGGACTGTTCATTTCCACTTAGATCCATGATGGAGAAAGGGAGATGATGTAAAATAAAAAAAATAATATTTTTATTTATTTATTTATTTATTTAATTATTTCAAAAATAAAATAAATAAAAATAGGTGAAGATTTTCGAAAAAAAGTGAGGAGAGAGAAAGTGGTTAGGAAGTTTTGAAAAAGATATGATTTGGAAAAGATTTTAAATTTTAAAAAAAATCTGAAATTTTTTTTTTAAAAAAAATAATTTTTGAAAATTTGTTTTAAAAATAGAGAGAAAAGATATTTTTGAATTTAGTGAGGAAAGAGAAAAACAATAAGATAGCACAAGATTTAAAATTTTTAGATCTAATGCTCCTTGTGTTTTTTTGAAAATTTTGGAGGAAAAATACCAAGGAACACCAAACTTAAAAATTTTAAGATCAAGACACAAGGAAAACTCAAGAACACTTTGAAGACTCACAAGAACACAAGAACATGAAGAAAGAACACCAAACTTAAAATTTTTAGAAAACCAAACCAAAATTTTCGAAAACCAAAGGGAAATCAACAAGAAAACACCAAACTTAAAGTTTGGCACACAATTTAATAGAGAAATTATTATTTATGAAAAAGAAGGTTTTGAAAAGAATATAAAAGATTCTAACCCAATTACCAATAACACAGATTAACGCTCTAGCCAAATGAGTTATGAATGTAACACTTGTTTTGAAGAAGTATATATATATATATATATATAATAAATTTTTTTTTAACCAAGAACAATAATAAGAGACTCTAAACCAATAAGAAAAATTTTCCTAATCTAAGAAACAAAATAAACCGTCAGTTATTCAAACACGAACAATCCCCGGCAACGGCGCCAAAAACTTGGTGCACGAATTATGAATCACACTTTTCACAACTCGTACCACTGACCAGCAAGTGCACTGGGTTGTCCAAGTAATACCTCACGTGAGTAAGGGTCGAATCCCACGGAGATTGTTGGTTTGAAGCAATCTATGGTTATCTTGTAAATCTTAGTCAGGAAGTCAATTATGTTTATCAGTTGAATTGCAAATAAACAATAGAGCATGGATTAAAGGTTACTTGTTATGCAGTAATGGAGAATATGTTGGAGTTTTCGAGATGCTTTGTCTTCTGAATCTCTGCTTTCCTCTGTCTTCTTGTTCACGCACACACGTCCTCCTATGGCAAGCTGTGTGTTGGTGGATCACCGTTGTCAATGGCTACCTTCCATCTTTCCAGTGAAAACTACGCTCACGTGCTCTGTCACAGCACGGCTAATCACCGGTTGGTCCTCGATCCGGTTGGAATAGGATTTACTATCCTTTTGCGTCTGTCACTAACGCCCAGCCTTCAAGAGTTTGAAGCTCATCACAGTCATTCAATCCTTGAATCCTACTCGGAATACCACAGACAAGGTTTAGACTTTCCGGATTCGCATGAATGCCGCCATCAGTTCTAGCTTATACCACAGAGATTCTGATTAAGGAATCTAAGAGATACTCATTCAATCGTATATAGAACGGAGGTGGTTGTCAGGCACACGTTCATGATTTGAGGAAGGTGATGAGTGTCACAGATCATCACCTCCATCACAGTTAAGCGCGAATGAACATCTTAGATAGGAACAAGCGTGTTTGAATGGAAAACAGAAATACTTGCATTAATTCATCGAGACATAGCAGAGCTCCTCACCCCCACCAATGGGGTTTAGAGACTCATGCCGTCAGAGAATACAAAGTTTAGATCTAAAATGTCATGAGGTACAAAATAAGTCTCTAAAAGTTGTTTAAATACTAAACTAGTAGCCTAAGTTTACAACAAATGAGTAAACTATGATGGATGATGCAGAGATCCACTTCTGGGGCCCACTTGTTGTGTGTTGGGGCTGAGAATTAAGCAATCCACGTGCAAAGGCCATTTGTGGAGTTGAACGCCAGTTTTTGTGCCAGTTTGGGCGTTCAACTCCAGCTTTTGATCCTTTTCTGGCGCTGGACGCCAGAATTGGGGAGAGAACTGGCGTTGAACGCCAGTTTACGTCGTCTATCCTTGTGAAAAGTATGGACTATTATATATTGCTGGAAAGCCCTGGATGTCTACTTTCCAATGTAATTAGAAGCATGCCATTTCGAGTTCTATAGCTCCAGAAAATCTACTTTGATTGCAGGGAGGTCAGAATCCAACAGCATCAGCAGTCCTTTTTCAGCCTGAATCAGATTTTTACTCAGCTCCTTTAATTTCTGCCAGAAAAATACCTGAAATTACAGAAAAACACACAACTCATAGTAAAGTCCAGAAATATGAATTTTTCCTAAAAACTAATGAAAATAGACTAAAAACTAACTAAAACATACTCAAAACTATATGAAATTAACCCCAAAAAGCGTATAAAATATCCGCTCATCAGATACACGACAGAAGGAATTTCTTTTTTATTTGTAAACTTCACCTTCAGCAAGCGTCAATTTTTTTCCATTTTTTTTACGAATAAAATAATGTGTCTTTCTCATAAGACTGAAATCGGTAAAAAAAAATAATCAAATCGCACCATCTCTGTAATAAGTAAATGCCTCCTTTTCTCCCGAGGTTGTCGGAATTATTCGTAATAAGATATTGGCTACAATAGAAAAGGTCTTGTCAATAAAATTTCCATTTATCCGAGATCTAGGCATAGGTAGGAATCCATTCGAAAATTGAATTCTTTATCGCGTGAGAAAAAAGAATCCCACAAACAAAGGAATTGTACAATACAAATAGTACGAAATAACGTAAAAAAGGACTCATTAATGAATTTTTTTAGCCTACGGCCTAGAAGTTGGTTTTTTTTTTATAAAAAAAAATTATTTCGTATAGGTCGAATTGATTATTTATTTTATATGGGCGCCTATCCAAAAATGGAATATGAATCATTCACTATTGCTCCGGTTTATGGGCCATAATCATCATGGGGGAGAGATGGCCGAGTGGTTCAAGGCATAGCATTGGAACTGCTATGTAGGCTGTTTGTTTACCGAGGGTTCGAATCCCTCTCTCTCCGTTAATTCATCAATCTGCAATATCTCAAATGCCAACGGATACCATTATTCCAACTTTAGTTGCTATGAATTTTCAATTCCAATTTTTTGGTAATATGAAATGCAAAATACTGGAAAAAGTGGACAGGGAATGCAAATCGTCCTGTATCCATGTAGATGATACCTGAATGAGCTAAAATTCTCGTATCAAAACTCTTGTTTTTTTAGTTAGTATTAAGTCTGACGAGAATAATATTCTACACCCAGCAATTCGTTGATTTTCAAACCAACCCATTGACTATCTATTATTTGATTTACTAATCCTTTATATTGGAATGGATGAAGGGTTAAATGGTTTGGCAATTCCTCACGTGGGGCTGAATCCAGAGAATTTTGAATCAGAGCTTTCGATTTATGTTCATCTTTCGCTGTAATAATATCTTGAGGTTTGCAGCGATAACTTGGTATATCTACTATACGACCATTAACTAAAACATGTTTATGGTTAACTAATTGGCGGGCTTGAGGAATAGTCGAAGCCATACCCAATCTAAAAAGTATGTTATCCAAACGCATTTCAAGTAATTGTAGTAAAACCTGACCGGTTGACCCCTTGGCTTTTCTGGCGATACGAATGTATTTAAGCAATTGGCGTTCTGTAAGACCATAATGAAAACGCAATTTTTGTTTTTCTTCTAAACGAATACAATATTGCGATTTTTTACCGGAGCGTGATTGGTTTTTAAATTCGCTTCCGACTGTAGGCTTTTTACTAGTTAGTCCAGGTAAAGTCCCCAGACGGCGTATTTTTTTGAAACGAGGCCCTCTGTAGCGTGACATAAAGACTCCCTTTTTATTTTAATTAAAAAATAAAAAATCGAAATTAAAACTAAACTAAATGACAAATATGATATGAGAAATGAAGCGAAATTCACAAAAGCATTGTAGTACAAAGAAGAATTGTATGAATTCTATCAATATCTGAACCTTATTCTATTTATAGAGAAAAAAGGAGGTTTGTTTCTTGAGTTGTTCTACAGAAATCAAACTTCACCAATTTTGGATTCCTAAAAAAAAGACATTATCCATTTTTTAAAAATAAAACAACAAAAAGAGAAAAGCCGGCTATCGGAATCGTAATGCGATGCTCTAACCTCTGAGCTAAGCAGGCTCATATAAAAGAAAATGCGCATGCATAGGAATTAAATAAGCTAATAGGATCTTAGTTATTAACAGTTTGATCATATATTCCATACATAACACTAGCTAGATATCATATTCATGGAATACGATTCACTTTCAAGATGCCTTGGTGGTGAAATGGTAGACACGCGAGACTCAAAATCTCGTGCTAAAGAGCGTGGAGGTTCGAGTCCTCTTCAAGGCATAATATTGAGATCTCTTATTGAATTGGAATAAGTTCGGCAGCGCATCACGAAATCTTGGTGATCTTCTCTATCTAATTAATGGGGAGTCCGTTTTGAAATCGTCTGCCCTGCCCCCCCCCGAGATATGCTTCAACAGGAATCACACAGGGGTAGATTGATACAATAGAAACCTCTGGTAAAATGCCCACCCGTAACCCGATAAAGTACATTACATAGTCCGTTTTAGGGATTGGAGACTTACCCATTCACTTACTTTTGCACCGGACGTTCCCCAAATGGGTACTCTCGGGTCGGGTGACTTCCATAATAGACGCCTGTTGGCATTCCAACCTTTCTTCTCCTTTCAGGGCTATCCGAAAAGAAAGAGAATTCAGTACTTCTTGGTCGTGAATATCTGAATAGGACAAACCGCCCCGTGGATATCTTTGCTTCGGAACAAAACAATTAGAATTAGGCTCGGTCAACTGGAATGTGTATTATCAATATAGGGTATCTTTCAATTGAGAAGAGCTATCGACCTGAGACAAAGAGAAAGAAAGGTCTATCTATTTGATTTAGTTATTCAGTTAAACCAATGATTCGTTATTAGAGCAGATAGCAACAACCATTTCATCCGGGAAAAGCCATCTTTTTCTCAACAATGTCTTTGTCATTTGATCCAATAGCGTTCCGTTAGATAGGAACATATTTGATAAATATTGATAACTCTCGGATAGAGTATTAGAACGGAAAAATCCATTAGATAATGAACTATTGGTTCTAAGCCATCTCAGGCGATGAATCAACAATTCGAAATGTTTTTCTTGCGTATTCTTGATAAACCAGCGTTTATATATAGATGTAGGAAGATCTGTTTGGGAAGTAAGAAGCCCCTTTGACATCTCTTCATCTGCAAAGAATTGTCGATGTGAAAAAACAGAGACAGAGACAAAAGGCTGATCTTTCAATAGGAAAAAGAGTGGATCTGCAGGGTCCCAAATGAATTGGCTTATTTGAAAATAGCCTTGTTCTTTGGAAGATTTATCTCGTGTCTGGTACTGCATGGTTCCACCCTGCAAGAACTCCGAATCATTCTCTTGAAGCTCATCCTCTTCCTCATAAATGATCCGCTTGCCCCGAAATGACCTGGCCCAATAGGGAAATCCCAATTCATTGGGCCTTTCGATACAATTAAATAGAAAGCCCCAAGGGTGCCATATTCTAGGAGACCAAACTATGTGATTGAATAAATCCTCCTCCATATGTTGCGGGTCGAGGACTCCTTCCCCTTCTTCAAACTCCGATTCATATTTTTCATAGAGAAATCTCTGATCAACGATAAAACAAAATCCTTTTTGAATCATATTTAAGGGATTCCTTGGTTCGGACCGAAGAAGCAATGTCACTCGATCATTATCAAACTGACTGCAACCTTTTTCTGTCCGTGAGGATCCCACCAGAGCGCCTTCTACTTCTAATAGGCCATGAACTAGATCAGAATCATTCTCAACGAGTCCATAAGAAGTGATCCCATTTTTTTCATCAGGTCCGGGTAGAGACCAAAGGTCTTGGGCGACCGATCCGGCAGAACAACTCAAAAGATAAAGAAGTATCGTTAATTCCTTCATGTTCGTTCCAAGTTCGAAGTACCATTTGTACAAATAAGAATCTCCCTCGTTACAAGATTTCTTCTTCATATAGATAGATATAGGATCTATGGAGCAATTACTTAGAAGTACATTTTTTGAAATAGCCCTTCCTATCTGATAGAAAAGGATCCCATGATCCTGAACCGATCTTACCTGGGATCGCAAATCCCAAGTTTGTCTATGAAGAGCAGATCTAATTATATTAGTGTCTATAATGGCTTTCTTTTGTATAATACTAATCGATAGTGCCTCATTGGTAAGTGCTACAAGATCTCGTACATTGGAACCCATAGTTATGGTTATGCACCCGAGTCCATTAGTATGGAACATTCTCTTTTCCAAGTGAAATCCCCTAGTATATGAAAGAGTGAAAAAGTTCTTTCGTTGTTGTGGAATAAGAAGCCTTCGTATCTTAATGCATGTATTTAATTTATTCGGAGCTATTAGAGCGGGATCCAACTTTTGGGGAATATGAGTCGAAGCAATAACAAGAATATTTCTAGTGGAATATCTTTCACAATCCCTGGAGAGATAGTTCATTAATAGACCGAGGGATAAGTAATTCGACTCATTCACATCCAGATCATGAATGTTTGGAATCCATATTATGCAAGGAGACATTGCTTTTGCTAATTCGAATTGAAGGGTGATATAAAATCGGTCTATTTCCGGCATCATATCCATAGTTAGCACATTCATCATAGTTAGAAGCTCCAGCTCCGTATCAAGGTCACGGTCGATATCGTCACTATCATCAATATCGTCACTATCATCAATATCGTCACTATCATCAAAAAGAAAACTCTTAGGCTTGTTATCCAGGAACTTGTTCAGAAATACTGTAATGAAAGGAACATAGGAGTTTGTCGCTAGGTATTTGACCAAATAGGATCGTCCAGTTCCTATAGAACCTATCACTAAAATACCCCTGGGGGGGGAGATAGGGCTAAGCGGAGCGAAAAGGGTTTCCCATGAGATGGGAAATGAGATGCTTCTTCCATAGAAGTCAGAAGTTGGTGCAGTAAAGTCACCAAGTATCTTCCTTGCATCTGCACCATTGTTATTGGGTTCGGCTGCCATGTTTTCTTCTTTTTCAAAAATTTCTGTAAGGTCCTCTCCAGAGTGTTGTGCTTTAGCTTCTCTTAGCTTCCTCTTTAGAGTCCTTTCAGGTTCAGGATCAGCTTCAACAAGAATGTCCTTATCCTTGTTCCTGCTCATATGAAAAAGAAGAGAACAAAAAAAAAGAAGAGGAATCCTCTATGTCACAGTATAGAGATTCCTTTATATGAGTAGAAGAATAGAAGAATAGAATGAAGAAGGAGGAAGAAATTTGAACACAGAGAGAGAGAGAGGGTTCGAATTATGAGTAGAAGAAAAGTTCTAGTAAATAAATAAATAAATAGAAAGAGATGAGAGAGGGAGTGTATTCGAATTTTAATTAAAAGAAAAGAAAAATATTTTTATTTTTATTTTAATTATGAGTTAGAATTTGAAAATTTAAGAAACGGAATAAGATAAAGTTAGAATTTAAAACAATTAGTTAATTAAAAAGTGTTTTGAAAAAGTGGTTAGTGATTTTCGAAAATTAGAGAGAGAAAAGTAATTAGGTAGTTTTGAAAAAGATAAGAAATAGTAAACTTTTAAAATCAAACAAAAAGTCAAATAGTTAACTGAAAAATATTTGAAAATAAATTTTGAAAAGATAAGAAGTTAGAAAAAGATTTTGAAATTAAATTTTTAAAAAGATATGATTGAAATTTATTTTGAAAAAGATTTGAAAAAGAAATTTAAAAAGATTTGATTTTCAAAATCAAAGTTGATGACTTGACTAACATGAAACTAAAAGATATGATTCTAGAATTTAAAGATTGAACCTTTCTTAATAAGAAAGTAACAACTTAAAATTTTTGAATCAAAATATTAATTGTTAGTAAAGTTTTCGAAAATATGAAATAAAATTAAGAAAAAGATTTTGAAAATTTATTTTGAAGAATTTTCGAAAAACATGAAAGAAAAAATGAAAAAGATTTTATTTTGAAAAAGATTTGAAAAGATAAAGTTTTTAAATTGAAATTTTGACTTGACTAACAAGAAACAACTAAATTTTGAAAATTTTTAACTAATTCAACCCAAAATTTCGAAATTTATGAGTAAAATAAGGGAAAGATATTATTTTTTTTGAATTAATGATGAAAGAAAAAAAACAACAAAATAACACAAGACATAAGAATTTAAGATCAAAACAAATAATGCATGCAAGAACACTTTGAATGTCAAGATGAACACCAAGAACACTTTGAAAATCATGATGAACATCAAGAACATATTTTTGAAAACTTTTAAGAAAAGAAAGACATGCAAGACACCAAACTTAGAAATTTTTAATGTTTAGACACTAATAATTCGAAAATGCATATGAAAAACAAGAAAAGACATAAAACAAGAAAAATTAAAGATCAAACAAGGAAAATCATCAAGAACAACTTGAAGATCAAAGAAGAACACCATGCATGAATTTTCGAAAATTTAAGAAAATAAAAAAATGCAATTGACACCAAACTTAAAATTTGACACTAGACTCAAACAAGAGATACAAAATTTTTTGGTTTTTATGGTTTTATTAATTTTTTTTGTATATTTTTCGAAAATAAAAATAAAAATAAAAAGCTTAAACATAAAATAAAATTACCCAATCTAAGCAACAAGATGAACCGTCAGTTGTCCAAACTCGAACAATCCCCGGCAACGGCGCCAAAAAATTGGTGCACGAAATTGTGATTCACACTTTTCACAACTTCGCACAACTAACCAGCAAGTGCACTGGGTCGTCCAAGTAATACCTTACGTGAGTAAGGGTCGATCCCACGGAGATTGTCGGCTTGAAGCAAGCTATAGTCATCTTGTAAATCTTAGTCAGGCGGATTCAAATGGTTATGAGGTTTTGGTAATTAAAAGATAAATAAAACATAAAATAAAATAAGATACTTATGTGATTCATTGGTAGGAATTTCAGATAAGCGTTTGGAGATGCTTTGTTGTTTATGAACCTCTGCTTTCCTATTGTCTTCTTCCAACCATGCGTGCTCCCTTCCATGGCAAGCTGTATGATCCTCTCCGATGAAAAATACCAGGTACGATCTCTGCATGGCTAATCAACTGTCGGATTTCTCATCTCGGATGAAAAATACCAGGTACAGCTACCGCACGGCTAATCATCTGTCGGTTCTCACTAGCGTCGGAATAGGATCCTTATCCTTTTGCACACTGTCACTGCGCCCAACATTTGCAAGTTTGAAGCTCGTCACAATCATCCCTTCCCAGATCCTACTCAGAATACCACAGACAAGGTTTAGACTTTTCGGATCTCAGGAATGCTGCTAATGGTTCTAGCCCATACCACGAAGGTTCTAATCACGGATTCGAATGCTCTGTTGTCAGGAGAGACGATGCGAATCGTGGCTTAGAGACCCAAGAGAATATACTCCGACCGTCGTCCAATGACTATGTTGAACATCATGTAGACCGCCTATGGTTG
Source organism: Arachis ipaensis (assembly GCF_000816755.2). Classification (NCBI taxonomy): domain Eukaryota; kingdom Viridiplantae; phylum Streptophyta; class Magnoliopsida; order Fabales; family Fabaceae; genus Arachis; species Arachis ipaensis. The sequence goes on along the minus strand of NC_029793.2, from coordinate 41,008,458 downwards.
TTAGACACGCGGATCTTGGCTAAGTGAGTAACGAAGATAGTGGGTGATTGTCACGGGTCACCCCTTCATTCTGACTTAACTGAATTAAGTACGAGAGTATATCTTGGAGAAGAAGTATCCTTGAATTGAAAGAAAAACAATAGTACTTGCATCAATTCGTGAAGAACAGCAGAGCTCCGCACCTTAATCTATGAGGTGTAGAAACTCCACCGTAGAAAATACATAAGAGAAAAAGGTCTAGGCATGGCCAAATGGCCAGCCTCCAAAACGTAACATAAGATGTGTTCCAAGGATCAAAGTCTCCGAATACAATAGTAAAAAGTGCTATTTATACTAAACTAGTTACTAGGGATTACAGAAAATAAGTAACTAAGTGCAGATAATGCAGAAATCCACTTCAGGGGCCCACTTGGTGTGTGCTTGGGCTGAGAATTGAAGCTTTCACGTGCATAGGCCATTCTTGGAGTTAAACGCCAGCTTGGGTGCCAGTTTGGGCGTTTAACTCCAGTTCTGGTGCCAGTTCCGGCGTTTTACTCCAGAAAAGGGTCTCTAGCCGGCGTTTAGATGCCAGTTTGGGCCATCAAATCTTGGAAAACGTGTAGACTATTATATATTGATGGAAAGCCCAAGATGTCTACTTTCCAACACAATTGAGAGCGCGCCAATTGGGATTCTGTAGCTCTAGAAAATCCTCTTCGAGTGCAGGAGGGTCAGAATCCAACAGCATCTGCAGTCCTTTCTCAGCCTCTGAATCAGACTTTTGCTCAGGTCCCTCAATTTCAGCCAGAAAATACCTGAAATTACAAAAAAACTCACAAACTCATAGTAAAGTCTAGAAATGTGATTTTTGCATAAAAACTAATAAAAATATAATAAAGACTCAATTACTACTAGTGATCATGCAACTCTAAATTAGGATGGAAATACGTGAGACAGGAATAGGAATAACAGAAATATGAGACACAAGAATTAGAATAACTACAAAGTTAAAACTCAACAACCTTTAGCTTGGGGGATGCTGGTTTCTTTAGGCTGTGGGACGCATGGCTCTTCTTGAGGGGCGCATGATTCTTCAGCTTGTGGGGCACTAGGCTCTTCAGGAGAGAGCTTCTGGCGCTTCAGCTCCTCCAGCTCATGCTATTGCTTCTCCTGTTCCTTTATCAGTTTGTAAATCATGCTAGTCTGATCTCTCTGCTCCTCTCTGAGCTGATCCAACGTGCTCTGTAGGTGAATTATAGATGCCTTCAGCTGTTCCTAATATTGCATTGAGGGATCTCTTGGGATTGTTCAGGTTCCTTCCTCTTTAGGTTTTCATCTTCTATCTTGAAACTCTCTATCACCTTCTTGGTGATTGGATTTTTTACTGGAATAAAGTTATCCACTTGGATCAGAACCTTAGCTTCTTGATATAGGCGGAAAATTAGATTTGGATAAGCCAGCATGGCCTTAGTGGAATCTTTGTTTGATAGCTTGTAAATTTCTTGGGGGATTACTTGGTGGACTTCCACCTTATTCCCCACTATGATGCGGTGAATCATCACAGTTCTTGCAATATTGACTTCAGAGCGATTACTTGTGGGGAGGATAGAATGCCCAATGAAGTCTGGCCATCCTCTAGCAATAAGCTTGAGGTTCACCCTTTTCAGTTGGCATGGCTCCCCTTTGGTATTCTCAATCCATTGGGTTCCAAGCAGGTATATGTCCTCTAGGACTTGATCTAGCTTTCGGTTGGCTACAACCCTCCTGTTGTATGACTCACGGTCATCTCTTTGCAGAGGTAGTTTGAAGACCTCTCTTACCCTGTCTAGGTGAAAGTATATGATCTTCCCTCTGACCATGGTACGATAAGTATGGATGGTTGTTCCATCTTTCTTTTGCTTATCTGTCATCCACAAATTTGCATAGAATTCCCGGATCATGTTGTATCCAACATTTAATTCTGGATTACTTAGAATCTCCCAGCCTTTCATTCGAATCTGATCTTGGATCTCTGGGTATTCTTCTTCTCCAAGGTTGAATCTCACTTCAGGGATTACTGGCCTTTTGCTCATTATCTTATGATAATGTTCCTCATGCTGCTTGGTGAAGAATCGAACAAGTTTGAAAATAACTATTGAGTTGTCATTTTTTCTTGTTCTTTGGGGCAGTTTTGCCACTTCTTGGAGCCATGAGATTGAATTCTTGATGAGAGAACAGGGCTCCTGCCACATCAAACTTAAAAATTTGCTCATCCTCGAGCAAAGAGTAAGAAAGGAAGAAGAAGAAAAGAGAATAGAAGAAGAAATAGGGAGGGGGGAGGGATTTTCAAAAAAAATAAAAGATAAAAGATAAAAGATAAAAGATAAAGATAAAGATTTTTGAAAAATATAAAAAATATGAGTTGTTAAATTTAAAAGATAAGAAAATATTTTAAGAGGATAGAAAAAGGCAAGATATGAAAAGGATTTGAAAAGGATATGAACAAGGTGAAAAAAAGATTTTGAAAGATTTTGAAAACAAGTTGTAAAAGTTATGCAATTTTGAAAAGAATAAAAAAATTGTTTTAATTTTGAAATTAAATTGAAATTAAATTATTTGAACAAAATTTGATTTAAAAATCAAAGCATTTTTGAAATTAAATTGGATGAAGATGAGTTGAATCAAGATGAGATTGAAAAATTGAAGTTACCTCCATTTTGCCATGTTGGCGTTTAAACGCCCAGAATGATAGCATTCTGGCGTTAACGCCAGAGTAGTCCTCCTTGTAGGGCGTTAAACGCCCAGCCAGGACCTCCTGGCTGGCATTTAAACGCCAGGCATGTGCTCCCTTCAGGGCGTTTAAACGCCTAGCCAGGGCCTCCTGGCTGGCGTTTAACACCAGGCCTGCTGCCTCCATGGGCGTTTAAACGCATGATGAATCCATATTTAATGATATATTTTGGTTTGATTTGAGTGGATTTCTGGTGCACGAAATTGTGATCTTAGGCAACGGTGCCAAAAACTCTGTACGCACGTCTTAATAAATTGTTTTTCATTCACAACTTCGATACAACTAACCAGCAAGTGCACTGGGTCGTCCAAGTAATAAAACCTTACGTGAGTAAGGGTCGATCCCACGGAGATTGTTGGTATGAAGCAAGCTATGGTCACCTTGTAAATCTCAGTCAGGCGGATATAAAATAGTTATGGAGTTTTCGAAAATAAATAATAAATAGACAGAAAATAAAGATAGAAATACTTATGTATATCATTGGTGAGAATTTTAGATAAAGGTATAGAGATGCTTTCGTCCCTCTGAACTTCTGCTTTCCTGCTGTCTTCATCCAATCAGTCCTACTCCTTTCCATGGCTGGCTTTATGTAAGGACATCACCATTGTCAATGGCTACTTTTCATCCTCTCTGGAAAATGGTCCGATGCGCTGTCACTGCATGGCTAATCATCTGGAGGCATCACCGTGGTCAATGGCTGTATCCTATCCTCTTGTGAAAATGGTCCAAATACTCTGTCACAGCACGGCTAATCATCTGAGGTTCTTGATCATACTGGAATAGGATTCACCCTCCTTTTACGTCTGTCACTACGCCCAGCACTCGCGAGTTTGAAGTTCGTCACAGTCATTCAATCCCATAATCCTACTCGGTATACAACAGACAAGGTTTAGACTTTTCGGATTCTCATGAATGCCGCCATCAATCTAGCTTATACCACGAAGATTCTGATTAAGAGATCCAAGAGATAATCATCCAATCTACGGTGGAACGGAAGTGGTTGTCAGGCACGCGTTCGTGGGGGAATGATGATGATTGTCACGTTCATCACATTCATGTTGAAGTGCGAATGAATATCTTAGAAGCGGAATAAGTTGAGTTTAATAGAAAAACAGTAGTACTTTGCATTAATTCATGAGGAACAGCAGAGCTCCACACCTTAATCTATGGAGTGTAGAAACTCTACCGTTGAAAATATATAAGTGAAAGGTCCAGGCATGGCCGAATGGCCAGCCCCCAAAGCGTGATCACAGGATCAAAAATACAATCCAGGATGACAAATACAATAGTTAAAAAGTCCTATTTATACTAAACTAGTTACTAGGGTTTACAGAAGTAAGTAATTGATGCATAAATCCACTTCCGTGGCCCACTTGGTGTGTTCTTGGGCTGAGCTTGAATGTTACACGTGCAGAGGCTCTTTCTGGAGTTGAACGCCAGGTTGTAACGTGTTTCTGGTGTTTAACTCGAGATAGCAGCGTAGAACTGGCGTTCAACGCCCTTTTACGTCATCTAAACTCGGCCAAAGTATGGATTATTATATATTGCTGGAAAGCCCTGGATGTCTACTTTCCAACGCAATTGGAAGCGCGCCATTTTGAGTTCTGTAGCTCCCGAAAATCCACTTTGAATGCAGGGAGGTCAGAATCCAACAGCATCAGCAGTCCTTCTTCAACCTCTGAATCTGATTTTTGCTCAAGTCCCTCAATTTCAGTCAGAAAATACCTGAAATTATAGAAAAACACACAAACTCATAGTAAAGTCCAGAAATGTGAATTTAACATAAAAACTAATAAAAACATCCCTAAAAGTAACTAGATTCTACTAAAAACATACTAAAAACAATGCCAAAAAGCGTATAAATTATCCGCTCATCAATTTCATCATATAAACCCACATTTATTCACCTAAATAGCATGCTTTTGTGTTTTCTCTCTAGATTGTGCCTAAATGTGAAAACATGCGTTTTTGAGCTTAAATTAGTGATTTAATCCCACTTTTATGCCATTCGATGCCATGACATGTTTGTTGAGTGATTTTAGGTCCTAGAGGCAAGTTTGGCAAGGCAAAAGTGGAAGAAAGCATGTACAAAGGGAGAAAATATGATCAAAACAAAGGAAAAGCACACAGCCATGTGTGCGTACGCACAAGTGCAAATTCAGCAAAGTATGCGTACGCACACATCTATGCGTACGCACAGGTACCAGTGCATGCCTCCATTGAAAAGTCACGTGGACTCGTGTTTTAGGGGCTTTTTGGCCCATTTTTGAAGGCTAGGAGGCTGAAATCAAAGGCTATATGAAGGGGGCAACATCTCATATGAAGGCATTAGGTCTTAGTAGGGTATAAAAACACATTAGGAGTAGGAGTAGTGTAGATTAGGAAATTCTCTCTTAGGTTTAATTAGGGTTTGTAGCATTTTATACTTCAAGTTTTGATTTGGGATTATAGCAATTTTATTGTAAGTATTTCTTTAATTCTCTCTTTTACTATACCACTTGTTCTACACTTTCTTTTATTTTCATCTCTCTTGTCAATATATACATAGTTTTTCAATTTTGGATTTCTAGTTGGTTAATTTGATGTTTGATTGATTATTGCATGCTTGTTTGAGTTGCTTTTATTGATTTTGAGCATTTATGATTCACAGCTTTCATTAATGTACCAATTTTGCCATGTTTTATGTTTATGCCCATTATGTGTTCGATGAAATGTCAATTGTGATTATGGGGTAAATTTCCACCCCTTGGCTTGGGGAAAATGATTGTATGGATTACTAGAGCCATAATGTCCAACATTTAGTGATAATTCTTGGGTTGTTAGTTGTTATTGTTTCCACTAACGCTAGCCCAACATCAGCAAGTTGAAGGCACATGCGGGTTGGTTTGACTTCATTAGTCAAACTAAGCTTCTTTATTAGTGAAGCAGGTATTAGGTTGATGCTTGCCCCAAGGTCACATAGAGCTGTCCTTGTACAAGCATCACCTAGAGTGCAGGGTATCATAAAGCTTCCAGGATCTTTAAGCTTTTCTGGTAAGCTGTTCTGAATGATTGCACTGCACTCCCCAGTAAGGAGGACTGTTTGTGTCTCTCTCGAATCCTTCTTATGACTTAAGATGTCCTTCATGAACTTAGCATAAGAAGATATCTGTTCAAGAGCTTTTGCAAAAGGGATATTTATCTTTAATGTTCTGAGATACTCCGCAAAGCGGGCAAACTGTTTATCCCTTTTCTCTTGACAGAGTTTCTGAGGAAATGGCATCTTAGCCTTGTAATCATCAACCTTGGTTGATGGAGGCCGAATTCCATGCATGTTGGAAGGGGGGTTCTACCTTGTTTAGTAGGGTTGTTGTCATTAGGTGACTGTCTTCCCTTGCTGGGGCGTTCAACGCCCAAGCTATCGCCCCCTGGGCGTTTGAACGCCCAGTCTCTGCCCATTCCTGGCGTTCAACGCCATGAAGGATACCTCTCTGGGCGTTTGAACGCCCAGTCCCTGCCCAATCCTGGCATTTAACGCCAAGAGGGATACCTTTCTGGGCGTTTGAACGCCCAGTCTCTGCCCTTTCCTAGCGTTCAACTCCAGGAGTTGTATTTCTCTGGGCATTTGAATGCCCAGAACCATCTTGTGCAGAAATCTGGTTATCTTTTATGGGCTTTTCGTTCTTATTGGACTGAGGTTGGGAGCTTAAGGTTTTTCCAGTCCTTAGTTGAATGGCATGGCATTCATTTGTTATCTGCTTAGATAACTGCTGTCTTGTTTGACTCAACTGTGCTTCTACATTTCTGTTAGAAGCCTGAGTTTCTCACAGAGCCTCTTACAATTCCAGCATTTGTTGGGCAAGGGCTTGCAGTTGCTGAGTCAGTGGGCCATCCTGCTTTGGAGGATTAGGTCCAGAAACTACTGCCTTAACCTCTCCTTTTATAGAGGCCTCAAGAGATGAGTACAGATGCTGATTAATGGATATTGTCTCAATGAGCTCTTGGGCTTCTTGAATGGTCTTTCTCATGTGTACGGAACCACTAGCAGAATAGTCCAAGGACATTCTAGCCATGTTTGAAAGCCCATAGTAGAAGATGTCTAACTGTACCCATTCAGAAAATATTTTAGTGGGACATTTTCTTAGCATCCTCCTATACCTCTCCCAGGCATCATAAAGAGATTCACTATCTCCTTGTTTGAAGCTTTGGATATCCAGTCTCAGCTGGGTCATCTTCCTTGGGGGGAAGTATTGGTTTAAAATCTTGTTCACTAACTGTTTCCAAGTTTCTAAACTAGCTTTAGGCTGGTTATCCAACCACCTTTTTGCTGGTCCTTCACTGCAAAAGGAAAAAGCAATAATCTGTAGACATCTTGGTCTACTCCCTCACTGTGTACTGTGTCAGCAATTTTTAAGAAATCAGCCAGGAATTTTGTAGGTTCTTCCTGAGGAAGCCCATAATACTAGCAGTTTTGCTGCACTAGAGTAATAAGTTAAGGGTTCACTTCAAAGCTACTAGCTCTGATATGAGGTATGCTGATACTTCTTTCATAGAAGTCAGCAGTGGCATTTGTATAAGATCCCAAAGTTCTCTTGAACTCTTCATTCCCACTTGGGTTCATGATTAAGAAAGGTAGAAGATGAAGAAGGAAGAAGATAGAAGGAGTAGAAGAAGAGATAGATTTTTCGAAAATTAAGGAAGGGAAGACTTAGTTAGGAAGTTTTGAAAAAGAGGAGAGAGAAGATAAGAAATTAATTAAAAAGAGATTTGAAATTAAGATTTGAAATTTGAAAATTAAAATTTAAATTTTGAAAATTGAATTTTGAAAATTTGAATTTTTAATTTTGAATTTGAAATTTGAAATTTAAAATTTGCGTTTTGAAAATTTGAAAGTTGAAATTTGAATTTTGAAATAAGATAAGATAAGATTTAGAAAAAGATATGATTTTTGAAAAAGATAAGATTTTTAAATTTGAAAAAGATTTGATTTTTGAAAACTTGACAACTAAGATATGATAAGATAAAATTTTGAAATTGAAAATCTGAATTTTTATGTTAATTTTCGAAAATTAAGGTAAAAGTTAAGTTAGAAAAGATATTTTTTTATTTTTGAATTTTATGATGAAAGAGAAAAATACAAAAAAGACATAAAACTTAAAATTTTTAGATCTAGTGCACCCAAATTTTCGAAAATTTGGAGAAAAACACAAGGGGACACCAAACTTAAAAATTTTAAGATCAAAACACATACAAGACTCAAGAACACTTTGAAGACTCACAAGAACACAAAGAACAAAATTTAAAGACTCAAAAAACTCAGGAACATAAGAAAAGAACACCAAACTTAAAATTTTTAGCAAACCAAAATAAAATTTTCGAAAAATACAAGAAAATAAACAAGAAAATACCAAACTTAAAAGTTGAAACAAGATTTAAACAAAGAATATATTTTTGAAAATCTTTAGAAAATAGGACTAAAAAAAAACACAAGACTCAACAAGAACATTAACACTGTGACTCAAACAAAATCAAAGATCAAACAAAGAAAAGAAAAATATTTTGAAAAAGCTTTTAATGAATTTTCGAAAATTTTAGAAAAGAAAATAAAAATAAAAGTCTCAATTAAAATAATGTAAAATAAACTACCTGATCTAGGGAGCAAGACAATCCTTCAGTTTGTCCAAACTCAACAATCCCCAGCAACGGCGCCAAAAATTTGGTGCGCGTGTACACAAACCCCCACACTTTTCGTACAGTAGCAGTACCAGCAAGTGCACTGGGTCGTCCAAGTAATATCTGAGCGAGTCAAGGTCGATCCCATGAGAATTGTGGTTTGAAGCAAGCAATGGTTACCTTGCAGGTCTTAATCAGGCAAAATCAGAAGGTTGTATATGGAGTTGGTTGAAGTATGATGATCATGAAACTATGAAAGCAAAAGGGGTAGAAAATACTGATAGGAATTATATGCTGGGAATAGAGTTGAGAGTTAGAGTTGCTTTGCCTTTCTAAATTGATTCTGGTATCACTATCTTCTTTGCTTGTGAATGATGTTCCTCTATGGCAGGCTGTATGTGATCAAAGCCATTGCCTATGGTCATTGATCTCCTCTGCTACAGAATGAACGCCAAGGCCCTTGGTCATTCAATCTAATGAAGGGTGAAGCTCTAGCAAATCATTCTCCTGTCGATCCTACTCATCACGCCACAGACAAGGTCGAATCTTCCGAATCAGAGAATGCTGCTTCTTTGGATCTAGCCTATACCACGAAGACCCTAATCTCCCCAGAAATTGGCTGAACTGGTGTCTCGAGAAGTCCCCAACAAAGTCATGGATTAACCGTCTGAGAGATGTATAAACATAGCTATTGGCTCGTGCTTTCCTTCCAAGTATTCACACGAACCCAAGTAGACGTGGGTGTTTGTCAGGCACGTTCGTCTTAGTGTCATGAACAGAGCTAATTTGTTAGATCATCCTGTTCACCACGATGAAGATCGGATATACATCTTAAACATAGATCAAACACAGATCGAAGAAGAAATAATAATACTTTTATAAATTCATAGGACTCAGCAGAGCTCCTTGATGTGTGAGAATTGCACCGGTTCGGAATTTCTTAATAGAAGAATAAGCGGTTCGTTACAAGTATAGACCAAACTGGCAATCAACCCTCACAATCAAATTTAATTTCTAAAGATGAGTCACATTACAAAACATATATATATCAACGGAGAGTATTGAACTCCAAGGTCGTTCTCTCTAGGAGTTGCAATGAAATGTCATATTATTGGCTATGGAAGGAAATGGGGATTGGATGACAAGATATGCAAGAAATGTAAATAGCAAGAAATTAAACAAGCATGTAATTAAATGAAAGAAAGTAAAGGCAATGAAAATGGAAATTAAATGCTAAAAAGGGCTCTTGGTGAGAATTGGGAATTAAGGATTCCTATCCTAGTTATGGACCACAAACATGATAATTGTGTGGAATTAATCCCAATCAGTCAACCCTACATCGAGGATAAGTCAAAAGGGCATAATTGATTCCAATCCCTAAGTTCTAGTCAACACTAGTGGATCACTTAGAGTCAAGGGAAACCAAACCAATTAACAATCCTCACACAATGTGGAATGGACATCCACAACTCAACTTCACCCAATCACCCAATTTTCCAACAAAGAGTGAAAAACTAGGCAAAAATCCCACCAAGAATTTTATCAAATACTTGGTGGGCATAAAAGGAAAGCATGATAAAATGACAAGAAATAATAAACGCTACAACTACCAAGCAAGGAAAGTAAAGATAGCAACTCAACAAAGCAATAAATGACATGAAACATAAATTGCATTAAATGTAAATTAAAATAACAAGAGTGTGCTTAAACATAAAAGACAAAGGAAATGAAATAACAAATAGAAGAAAAGAAAAAAGATGCAATAACGATAAATGACAAGGAAAAGTAAATGAGAATAAGAATTAAAAGTAGAAATGGCAAGAAATTAAACTAAGAAACCCTAATTCTAGAGAGAAGGGGGAGCTTCTCTCTCTAGAAAACAACCTACATAACTCTAAACTAACCCTAATTTCTCCCTCCCCTTTCACATGGGGTGAAGCGTTCTTTAATATAGCTAGAATCAGCTTCAGAAAGTCCAAAAACTGGGCTCTAGAGGCCCAGAAATCGCCCCTAGCGATTTCCATTAAGTGAGTCATGTGCTGGGACGTGTGCGTATGCACAGGTGTGTGCGTATGCACACATGCTGATTTTCTTCTTGTGCACGCACACAGGATGTCGTGCACACGTGATGAGTGGATAATTTATACGCTTTTTGGCATTGTTTTTACATAGTTTTTAGTATAATTTAGTTAGTTTTTAGTATATTTTCATTAGTTTTTAAATAAAAATCATATTTCTGGACTTTACTATGAGTTTGTGTGTTTTTCTGTGATTTCAGGTAATTTCTGGCTGAAATTGAGGAACTTGAGCAACAATCAGATTCAGAGGTTGAAGAAGGACTGCAGATGCTGTTAGATTCTGACCTCCCTGCACTCAAAGTGGATTTTCTGGAGCTACAGAACTCCAAATGGCACGTTCTCAATTGCGTTGGAAAGTAGACATCCAGTGCTTTCCAGAAATATATAAGAGTCCATACTTTGCCCGAGTTTAGACGATGCAAACTGGCATTCAACGCCAGTTCCATGCTGTATTTTGGAGTTAAATGCCAGAAACAAGTTGCAAAGTGGAGTTAAACGCCAGAAACAGGTTACAAACTGGCGTTCAACTCCAAAAGAAGCCTCTACACGTGTAAAGCTCAATGCTCAGCCCATGCACACACCAAGTAGGCCCCAGAAGTGAATTTCTGCATCAATTACTCTTTTCTGTAAACCCTAGTAACTAGTTTAGTATAAGTAGGACTTTTTTCTATTGTATTTACATCTTTAGTTTCATCTTTAGATCACGTTTAGGGGCTGGCCTCTCGGCCATGCCTGGACCTTCATCACTTATGTATTTTCAACGGTAGAGTTTTTACACACCATAGATTAAGGTGTGGAGCTCTGCTGTTCCTCATGAATTAATACAAAGTACTATTGTTTTTCTATTCAATTCAAGCTTATTCCGATTCTAAGATATTCATTCGCACCTCAATATGAATGTGATGATCGTGACAGTCATCATCATTCTCAACTATGAACGCGTGCCTGACAACCACTTCTGTTCTACCTTAGATTGAATGAGTATCTCTGGGATTCCTTAATCAGAATCTTCGTGGTATAAGTTAGAATCCATGGACGGCCATTCTTGAGATTCGAAAAGTCTAAACCTTGTCTGTGGTATTCCGAGTAGGATCTGGGAAGGGATGGCTGCGACAAGCTTCAAACTCGCGAGTGCTGGGTGTAGTGACAGATGCAAAAGGATCAATGGATCCTATTCCAGTATGATCGAGAACCGACAGATGATTAGCCATGTAGTGACAGCGCATTGGACCATTTTCACTGAGAGGACAGGATGTAGCCATTGACAACGGTGATGCCTAACATACAGCTTGCCATAGAAAGGAGTATGAATGATTGGATGAAGACAATAGGAAAGCAGAGGTTCAGGAGGAACGAACATATCTCTATATGCTTATCTGAAATTCTCACCAACGAATTACATAAGTATCACTATCTTTATTTTACATTTTAGTTATCTTTTAATTATTAAATATCCATAATCAATTGAATCCGCCTGACTGAGATTTACAAGGTGACCATAGCTTGCTTCAAGCCGACAATCTCCGTGGGATCGACCCTTACTCACGTAAGGTTTATTACTTGGATGACTCAGTGCACTTGCTGGTTAGTTGTGCGAAGTTGTGACAAAGAACTAAGATTATGAACGTGCATATTGAGTTTTTAGCACCGTTACCAAGGAGTGGAATCGTCATGATTTTTGCGCACTAAGTTTTTGGCGCCGTTGCCGGGGATTGTTTGAGTTTGGACAACTGACGGTTCATCTTGTTGCTCAGTTTAGGTAATTTTATTTTATTTTTAAGCTTTTTATTTCTTATTTTTGAAAATAATATAAAAAAATTAATTTCTTCTTTTTCGTTTTTCCAAAATAATTTTCGAAAAAAATCCAAAAAAATTTATAAAATCATAAAATCAAAAATAATTTTTGTGTTTCTTGCTTGAATCTTGTGTCAGTTTTTAAGTTTGGTGTCAATTGCATGCTTTTAAAATTTGTGCATTTTTCGAAAAATCATGCATATATTCTTCATGATCTTCAAGTTGTTCTTGATAAGTCTTCTTGTTTGATCTTCATATTTTCTTGTTTTGTGTCTTTTCTTGTTTTTCATATGCATTCTTGAATTCTTAGTGTCCAAATATTAAAAATTTCTAAGTTTGGTGTCTTGCATGATTTCTCTTATTAAAAATTTTTCAAAAATACATACTTGATGTTCAACATGATCTTCAAAGTGTTCTTGGTGTTCATCTTTGCATTCAAAGTGTTCTTGCATGTTTCCTTTGTTTTGATCCAAAATTTTTATATCTTGAGTCTTTTTGATGTTTTTCTCTTTCTTTATTAAAATTCAAAAATAAAAAAAATATCTTTCCCTTTTTCACTCATAAATTTTCGAAAATTTGAGTTGACTTTTTCAAAACTTTTTAAAATTTAGTTGTTTCTTATGAGTTAAATCAAATTTTCAATTTAAAAATTCTATCCTTTTCAAATTTTTTTCAAAAATCAAATCTTTCTCAATTTTTCCTTCATATTTTCGAAAACTTTATGATTGATTTTCAAAATCTTTTTCTTATTTTGTTCTAAACTTTCAAAATCTTTACTAACAATTAATGTGATTGATTCAAAATTTTTAAGTTTGTTACTTGCCTAATAAGAAAGGTTCAATCTTTAAACTCTAGAATCATATCTTTTTAGTTTCTTGTTAGTCAAGTAATCAACTTTGATTTCAAAATTCAAATCTTTTCAAATTTCTTTTTCAAATCTTTTTCAAATTAAGTTTCAATCATATCTTTTTCAAAATCAATTTCAAAATATTTTCTTACTTCTTTTCTAACTTCCTATCTTTTCAAAATTTGATTTTCAAATCTTTTTCAATTAATCACTTATCTTTTTGTTTGATTCTTATCTTTTTTTAAAACTATCTAACTAATTCTATCTCTAATTTTCGAAAATCACCTTCCTCTTTTTCAAAATTCCTTTTTAATTAACTAATTGTTTTAAAATTTAATTTAATTTAATTTAACCTCTGAAGAGGAAGCTAAGGGAAGCTAAAGCACAACTCTCTGGAGAAAATCTGACAGAAATTTTCGAAAAAGAAGGAGACATGGCCGAAAATAATAACAATGCAAGGAAGATGCTTGGTGACTTTACTGCACCTAATTCCAATTTACATGGAAGAAGCATCTCAATGCCTGCCATTGGAGCAAACAATTTTGAGCTGAAACCTCAATTAGTTTCTCTGATGCAACAGAATTGCAAGTTTTATGGACTTCCATCCGAAGATCCCTTTCAGTTCTTAACTGAATTTTTGCAGATCTGTGATACTGTTAAGACCAATGGGGTTGATCCCGAGGTCTACAGGCTTATGCTTTTCCCATTTGCTGTAAGAGACAGAGCTAGAATATGGTTGGACTCTCAACCTAAAGACAGTCTTAACCAAGTTCTTTCCTCCTCAAAAGCTTAGTAAGCTTAGAGTGGATGTTCAAACCTTTAGACAAAAGGAAGGTGAATCCCTCTATGAAGCTTGGGAGATATACAAGGAACTGACCAAAAAGTGTCCTTCTGACATGCTTTCAGAATGGACCATCTTGGATATATTCTATGATGGTCTGTCTGAATTATCAAAAATGTCATTGGACCATTCTGCAAGTGGATCCATTCACCTAAAGAAAATGCCTGCAGAAGCTCAAGAACTCATTGACATGGTTGCAAATAACCAGTTCATGTACACTTCTGAAAGGAATCCTGTGAGTAATGGGACGCCTATGAGGAAAGGAGTTCTTGAAATTGATACTCTGAATGCCATATTGGCTCAGAATAAAATATGGACTCAGCAAGTCAATATGATCTCTCAGAGTCTGAATGGATTGAAGGAATCATCCAACAGTACTAAAGAGGCATCTTCTAAAGAAGAAGCTTATGATCCTGAGAACCCTGCAATAGCAGAGGTGAATTACATGGGTGAACCCTATGGAAACACCTATAATCCCTCATGGAAAAATCATCCAAATTTCTCATAGAAGGATCAACAAAAGCCTCAACAAGGCTTTAATAATGGTGGAAGAAACAGGTTTAGCAATAGCAAACCTTTTCCATCATCCACTCAGCAACAGACAGAGAATTCTAAGCAGAATCCATCTAGCTTAGCAAATATAGTCTCTGATCTATCTAAGGTCACTGTGAGTTTCATGAATGAAACAAGGTCCTCTATTAGGAATTTAGAGGCACAAGAGGGCCAGCTGAGTAAAAGAGTCACTGAAATCCCTCCAAGTACTCTCCCAAGCAATATAGAAGAAAATCCAAAGAGAAAGTGCAAGGCCATAGCCTTACATGATGTGGCCGAACCCAAAGAGGAGGAGGAGAATGTGAATCCTAGTGAGGAAGACCTCCTGGGACGTTCAGTGACCAATAAGGAGTATCCCTTTGAGGAACCAAAGGAATCTGAGGCTCATCTAGAGACCATAGAGATTCCATTGAACCTCCTTCTGCCCTTCATGAGCTCTGATGAGTATTCTTTCTCTGAAGAGGATGAAGACATTACTGAAGAGCAAGTTGCTAAGTACCTTGGTGCAATCATGAAGCTGAATGCCAAATTATTTGGTAATGAGACTTGGAAAGATGAACCTCTCTTGCTCACCAATGAACTGAATGCATTGGATAGGCAGAAATTACCTCAAAAGAAACAGGATCGTGGTAAATTCCTAATTCCATGCAAAATAGGCACCATGACCTTTGAGAAGGCTCTGTGTGACCTGGGGTCAGGAATAAACTTAATGCCACTCTCTGTAATGGAGAAACTTGGGATTTTTGAGGTGCAAGCTACTAGAATCTCATTAGAGATGGCAGACAACTCAAGAAAACAGGCTTATGGACTAGTAAAGGACATGTTAGTAAAGGTTGAAGGCCTTTACATCCCTACTGATTTCATAATCCTAGACACTGGGAAGGATTAGGATGAATCCATCATCCTTGGAAGACCCTTCCTAGCCACAGCAAGAGCTGTGATTGATGTGGACAGAGGAGAGTTGGTCCTTCAACTGAATGGGGACTACCTTGTGTTTAAGACTCAAGGTTCTCCTTCTGTAACCATGGAGAGAAAGCATGAAAAGCTTCTCTCACTATAGAGTCAACCAAAGCCCCCACAGTCAAACTCTAAGTTTGGTGATGGGAGGTTCTAACCTTGCTCTGATTATCTGTGAGGCTCCATGAGAACTCACAGTCAAGCTATTGACATTAAAGAAGTGCTTGTTGGGAGGCAACCCAATGTTATTCAATCATATCTATTTTATTTTCTTTTTGTTATTTCGTGTTTTATTAGGTTGATGATCATGTGAAGTCACAAAAACTACTGAAAAATCAAAAAACAGAATGAAAAATAGCATTGAAAACAGCACACCCTGAAGGAGAGCAGTCTGGCGTTTAAACGCCAGAAACAAGCATCTGTCTAAACAAGCACCAAGCTGGTGTTTAACGCCAGAAACAAGCATCCGCCTGGCATTAAACACCAGAAACAGGCTACATTTGAGCGTTTAACGCCAGAAACAAGCAGCAGTCTGCCGTTAAACGCCAGGATTGCACAGCAAGGGCGTTTTACACGCCTAATTGGAGTAGGGATGTTAAGTCCTTGACCCCACTTGATCTGTGGACCCCACAAGATCCCCTCAGGATCTGTGGACCCCACAAGATCCCCAACTTTTTCTTCTCTTCTCTTCACACCTTTTCATAACTCTCTTCCCCATAAACCCCACCTACCTTCAAAATTTAAACTAATTTCCCTCCCAAACCCAACCCTAATGGCCGAACCCTACACCTTCCCACACTCCTATATAAACCCCTCATTCCTTCTTTATTTTCACACAACACAACCCTCTCTTCTTCTCCTTGGCCGAATACATCTTCTTCCCCCATCTCCTCCATTTTCTTCTTCCTCTACTACTTTCTTTCTTCTTTTGCTTAGGGACGAGCAAACATTTTAAGTTTGGTGTGGTAAAAGCATAGCTTTTTGTTTTTCCATAACCATTTATGGCACCTAAGGCCAGAGAAACCTCAAGAAAGAGGAAAGGGAAGGCAATTGCTTCCACCTCTGAGTCATGAAAGATGGAGAGATTCATCTCAAAGGTCCATCAAGACCACTTCTATGAAGTTGTGGCCAAGAAGAAAGTGATCCCTGAGGTTCCTTTCAAGCTCAAAAAGAATGAGTATCTGGAGATCCGACTTGAGATCCAAAGAAGAGGTTGGGAAGTTCTCACCAACCCCATTCAACAAGTCGGGATCCTAATGGTTCAAGAGTTCTATGCAAACGCATAGATCACTAGGAACCATGATCAAAGTGTGAACCTAAATCCAAAGCATTGGCTTACCATGGTTCGGGGGAAATACTTAGACTTCAGTCTGGAAAATGTAAGGCTGGCGTTCAACTTGCCAATGATGGAAGAGAACGCACGCCCCTACACAAGAAGAGTCAACTTTGATCAAAGGTTGGACCAAGTCCTCATAGACATATGTGAGGAAGGAGCTCAATGGAAAATTGACTCAAGAGGCAAGCCGGTTTAATTAAGAAAGCATGACCTCAAACTAGTGGCTAGGGGATGGCTAGAGTTCATTCAACGCTCAATCATTCCTACTAGTAACCGGTCTGAAGTTACTATAGACCGGGCCATCATGATCCATAGTATCATGATTGGAGAGGAGGTGGAAGTTCATGAGATTATACCTCAAGAACTTTACAAGGTGGCTGACAAGTCCTCCACTTGGGCAAGGTTAGCCTTTCCTCACCTCATATGCCACCTCTGCAATTTGGCTGGAATTGACATAGAGGGAGACATCCTCATTGAAGAGGACAAGCCCATCACTAAGAAAAGGATGGAGCAAACAAGAGATCATGGACCTCAGCAAGAGCATGAGAAAATTCCCCACCATGAAATCCCTGAGATGCCTCAAGGGATGCACTTTCCTCCACAAAACTATTGGGAGCAAATCAACACCTCCCTAGGAGAATTAAGTTCCAATATGAGACAACTAGGGGTGGAGCACCAAGAGCATTCCATCATCCTCTATGAAATTAGAGAAGATCAAAAAGCTATGAGGGAGGAGCAACAAAGACAAGGAAGAGACATAGAGGAGCTCAAAAGCACCATTGGTCCTTCAAGAAGAGGAAGACGCCACCCTCACTAAGGTGGACTCATTCCTTAATCTCCTTGTCTATTTATTTTCTGTTTTCGGTTTCCATGCTTCATGTTTAACTATGTTTTTGTCTTTACTAGATGATCATTAGTGTTTAAGTGTCTATGTCTTAAAGCTATGAATGTCCTATGACTCCATCACCTCTCTTAAATGAAAAATGTTTTAATTACAAAAGAACAAGAAGTACAGGGTTTTGAATTCATCCTTGAAACTAGTTTAATTATTTTGATGTGGTGACAATACTTTTTGTTTTCTGAATGAATGCTTGAACAGTGCATGTGTCTTTTGAATTTGATGTTTATGAATGTTAAATATGTTGGCTCTTGAAGAATAAGAAAAAAGGAGAAATGTTATTTGATAATCTGAAAAATCATAAAAATGATTCTTGAAGCAAGAAAAAGCAGTGAATACAAAAGCTTGCAGAAAAAAATAGTGAAAAAAAAGAAAGAAAAAGAAAAAGCAAGCAGAAAAAGCCAAAAGCTCTTTAAACCAAAAGGCAAGAGCAAAAAGCCAATAGCTCTTAAAACCAAAAGGCAAGGGTAAATAAAAAGGATCCAAGGCTTTGAGCATCAGTGGATAGGAGGGCCTAAAGGAATAAAATCCTGGCCTAAGCGGCTAAACTAAGCTGTCCCTAACCATGTGCTTGTGGCGTGAAGGTGTCAAGTGAAAACTTGAGACTGAGCGGTTAAAGTCAAGGTCCAAAGAAAAAAAAAGAGTGTGCTTAAGAACCCTGGACACCTCTAATTGGGGACTTTAGCAAAGCTGAGTCACAATCTGAAAAGGTTCACCCAGTTATGTGTCTGTGGCATTTATGTATCCGGTGGTAATACTGGAAAATAAAGTGCTTAGGGCCACGGCCAAGACTCATAAAGTAGTTGTGTTCAAGAATCAACATACTGAACTAGGAGAATCAGTAACACTATCTAAACTCTGAGTTCCTATAGATGCCAATCATTCTGAACTTCAATGGATAAAGTGAGATGCCAAAACTATTCAAGAGGCAAAAAGCTACAAGTCCCACTCATCTGATTGGAGCTAAGTTTCATTGATATTTTGGAATCCATAGTATATTCTCTTCTTTTTATCCTATTTGATTTTTATTTTCTTGGGGACAAGCAACAATTTAAGTTTGGTGTTGTGATGAGCGGATAATTTATACGCTTTTTGGCATTGTTTTTACATAGTTTTTAGTATAATTTAGTTAGTTTTTAGTATATTTTTATTAGTTTTTAAATAAAAATCACATTTCTGGACTTTACTTTGAGTTTGTGTGTTTTTTTTGTGATTTCAGGTAATTTCTGGCAGAAATTGAGGGACTTGAGCAAAAATCAGATTCAGAGGTTGAAGAAGGACTGCAGATGCTGTTGGATTCTGACCTCCCTGCACTCAAAGTGGCTTTTCTGGAGCTAAAAAACTCTAAATGGCTCGCTCTCAATTTCGTTGGAAAGTAGACATCCAGGGCTTTCCAGCAATATATAATAGTCCATACTTTGCCCGAGTTTAGATGACGAAAACTGGCGTTCAACGCCAGTTCCATGCTGCATTCTGGAGTTAAACGCCAAAAACAGGTTGCAAAGTGGAGTTAAACGCCAGAAACAGGTTACAAACTAGCGTTCAACTCCAAAAGAAGCCTCTACACGTGTAAAGCTCAATGCTCAGCCCATGCACACACCAAGTGGGCCCCAGAAGTGAATTTTTGCATCAATTACTCATTTCTGTAAACCCTAGTAACTAGTTTAGTATAAGTATGACTTTTTACTATTGTATTTACATCTTTAGTTTCATCTTTAGATCACGTTTGGGGACTGGCCTCTCGGCCATGACTGGACCTTCATCACTTATGTATTTTCAACGGTAGAGTTTCTACATACTATAGATTAAGGTGTGGAGCTCTGCTGTTCCTCATGAATTAATACAAAGTACTATTGTTTTTCTATTTAATTCAAGCTTATTCCGATTCTAAGATATTCATTCGCACCTTAATATGAATGTGATGATCGTGACAGTCATCATCATTCCCAACTATGAACGCATGCCTGACAACCACTTCCGTTCTACCTTAGATTGAATGAGTATCTCTGGGATTCCTTAATCCGAATCTTTGTGGTATAAGTTAGAATCCATGGACGGCCATTCTTGAGATCCGGAAAGTCTAAACCTTGTCTGTGGTATTCCGAGTAGGATCTGGGAAGGGATG
>NC_029793.2:40926995-40988329 GCF_000816755.2 Arachis ipaensis | reverse complement strand
CTTATCTGAAATTCTCACCAATGAATTACATAAGTATCACTATCTTTATTTTACATTTTATTTATCTTTTAATTATTAAATATACATAATCAATTGAATCCACCTGACTGAGATTTACAAGGTGACCATAGCTTGCTTCAAGCCGACAATCTCTGTGGGATCGACCCTTACTCACGTAAGGTTTATTACTTGGATGACCCAGTGCACTTGCTGGTTAGTTGTGCGAAGTTGTGACAAAGAACTAAGATTATGAACGTGCGTATTGAGTTTTTAGCGCCGTTACCAAGGAATGAAACCGTCACGATTTCTGCGCACCAACACGCACACATGGCTTTGTGGTTCTTGTGCGTACGCATAGGGGGTTGTGCGCACGCACACTCCAATGTGTGCTTCTCCTTTGTTTTCTTCATGCTTTCTCCCAATTCCGTGCTTTTGTTCCACTCTTATCGAGCCATTCCAACCTATTACACCTAAAATCACTCATCAAAACCATCAAGGTATTGAATGGGATAAAATTGGGATAAAAGTCACTAATTTAGGCATAAAAACGCATGTTTCCACATTTAGGCTCAATTAAGGGAGAGAACACAAAAGTATGCTATTTGGATGAATAAATGTGGGTTTAAGCGATGAAATCCACTCAAATCAAATCAAAATATATCGTCAAATATGGATTCATCAATTCCCCCACACTTAAACAATAGCATGTCCTCATTCTAGTCACAATCAAAGGAGAAGGATAAGGAGGGCAAGCAATTTATAAATGCAACTACCTACATGTATGCAACTATACTAAATACTATCTATATCTACACTATGGTTCCTATTGAGTTTGGCAAAAATAAATAAAAGAGTTCCAGTCAATCCAAAGTAGAAACTTAGGGCCAAGACAAGAAAATATAGCAATATGATCAATGTCCAAAGATTTGATTTGAAATTTTCAAAATTAATTTCAACAACTTACAAGAAGACACAAAATAAGGGATGGAAACATAGAATTGAGCGATCGAACCCCTCACCGGATGTGAATACACTCTAGTCGCTCAGTGTTTAGGGCTTAATCACTCAATTCTCCTTTAATCATGTTTTCTAGGATTTGTTAGTCGTCTAACAATCAACAAATACTTGATGCATGAATACAAACATCATGAGGTCTTTGGAGGGTTGTAATGGGGCTAGGGTAAAGGTAGGATTAATATGGTTAAGTGGGCTAATAGATTGGATCTTTGATTAGCTCAAGTATCTCACCTAATCCTATACTAACCTATTTATACCAAAGAAAAACAACCTAACTTCCCATTCACCTCTTTTCTCACATTCATCCATGCATTCTCTTTCCAATTCAACCACATATGCATCCTTTATTTAACATTCTTATGTCATTTTTTTTTCTTTTTTTTTATTTATGAACAAAGTATGTACACCAAAATTTTTCTTTTATCATAAAAGAGAGATGCATATGTTTTAAGTAATGAATGCATGATTATTTTCCCATTTTTTCCAAAATACTCTCAATGAACACCCAAAGTAACTTTCTATCAATGTTTTCCACAAATTTCCCCCACACTTGATTAACACACACATTCAAACCCAAGCTAATTAAAGATACAATACATGGACATTAATGGTTTTTTCACTTAGGGCAAAAGATGTGCTTAATATTAGAACAAAGGGAAATTAAAAGGCTCAAAAGTGGTTACAAGGGTAGATATAAGGGTTGGCCATATGGGTTAGTGAGTTCAATTCAAAAATGGCCTCAATCATTCTAAATGCATTCAAAACAACAAATATAGGATATAAATATTCAAGCAAATCTAAGATTACAATCATAAGAGGAGTATAACACACAAGAACAAAATTTGTGGTTGAAGATGTGCAACCACACAATTAAAGCTCAAATCTCACTAGGTGTTTTGTTCAAGCTCTTTTCTATGTTCCATAACAAAGAATACTTCATGCAAGTTCAAAAATAAGTTTTCAAATCTAATCAATGGAACGCCCTAAAAGGGATTTCTTGAAAATTCTTTGTTGTTTTACCAAACTTATTTCCTATACCAAGCAACGTGCAAATAAAACTATAAGCAACTAAGATATATACAAGTAACAAAGCAAAGAAAAATGCCATGAAATGATAAACAAATATTCACAAAATACCTAATAACTAGGAACTAGAAATTAATGCAAAGTGTTGAGAAAGAGAAATGTATGCCCCGAAAATTGCGGATCCTCCCCCACACTTAAACGTTGCATGGTCCTCCATGCATGCACTCAATTCGGGGGTGAAGATATGTGAGGGTCCACCTTCAGCTGGTGGGCACCGGGGCTCTGGGTTGCTGTATAAACACATAAACAACAATTGAGAAAGAAGTCATAAAAGTGTGGTATGAGAAAAAGCAATGTGGGTATTCTAAATGCGCACGGTTTAGAACACAACACATTGGTCAGTTAAAAATAGAAACCACATAATCAAAAGAAATAGCATATTCCTCAATCAAGTGGCCCAGGTTACAAGTAAAGATAAACAAGAGATAGGACACAAACAAACCTAGATAGCCACAACTAAAGTGAATTGAATATATAAGATATTGGTTATTGAAGTTGTGCAAGTGAAAGCGCAAGGAGAATGTAAAATGGCACAATCAACAATAACCAATTCATTGATGAAAAGAAAACTACTTATTCATTCTCAAACATGATGCAATAGTCACATAATAAAGGTACTGGTTGCAAAAAGTGACAAGCTAGATAAGAATCAAGTTAAGTCACTCAAACAAATGCAAAGCTGATGAGCGGATAATTTATACCCTTTTTGGCATTGTTTTTACTTAGTTTTTAGTATATTTTAATTACTTTTTATTATATTTTTATTAGTTTTTATTCAAAAATCACATTTCTGGACTTTACTATGAGTTTGTGTATTTTTTTGTGATTTCAGGTGTTTTCTGGCTGAAATTGAGGGACCTGAGCAAAAATCTAATTCAGAGGCTGAAAAAGGACTTCTGATGTTGTTGGATTCTGACCTCCCTGCACTCGAAGTGGATTTTCTGGAGCAATAGAAGCCCAATTGGCGCGCTCTCAATTGCTTTGAAAAGTAGACATCCTGGGCTTTCCAGCAATATATAATAGTCCATACTTTGTCTGAGATTTGATGGCCCAAACAGGCGTTCAAAGTTAGCCTAAAACATCTTGGCGTAAAACGCCCAAACTGGCACCAAAGCTAGCGTTTAACTCCAGGAATAGCCTATGCACGAAAAAGCCTCAATGCTCAGCCTAAGCACACACCAAGTGGGCCCTGGAAGTGGATTTCTGCACTATCTGCACTTAGTTACTCATTTTTTGTAAACCCTAGTTACTAGTTTAGTATAAAAACTACTTTTAGAGATTTATTTTATGTCTTTTAGACCAGTTTTATCTCTCTAGACATTTAGTCCTTAGACTTTTGCCATTGTACACATTTGGAGGCTGGCCTCACGGCCATGCCTAGACCTTTCACTTATGTATTTTTTACAGTGGAGTTTCTACACCTCAAAGATTAAGGTGTGGAGCTCTGCTGTTTTTCATGAATTAATACAAGTACTATTGTTTTTCTATTCAATTCACGCCTACTTCTTCTCTAAGATATTCACTCGCACTTCAACCAGATGAATGTGATGACCTGTGACACTCATCATCATTCTCACTTATGAACGCGTGCCTGACAACCACTTCCGTTCTATCTGCAATAGCTTGAGTGTGTATCTCTTGGCCTCCTGGTTCACGACGCATGGTTGCCTCTCCTGACAACAGAGCATTCCATTCCGTGAGATCAGAGTCATCGGGGTATAGGCTAGAACCAATGGCAGCATTCCTGAGATCCGGAAAGTCTAAACCTTGTCTGTGGTATTCCGAGTAGGAATTTGTTTTCATCCGAGAGGATCATACAGCTTGCCATGGAAGGAGGTAACACATGGTTGGAAGAAGACAATAGGAAAGCAGAGGTTCAAAAGCAACAAAGCATCTCCAAACGCTTATCTGAAATTCCCACCAATGAATTACATAAGTAACTTTATCTTATTTTATATTTTATTTATATTTTAATTATCAAAACCACATAACCATTTGAATCTGCCTGACTGAGATTTACAAGGATGACCATAGCTTGCTTCAAGCCGACAATCTCCGTGGGATCGACCCTTATTCACGTAAGGTATTACTTGGATGACCCAGTGCACTTGCTGGTTAGTTGTGCGGAGTTGTGAAAAAGAGTTGAGATTAAGATTGTGCGTACCAAGTTTCTGGCGCCATTGTTAGAGATCACAATTTCGTGCACCAAGTTTTTGGCGCCGTTGCCGGGGATTGTTCGAGTTTAGACAACTGACGGTTCATCTTGTTGCTCAGATTAGGTAATTTTATTTTATTTTTAAGCTTTTTTTTTCGAAAAATAAAAAAAAAATTTATATTTGTTCTTCAGAATTTTTAAGAATGAATTCTATAGTTTCAGATGATGTGTTGAAGCCTGGTTGGCTGTTAAGCCATGTCTAATTTTTTTTGGACTGAGGCTTCCACTTATCATTGCAAGAGCCTTTGGATTCCCATCTAATTGGCTGTTGTATGTCTGATTTGTATGCTAAAGCTTGGCTAGCCATTTGGCCATGTCTAATCATTTGGACCGAAGCTTTCACATAAAGCTTGGCTGGCTATTTAGCCATGTCTAAATTTTTGGACCAAAGTTTTAGACTAACATTGCATGATTCTTGGAATTCCTATTAAAAATTTTGAATTTATTTATTTTCTTTTTCCAAATTAATTTTCAAAAAATTAAAAAAAATTAATAAAATCATAAAAACAAAAAAATTTTCTGTTTCCTGTTTGAGTCTTGTATCAAGTTTTAAGTTTGGTGTCAATTGCATCTTTTTAATTCTCTTAAAATTTTTGAAAATTCATGCATGAGTTCTTCATTGATCTTCAAGTTGTTCTTGATGATTGTCTTTGTTTGATCTTTACATTTTCTTATTTTGCATCTTTTCTTGTTTTTCATAGCATTCTTGAATTATTAGTGTCTATAGATTAAAAATTGTTAAGTTTGGTGTCTTGCATGTTTTTCTTTTCTTAAAAATTTTCAAAAATAAGTTCTTGATGTTCATCGTGATCTTCAAAGTGTTCTTGGTGTTCATCTTGACATTCAAAGTGTTCTTGCATGCATTATTAGTTTTGATCTTAATTTCTTGTGTTTTGCATCATTTTTTATGTTTTTCTCTCTCCTCATAAAAATTCAAAAATAAAAAATATATCTTTCCCTTATTCTTCTCATAAATTTTGAAATTTTGAATTAATTTAGTCAAAAGTTTTAAAATTTGATTGTTTCTTATTAGTCAAGTCAAAATTTCAACTTCAAAATCCTATCTTTTTCAAATTTTTTTCAAAAATCAAATCTTTTTCATTTTTTTTCTCAATATTTTCGAAAATTCTAAAAATTTGATTTTCAAAATCTTTTTCTTATTTTTATTTCATATTTTCGAAATTAATGCTAACATTTAATGTTTTGATTCAAAAATCTCAAGTTGTTACTTGTCTATTAAGAAAGGATCAATCTTTGAATTCTAAAATCATATCTTTTAGTTTCTTGTTAGTCAAGTAATCAACTTTAATTTCAAAAATCAAATCTTTTTAATTTCCTTTTCAAATATTTTTCAAAAATAAATTTCAATCATATCTTTTTCAAAATTTAATTTCAAAATCTTTTTCTAACTTCTTATCTTTTTAAAATTGATTTTCAAATCTTTTTCAATTAACTACTTGACTTCTTGTTTGATTTTAAAAGTTTTCTATTTCAATCATATCTTTTTCAAAACCACCTAACTACTTTTCTCTCTCCAATTTTTGAAAATCACTAACCATTTTTTTAAAAATTCTTTTTAATTAACTAATTATTTTAAATTCTAATTTTATTTTCCTTCTTAAATTCGAATTCTAACTAATAATTAAAATAAAAACAAAAATATTTTTCTTTTATTTTGAATTAATTTTCGAATACTCTCTCTCGCTCATCTCTTTCTATTTGTTTATTTATTTACTAACACTTCTCTTCTTCTTATAATTCGAACCCTCTCCCTCTCTCTGTGTTTGAATTCTTCTTCATTCTATTTCTTCTATTCTTCTACTCACATAAAGGAATCTCTATACTGTGACATAGAGGATTTCTATTCTTTTCTGTTCTCTTCTTTTTCATATGAGCAGGAGCAAGGATAAGAACATTCTTGTTGAAGCTGATCCAGAACCTGAAAGGACTCTAAAGAGGAAGCTAAGAGAAGCTAAAGCACAACACTCTGGAGAGGACTTGATAGAATTTTTTGAAAAAGAAGAAGAGATGGCCGAACCCAACAACAATGGTGAAGATGCAAGGAAGATGCTTGGTGACTTTATTGCACCCTCTTCTGACTTCTGTGGAAGGAGCATCTCAATTCCTGCAATTGGAGCAAACAAATTTGAGCTTAAGCCTCAATTAGTTTCTCTGATGCAGCAGAATTGCAAGTTTCATGGACTTCCATTGGAAGATCCTCATCAGTTCTTAGCTGAATTCTTGCAAATCTGTGACACTGTTAAGACCAATGGGGTTAATCCTGAGGTCTAAAGACTTATGTTTTTCCCTTTTGCTGTAAGAGACAGAGCTAGGACATGGTTGGACTCACAACCTAAAGATAGCCTGAACTCTTGGGAAATGTTGGTCAATGCTTTCTTGGCCAAATTCTTTTCACCTCAGAAGTTGAGCAAACTTAGAGTGAAAGTACAAACCTTCAGACAGAAGGAAGGTGAATCCCTCGATGAAGCTTGGGAAAGATACAAGTAATTGATTAGAAGGTGTCATTCTGACATGTTTTCAGAATGGAGCATCATATGTATATTCTATGATGGTCTGTCTGAATTGTCCAAGATGTCATTGGACCACTCTGCTGGAGGATCTCTTCATCTGAAGAAGACGCCTGCAGAAGCCCAGGGACTCATTGAAATGGTTGTAAATAACCAGTTCATGTACACTTCTGAAAGGAATCCTGTAAATAATGGGACAACTCAGAAGAAAGGAGTTCTTGAGATTGGTACTCTGAATGCCATATTGGCTCAGAACAAAATATTGACTCAGCAAGTCAATATAATTTTTCAGAGTCTAACTGAAATGCAAGCTGCATCAGGCAGTACTAAGGAGGCTTCTTCTGAAGAAAAAGCCTATGACCCTGAGAATCCTGCAATGGCAGAGGTGAATTACATGGGAGAATCCTATGGAAACACCTATAATCCTTCATGGAGGAATCATCCTAATCTCTCATGGAAGAATCAATAGAAGCCTAATCAAGGTTTCAAAAATAACAATGGTGGAAGAAACAGGTTTGGCAATAGCAAACCTTTTCCATCATGGACGTTCACTGGCCTCCAAGGAGTTCCCTAATGAGGAACCAAAGGAATCTGAGGCTCATATAGAGACCATAGAGATTCCACTGAACTTACTGTTGCCATTCATGAGCTCTGATGAGTATTCTTCCTCTGAAGAGGATGAAGACATTATCGAAGAGCAAGTTGCTCAATATCTAGGAGCAATCATGAAGCTGAATGCCAAGTTAATTGGTAGTGAGACTTGGGAGGATGAACCCCTATTGCTCATCAACAAACTGAATGATCTGGTTCAACTGAAATTACCTTAGAAGAAACAGGATCCTGGAAATTTCTTAATACCTTGTACCACAGGCACCATGACCTTTAAGAAGGCTCTGTGTGACCTTGGGTCAAGAATAAACCTCATGTCCCTCTCTGTAATGGAGAAACTAGGGATCTTTGTGGTGCAAGCTGCAAGAATCTCACTAGAGATGGCAGACAATTCAAGGAAATAGGCTTATGGACTTGTAGAGGATGTCTTAGTGAAGGTTGAAGGCTATTACATCCTTGCTGACTTCATAATCCTAGAGACTGGGAAGGATGAAGATGAATCCATCATCCTTGGAAGACCCTTCCTAGCCACAGCAAGAGTTATGATTGATGTGGATAGAGGAGAGTTAGTCCTTCAAGTGAATGAGGACTACCTTGTGTTTAAGGCTCAAGGATCTTCTTCTGTAACATGGAGAGGAAGCATGAAAAGCTTCTCTCAATACAGAGTCAAATAGAGTTCCGACACTCAACTTCTAAGTTTGGTGTTAGGAGGCCAACATCAAGCTCTGAGTCTCTGTGAAGCTCTCAATACGATTTCGTGCACCAAGTTTTTGGCGCCGTTGCCGGGGATTGTTCGAGTTTGGACAACTGACGGTTCATCTTGTTGCTCAGATTAGGTAATTTTATTTTAATTTTAAGCTTTTTTTTATTATTTTTATTTTTGAAAAATAATTTTCAAAAAAAAATAAATTATTCTATGACTTCAGAATTTTTAAGAATGAATTCTAGAGTTTCATGATGATCTGTTGAAGTCTAGCTGGCTGTGAAGCCATGTCTAATCTTTTGGACCGAGGTTTCAACTCATCATCACAAGAGCTTTTTGATTCTCATCAATTCAACTGTTGTATGCCTGATTTGTATGCTAAAGCTTGGCTGGCCATTGGCCATGTCTAGTGTTTTGGACCGAAGCTTTCACTGAAAGCTTGGCTGGCTAGTAAGCCATGTCTAATTCCTGGACTGAAGCTTTAGACTAACATTGCATGATTCCTGAAATTCTCATTAAAAATTTTGAAATCCTTATTTTTCTTTTTCCAAACAATTTTCGAAAAATACAAAAAAATTTAATAAAATCATAAAACCAAAAATAATTTTGTGTTTCTTGTTTGAGTCTAGTGTCAATTGTTAATTTTGGTGTCAATTGTATCTTTTTAATTTCCTAAAAATTTTTGAAAATTCATGCATGTGTCCTTCATAATCTTCAAGTTGTTCTTGATGATTTTCTTTGTTTGATCTTTGCATTTTCATATTTTGTGTCTTTTCTTGTTTTTCATATGCATTTTCAATTTGTTAGTGTCTAAACATTGAAAATTTCTAAGTTTGGTGTCTTGCATGTGAGTTTTTTCTTATAAATTTTCAAAAATATGTTCTTGATGTTCATCATGATCTTCAAACTGTTCTTGGTTTTCATCTTGACATTCAAAGTGTTCTTGCATGCATTGTGTGTTTTGATTCATAATTTTCATGTTTTGAGTCTTTTTGTTGTTTTTCTCTCTCTTCTTAAAAATTCAAAAATAAAAAAATATATTTCCTTTATTCTTCTCATAAATTTCAAAAATTTGAATTGATTTAGTTATAAAGTTTTAAAATAATTGTTTCTTATGAATCAAGTCAAATTTTCAATTTAAAAATTCTATCTTTTTCAAATCTTTTTCAAAAATCAAATCTTTTTCATCTTTTTCTTTCATATTTTCGAAAATTTCAAATTGATTTTCAGAAATCTTTTTCTTATTTTGTTTCATAATTTCAAAATATTTACTAACAATTAATGTGATTGATTCAAAAATTTTAAAGTTTGTTACTTGCCTATTAAGAAAGGTTCAATCTTTAAATTTTAGAATCATATCTTTTAGTTTCTTGTTAGTCAAGTAATCAACTTTAATTTCAAAATCAAATCTTTTTAATTTCCAATTCAAATCTTTTTCAAAATGATTTTCAATCATATCTTTTTCTATTTCAATCATATTTTTTTTCAAAAATCAATTTCAAAATCTTTTCTAACCTCACATCTTTTCAAAATTTGATTTTCAAATCTTTTTCAACTAACTACTTAACTTTTCAGTTGGATTTTCAAAATTCTTATCGTTTTCAAAACCACCTAACTACTTTTCTCTCACCAATTTTCGAAAATCACTAACTTCTTTTTCAAAAATTTCTTTTCATCAACTAATTGTTTTAATTTTTAATTTTAATTTTACTCCTTCTCTTAATTTTCAAACTCTAACTGCATTTTAAAATAAAAACAAAAATATTTTTTTCTTTTTAATTATTTTCGAATTTTTCCCCCTCTCATCTCTTTCTATTTATTTATTTATCTACTAACACCCCTCCTCCACTCAAAAATTTGAACCCACTCTTCTCCTCTGTGTTTGAATTCTTATCTTCTCCTTCTTCTATTCTTCTCTTCTTATACTCACAAAAGGGATCTCTATACTGTGACATAAAGGATTCCATATTTTCTTTTCTGTTCTCCTCTTTTTCATATGAGCAGGAACAAGGATAAGAATATTCTTGTTGAAGCTGACCCTGAACCCGAAAGGACTCTGAAGAGGAAGCTAATGGAAGCTAAGGCACAACTCTCTGGAGAGGACCTGACAGAAATCTTCGAAAAAGAAGGAGACATGGCCGAACCTAATAACAATAGTGGAGATGCAAGGAATATGCTTGGTGACTTTATTGTACCCTCTTCTAACTTCTATGGAAGAAGCATCTCAATTCCTGCAATTAGAGCAAACAACTTTGAGCTTAAGCCTCAATTAGTTTCTCTAATGCAGCATTGCAAGTTTCATGGACTTCCAATGGAAGATCCTCATCAGTTTTTAGCTGAATTCTTGCAAATCTGTGACATTGTCAAGACCAATAGAGTTGATCCCGAGGTCTACAGGCTTATGCTTTTCCCTTTTGCTATAAGAGACAGAGCTAGAACATGGTTGGATTCACAACCTAAGGATAGCCTGAACTCTTGGGATATGCTGGTCAGTGATTTCCTGGCCAAATTCTTTCCACCTCAAAAGATGAGCAAGCTTAGAGTAGAAATCCAAACCTTCAGACAGAAGGAAGGAGAATCCCTCTATGAAGCTTGGGAAAGATATAAGCAACTAATCAAAAGGTGTCCTACTGACATGCTTCCAGAATAGAGCATCATAAGTATATTCTATTATGTCTGTCTGAGTTGTCAAAAATGTCATTGGACCATTCTGCAAGAGGATCTCTTCACGTGAAAATCCCTGCAGAAGCTTAGGAACTCATTGAAATGGTTGCAAATAACCAGTTCATGTACACCTCTGAGAGGAATCCTGTGAACAATGGGACACCTCAGAAAAAGGGAGTTCTTGAAATTGATACTCTGAATGCCATATTGGCTCAGAATAAAATATTGACTCAGCAAGTCAATATGATTTCTCAAAGTCTGAATGGACTACAAGCTGCATCCAACAGTACTAAGGAAGCATCTTCTGAATAAGAAGCTTATGATCCTGAGAACCCTGCAATGGCAGAGGTGAATTACATGGGAGGACCCTATGGAAACACCTATAATCCTTCATGGAGAAATCATCCAAATTTCTTATGGAAGGATCCACAAAAGCCTCAACAAGGCTTCAATAATAATGGTGGAAGAAATAGGTTTAGCAATAGCAAGCCTTTTCCATCATCTTCTCAGCAACAGATAGAGAATTCTGAACAGAGCCATTCTGGCCTGGCAACCATAGTCTCTGATCTATCCAAGATCACACTAAGTTTCATGAATGAAACAAGGTCCTCCATTAGAAATTTGGAGGCACAGGTGGGTCAGCTGAGTAAGAAGATTACTGAAACTCCTCCCAGTACCCTCCCAAGCAATACAGAAGAAAACCCCAAGAGAGAGTGCAAGGCCATAACCATAACCAATATGGCCGAACCTGGTGAGAGTGAGGAGGACGTAAGTCCCAGTGAGAAAAGCCTCATGGGACGTCCTCTGAACAGAAAGAAATTTCCCTTTGAGGAACCAAAGGAATCTAAGGCTCAAACAGAGACCATAGAGATTCCATTGAACTTCCTTCTGCCATTCATGAGCTCTGATGAATATTCTTCCTCTAAAGAGGATGAAGACATTACTAAAGAGCAAGTTGCTAAGTATCTAGGAGCAATCATGAAGCTGAATGCCAAGTTATTTGGTAATGAGACTTGGGAGGATGAACCCCCCTTGTTCACCAATGAACTGAATGCATTAATGAGGCAGACATTACCTCAGAAGAAACCGGATCCCGGAAAATTCTTCATACCATGTACCATAGGCACCATGACCTTTGAGAAGGTTCTGTGTGACTTGGGGTCAGGGATAAACCTCATGCCACTCTCTGTAATGGAGAAACTGGGAATCTTTGAGGTACAAACTGCAAGAATCTCACTAGAGATGGCAGACAAATCAATGAAACAGGCTTATGGACTAGTAGAGGACGAGCTAGTAAAGGTTGAAGGCCTTTACATCCCTGCAGATTTCATAATCCTAGACACTACGAAGGATGAGGATGAATCCATCATCCTTGGCAGACCCTTCCTAGCCACAGCAAAAGCAGTGATTGATGTTGACAGAGGAGAGTTGGTCCTTCAGTTGAATGAGGACTACCTTGTATTCAAAACTCAAGGTTCTCCTTCTGTAACCATAGAGAGGAAGCATGAAAAGCTTCTTTCAGTACAGAGTCAAACAAAACCCCCACATTCAAACTCTAAGTTTGGTGTTGGGAGGCCACAACCACACTCTAAGTTTGGTGTTGAGAGGCCCCAATATTGCTCTGATTATCTGTGAAGCTCCATGAGAGCTCACTGTCAAGCTATTGACATTAAAGAAGCGCTTATTGGGAGGCAACCCAATGCTATTTAATTATATCTATTTATTCTCCATTGCTATTTGGTGCACGAAATTACAATCACACTTTTACAACTCCGCACAACTAACCAGCAAGTGTACTGGGTCGTCCAAGTAATACCTTACGTGAGTAAGGGTCGATCCCACGGAGATTGTCGGCCTGAAGCAAGCTATGGTTATCTTGTAACTCTTAGTCAAGATATTAATAATTCTCAGATTTAATTGTAAAAAGTAAAAGAACATGAAATAAATACTTGTTATGCAGTAATGAAGAACAGGTTGAGGCTTTGGAGATGCTTTGTCTTCTGAATCTCTGCTTTCCTACTATCTTCTTCTTCATGCACGCAAGGCTCCTTCCATGGCAAGCTTTATGTTGGGCATCATCGTTGTCAATGACTACATCCCGTCCTCTCAGTGAAAATGTTCCAAATGCGCTGTCACCGCACGGCTAATCATCTGTCGGTTCTCGATCATGTCGGACTAGGATCCATTGATCCTTTTGCGTCTGTCACTACGCCCAACACTCGCGAGTTTGAAGCTCGTCACAGTCATCCCTTCCCAGATCCTACTCAGGATACCACAGACAAGGTTTAGACGTTCCGGATCTCAGGAATGACCGCCAATGATTCTAGCTTATACCACGAAGACTCTGATTTGAATCATGAGGCTAAGAGATATGCATTCAATCTAAGTAGAACAGAGGTGGTTGTCAGGCACACGTTCATAGGTGAGAATGATGATGATTGTCACGGATCATCACATTCATCAGGTTGAAGTGCGAATGAATATCTTAGAATAGAAGCAAGCGTGATAGAATGGAAAACAGTAGTAATTGCATTAATTCATGAAGAACAGCAGAGCTCCTCACCCCCAACAATGGGGTTTAGAGACTCATGCCATAGAGAACACAACAAGAAACGTGTAAAGTGTCATGAGGTACAACATGAATCACTGAAAGTAGTATTTATAGTAAACTAGTGACCTAGGGTTACAGAAAATGAGTAAGCTAGGGTGTTTATTGTAAAAATCCATTTCCGGGGCCCACTTGGTGTGTGCTTAGGCTGAGAATTGAAGCTTTCATGTGTAGAGACATTTCCTGGAGTTAAACACCAGTTTTTATGCCAGTTTAGGCGTTTAACTCCAGCTTTTGTGCCAGTTCTGGAGTTAAACGCCAGAATTCTTGAGCTGACTTAGAACGCCTGTTTGGGCCATCAAATCTCGGGCAAAGTATGGACTATTATATATTGCTGGAAAGTCTAGGATGTCTACTTTCCAACGCAATTGAGAGCACGCCAATTGGGTATCTGTAGCTCCTGAAAATCCACTTTGAGTGCAGGGAGGTCAGAATCCAACAACGCAGTCCTTTTTCAGCCTCTGAATCAGATTTTTGCTCAAGTCCCTCAATTTCAGCCAGAAAATACCTGAAATCACAGAAAAACACACAAACTCATAGTAAAGCCCAGAAAAGTGATTTTTATTTAAAAACTAATAAAAACATTATAAAAACTAACTAAAATATACTAAAAACATACTAAAAACAATGCCAAAAAGCGTATGAATTATCCGCTCATCACAACACCAAACTTAAATTGTTGCTTGTCCCCAAGCAACTAAAAATCAAATAGGATAAAAAGAAGAGAATATACAATGAATTCCAAAAAATCTATGAAGATCAGTATTAATTAGATGAGCGTGGCTTTTAGCTTTTTGCCTCTGAACAGTTTTGGCATCTCACTTTATCCTTTTGAAGTTCAGAATGATTGGCTTCTATAGGAACTCAGAATCCAGATAGTGTTATTGATTCTCCTAGTTAAGTATGTTGATTCTTGAACACAGTTACTTTATGAGTCTTGGCCGTGACCCTAAGCACTTTGTTTTCCAGTATTACCACCGGATACATAAATGCTACAGACACATAACTGGGTGAACCTTTTCAGATTGTGACTCAGCATTGTTAAAGTCCCCAATTAGAGGTGTCCAGAGCTCTTAAGCACACTCTTTTTTTTTTGCTTTGGACCACGACTTTAACCGCTCAGTCTCAAGTTTTCACTTGACACCTTCACGCCACAAGCACATGGTTAGGGACAGCTTGGTTTAGCCGCTTAGGCCAGGATTTTATTCCTGTGGGCCCTCCTATCCACTGATGCTCAAAGCCTTGGATCCTTTTTATCACCCTTGCCTTTTGGTTTAAAGGGGTATTGGCTTTTTCTGCTTGCTTTTCTCTTTCTTTCTCTTTTTTTTTCTTTTCTTTTTTTTTTGTTGCAAGCTTTCTATTCACTGCTTTTTCTTGCTTCAAGAATCAATTTTATGATTTTTCAGATCATCAGATAACATTTCTCCTTTTCCCATCATTCTTTCAAGAGCCAACAATTTTAACATTCATGAATCAACAAATTCAAAATTATGCAATGTTCAAGCATTCATTCAGAAAAACAAAAGTATTGCCACCACATCAAAATAATTAATCTGTTTTAAAATTCAAAATTCATGCACTTCTTTTTTTTTTTCAATTGAAAACATTTTTCATTTAAGAGAGGTGATTGATTCATTTTCATAGCTTTAAGGCATAGACACTAAGACACTAGTGATCATGTAATAAAGACACAAACATAAATAAACATAAAGCATAAAAATTCGAAAAAAAAAAATAGAAAATAAAGAACAAGGAAATTAAAGAACGGGTCCACCTTAGTGATGGCGGCTAGTTCTTCCTCTTGAAGATCTTATGGAGTGCTTGATCTCCTCAATGTCTCTTCCTTGCCTTTGTTGCTCCTCTCTCATGGTTATTTGGTCTTCTCTAATTTCATGGAGGATGATGGAATGCTCTTGGTGCTCCACCCTTAGTTGTCCCATATTGGAACTTAATTCTCCTAGGGAGGTGTTAATTTACTCCCAATAGTTTTGTGGAGGAAAATGCATCCCTTGAGGCATCTCAGGGATTTCATGATGAGAAATTTCCTCATGCTCTTGTTGAGGTCCATGAGTGGGCTCTCTTG
Organism: Arachis ipaensis; assembly: GCF_000816755.2. Taxonomy (NCBI): domain Eukaryota; kingdom Viridiplantae; phylum Streptophyta; class Magnoliopsida; order Fabales; family Fabaceae; genus Arachis; species Arachis ipaensis. The sequence continues at coordinate 40,972,816 of NC_029793.2, read as the reverse complement.
TTTGCTCCATCCTTTTCTTAGTGATGGGCTTGTCTTCTTCAATGAGGAGTCTTGGCCACAACTTCATAGAAGTGGTCTTGATGCACCCTTGAGATGAATCTCTCCATCTCCCATGACTCAGGTGGAAGCTTTTGCCTTCCCTTTCCTCTTTCTAGAGATTTCTCTGGCCTTAGGTGCCATAAATAGTTATGGAAAAACAAAAAGTAACGCTTTTACCACACCAAACTTAAAAGGTTTGCTCGTCCTCGAGCAAAAGAAAAATGAAGAGAGTAGAGGGAGAAGAAATAGAGGAGATGGAGGGGGTAGTGTTTAAGATGTGTGAAAATGAAGGAGTGAATATGGGTTTATGATGGGTAGATGTGAGTGGTAAATGGGTGAAGAAGAGAGAGAGAGGTGGGGTAGGTGGGGATCCTGTGGGGTCCACAGATCCTGAGGTGTCAAGGATATCTCATCCCTGCACCAAGTGGCGTGCAAAAATGTCCCTTTCTGCCAATCCTGGCATTAAACGCCAGGCTGCTGCCCATTTCTGGCGTTTAACGCCAGCTTCTTGCCCATTCCTGGCGTTAAACGCCAGTTTGGTGCCCATTTATGGCGTTTAAATGCCAGTAAGTTTCTCCTCCAGGGTGTTCTATTTTTCATTCTGTCTTTTAGTCTGTTTTTGCTTTTTCAATTGTTTTTGTGACTTCACATGATCATCAACCTACAGAAATCATAAAATAACAATGGAAAATAGAAATTAACATAGATAAGTAAAATTGGGTTGCCTCCTAACAAGCGCTTCTTTAATGTGAGTAGCTTGACAGTGGGCTCTGATGGAGCCTCACAGATACTCAGAGCATGATGATGGCCTCTTAACACCAAACTTAGAGTTTGGTTGTGGCCTCCCAACACCAAACTTAGAGTTTGAATGTGGGGGTTTTATTTGACTCTGTATTAAGAGAAGCCTTTCATGCTTCTTCCTTTTCCTGTCTGCAAACCATGGTGCTTCCTGAATGGCAAAGAGTTGCTCATCCGGAAAGGTTTCAGAGATCTCAGTAGGAGGGAGGGACGCCCCTGCTACTGGTTCTATCCGAGACAGGTGATCAGCTACCTGGTTCTCTGTCCCTTTTCTGTCTCTTATTTCTATATCAAACTCTTGCAGAAGCAACACCCATCTTATGAGCCTGGGTTTTGAATCCTGCTTTGTGAGTAGGTATTTAAGAGCAGCATGGTCAATATACACAATCACTTTTGAACCTACTAAATAGGATCTAAACTTGTCAATGGCATAAACCACTGCAAGTAACTATTTTTCTGTGGTTGTGTAATTCTTCTGTGCATCATTTAAAACACGGCTAGCATAGTAAATAACGTGCAGAAGCTTGTTATTCCTCTGTCCTAACACTGCACCAATGGCATGGTCACTGGCATCACACATTAGTTCGAATGGTAATGTCCAGTCTGGTGCAGAGATGACTGGTGCTGTGACCAGCTTAGCTTTTAGGGTTTCAAACGCTTGTAGACACTCTGTGTCAAATGCAAATGGCATGTCAGCAGCTAGCAGATTGCTCAGAGGTTTTGCAATTTTTGAAAAATCCTTTATAAACCTCCTGTAGAATCCTGCATGTCCCAGAAAGCTTCTGATTGCCTTTACATTGTCAGGTGGTGGTAATTTTTCAATTACTTCCACTTTAGCTTGATCCACCTCTATTCCCTTGTTTGAAATTTTATGCCCAAGGACAATTCCTTCAGTCGTCATGAAGTGACATTTTTCCCAGTTTAAAACTAGGTAGGTCTCTTGGCATCTTTTCAGAACAAGTGCTAAATGGTCAAGACAGGAGCTGAATGAGTCTCCAAATACTGAAAAGTCATCCATGAAGACTTCCAGAAATTTTTCTACCATATCAGAGAAGATAGAGAGCATGCGCCTCTGAAAGGTTGCAGGTGCATTGCATAGACCAAAGGGCATCCTTCTGTAGGCAAATACTCCAGAAGGACATGTGAATGCTATTTTCTCTTGGTCCTGAGGATCCACTGCAATTTGGTTATAACCTGAATAGCCATCCAAAAATCAGTAATATTCATGACCTGCTAGTCTCTCTAGCATCTGGTCTATGAATGGTAAAGGAAAGTGATCCTTTCGGGTGGCTGTATTGAGCTTTCTGTAATCAATACACATACGCCACCCTGTAACTGTAATTTGTAGGAACCAGTTCATTCTTTTCATTATGAACCACTGTCATGCCTCCCTTCTTGGGGACAACGTGGACAGGGCTCACCCAGGGGCTATCAGAAATAGGATAAATAATCCCAGCCTCTAGTAACTTAGTAACCTCTTTCTGCACCACTTCCTTCATGGCTGGATTTAGCCGCCTCTGTGGTTGAACCACTGGCTTAGCATCATCCTCCAATAGGATCTTGTGCATGCATCTTGCTGGGCTAATGCCCTTAAGGTCACTTATGGAGCACCTAAGAGCTGTCTTGTGTGTCTTTAGCACTTGAATTAGTGCTTTCTCTTCCTATGGATTTAAAGTAGAGCTTATGATCACTGGAAAAGTGTCACCCTCTCCCAGAAATGCATATTTCAGGGATGGTGGTAGTGGTTTGAGCTCGGGTTTAGGAGGTTTCTCCTCTTCCTGAGGGATTTTCAGAGGTTCTTTTATTTCCTCTGATTCCTCCAGATCAGGCTGAACATCTTTAAAGATGTCCTCTAGCTCTGATTCAAGACTTTCAGTCATATTGACCTCTTCCACCAGGGAGTCAATAATATCAATGCTCATGCAGTCATTTGATGTGTCTGGATGCTGCATAGCTTTGACAACATTTAACTTGAACTCATCCTCATTGACTCTTAGGGTCACTTCCCCTTTTTGGACATCAATGAGAGTTCGTCCAGTTGCTAGGAAAGGTCTTCCTAGAATCAGAGTTGCACTCTTGTGCTCCTCCATTTCCAGCACTACAAAATCAGTGGGAAAGGCAAATGGTCCAACCTTGACAATCATGTCCTCAATTATGCCTGATGGGTATTTAATGGAGCCATCAGCAACTTGAAGACATATCCGGGTTGGTTTGACCTCTTCAGTCAAGCCAAGCTTTCTGATGGTGGATGCAGGTATTAGATTGATACTTGATCCAAGGTCACATAGAGCTGTCTTAGTACAAGCACCCTCTATTATGCATGGTATCATAAAGCTCCCTGGATCTTGAAGCTTCTCTAGTAAGCTTTTCAGAATGACTGCACTGCATTCTTCAATGAGAAACACTTTTTCAGTTTCTCTCCAATCTTTCTTATGACTTAAGATCTCTTTCATGAACTTAGCATAAGAGGGTATTTGCTCAAGTGCCTCTGCAAATGGGATCTTTATTTCAAGAGTCCTGAGATAGTCTGCAAAGCGGGAAAATTATTTATCCTGCTCCATTTGGTAGAACTTCTGAGGATAAGGCATCTTGGCTTTATATTCTTCAACCTTAGTTGCTGCAGGTTTATTCCCTACAGAAGTGGTTGGAGAAGCCTTCTTAGAGGGGTTACTATCAGCACTTGCAGGTGCCTGATCCCTCATTGGCGTCTGAATGCCAGGAATGGGGGCTGAATGGGCATTTAACGTCAGGTTCCCACCCTTTTCTGGCATTTGAATGCCAGAGTTATTCCTCTCTGGGCTCTTGATGTCCTCAGAGGGATTTTGGGCAGTGGTTTGGTCATCCTCTGTCATTTGTTCCTTTCTTGACTTTTTGCTACTTTGAGCTGAGTTATTCAATGTCTTCCCGCTCCTTAGTTTGACAGCTTGGCATTCTTCTGTTATCTATTTAGATAGCTGCTGTCTTGTCTGATTCAATTGTACTTCTATATTCTTGTTAGCATTTTTAGTGTCTTGGAGCATCTCTTTGAATTCTGCTAATTGTTTTGTCATAAGGAGTAATTGCTGATTAAGTTCAACAATTTGTTCTTGAGGATTAGGATCAGTAGTTACTGCCATAGCCTCTTCTTTTATGGAGGACTCACTGTTTGAGTACAGATGTTGATTTCTAGCAACTGTATCTATGAGTTCTTGAACATCTTCAATTGTTTTTCTCATGTGTATAGATCCACCAGCTGAGTGGTCTAGGGACATCTGAGCTTTTTTTGTAAGCCCATAGTAAAAGATGTCTAACTGTACCCACTCTGAAAATATTTCAGAAGGGCATTTTCTCAGCATCCCTCTGTACCTCTCTCAGGCATTATAAAGGGATTCATGATCCTCTTGTTTAAAGCCTTGGATGTCCAGCCTTAGCTGTGTCATCCTTCTTGGAGGGTAAAATTGATTCAGGAATTTGTCTGTTAATTGCCTCCATATTTTTATGCTTGATGTGGGTTGGTTATTTAACCACCTCTTAGCTTGATCTTTTACAGCAAATGGAAACAATAATAATCTGTAGACATCCCGATCCACTTCTTTATCACGTACTGTGTCAGCAATTTGTAAGAACTGTGCCAGAAACTCAAAAAGTTCTTCCTGTGGAAGACCGGAATACTGGCAATTTTGCTGCACCATGATAATGAGCTGAGGATTTAGGTCAAAGCTGCTTGCTTTGATGGGAGGTATATAGATGCTACTCCCATATGCAGCTATAATGGGGTTAGCATATGACCCCAGAGTCCTTCTGAACTGTTCACTTCCACTTATGTCCATGATGGAGAAAAGGGAATTGATATGAATTATTTATTTTTTTTAAAAAGTAACCGAAAATAATAAGTAAAATAAATGGAAAATAAAATAAAATTTTGAAACAAAAAGAAAATTAAAGCAAATTGAAAACTAAATTAATTAATCAATTAAAAAGATTTTGAAATTAGCAATTAAAAAGATATGATTGAAAATTATTTTGAAAAAGATATGAAAAGATCAATTTTTGAAATTAGAATATTGACTTGACTAAAAAAAGATATGATTTTGAAAATCTTTGACTAAATTAATACAAAATTTCGAAAATTATGAGTAAAATAAGGAAAATATATTTTTTTGATTTTTGAAATTTAATGAGGAAAGAGGAAAACAACAAAATGACTCTAAACTTAGAAATTTTAAATCAAAACAATGAAAACAAACAAGAAAATTTTGAATGTCAAGATGAACACCAAGAACACTTTGAAGATCAAGATGAACACCAAGAACAAATTTTTGAAAAAAATTTAAGTAAATAAAAGCACAAGGGACACTAAACTTAAAATTTTTAGAAAACCAAACACAAATTTTCGAAAATTTTAAAGAAAAACAACAAGAAGACACCAAACTTAAAATTTTAAAAATCAAGAAAGTATTAAACACATGCAAATTTCAAAAAATAAAAGAAAGTAAAAGCATGCAATTGACACCAAACTTAAAATATGAAACTAAATTCAAATAAAGGACTTTAAACCAACAAAAATAAATTAGTCCTAATCTAAGCAACAAGATAAACCGTCAGTTGTCCAAACTCGAAAAATCCCCGGCAACGGCGCCAAAAACTTGGTGCACGAAATTACAATCACACTTTTGCAACTCCGCACAACTAACCATCAAGTGCACTGGGTCGTCCAAGTAATACCTTACGTGAGTAAGGGTCGATCCTGTAACTCTTAGTCAGGATATCAATAATTCTCATATTTAATTGTAAAAAGTAAAAGAACATGAAATAAATACTTGTTATGCAGTAATGAAGAACAGGTTGAGGCTTTGGAGATGCTTTGTCTTCTGAATCTCTGCTTTCCTACTATCTTCTTCTTCATGCACGCAAGGCTCCTTCCATGGCAAGCTGTATCATCCCGTCCTCTCAGTGAAAATGTTCCAAATGCGCTGTCACCGCACGGCTAATCATCTGTCGGTTCTCGATCATGTCGGAATAGGATCCATTGATCCTTTTGTGTTTGTCACTACGCCCAACACTCGTGAGTTTGAAGCTTGCAATCTAAGGTAGAACGGAGGAGGTTGTCAGGCACGCGTTCATAGGTGAGAATGATGATGATTGTCACGGATCATCACATTCATCAGGTTGAAGGGCGAATGAATATCTTAGAATAGAAGCAAGCATGATAGAATGGAAAACAGTAGTAATTGCATTAATTCATGCAGAACAGCAGAGCTCCTCACCCCCAACAATGGGGTTTAGAGACTCACGCCATAGAGAACACAACAAGAAACGTGTAAAGTGTCATGAGGTACAAGATGAATCACTGAAAGTAGTATTTATAGTAAACTAGTGACATAGGGTTACAGAAAATGAGTAAGCTAGGGTGTTTATTGTAAAAATCCACTTCCGGGGTCCACTTGGTGTGTGCTTGGGCTGAGCATTAAAGCTTTCATGTGTAGAGACATTTCCTGGAGTTAAACGCCAGTTTTTATGCCAGTTTGGGCGTTTAACTCCAGCTTTTGTGCTAGTTTTGGAGTTAAATGCCAGAATTCTTGAGCTGACTTGGAACGCCTGTTTGGGCCATCAAATCTCGGGCAAAGTATGGACTTTTATATATTTCTGGAAAGCCCAGGATGTCTAATTTCCAACGCAATTGAGAGCGTGCCAATTAAGCTTCTGTAGCTCCAGAAAATCCACTTTGAGTGCAGGGAGGTCAGAATCCAACAGCATTTGCAGTCCTTTTTCAGCCTCTGAATCAGATTTTTGCTCAGGTCCCTCAATTTCAGCCAGAAAATACCTGAAATCACAGAAAAACACACAAACTCAAAGTAAAGCCCAGAAAAGTGATTTTTATTTAAAAACTAATAAAAACTAACTAAAATATACTAAAAACGTACTAAAAACAATGCCAAAAAGCGTATGAATTATCCGCTCATCACTATTTTATGTTTACATTAGGTTGATGATCATGTGAATTCACAAAAACAACTGAAAAATAAAAAAAAAACATAATGAAAAATAGCATTAAAAATAGCTCACCCTGGAGGAAGACCTTACTGGCGTTTAAACGCCAGTAAGAAGCAGCAGACTGGCGTTTAACGCCAGAAAGAAGTATCAAGCTGGCGTTAAACGCCAGAAACAAGCACCAAACTGGCGTTTAACACCAAAACAGAGCATCTATTTGGCGTTTAACGCCAGAAATGAGAGAAAAGCTGGTGTTAAACGTCAGAAACAAGCAGCAACCTGGCGTTTAACGCCAGAAGTGCACTCTAAGTGCGTTTTGCACGCCTAAATGGAGCAGGGATGTTAAGTCCTTGACCGCTCAGGATCTGTGGACCCCACATGATCCCCACCTACCACACCTCTTCTTCTCTCCTCTTCACACCTTTTCATACACACTTCCTCCACCCTTGGCCGAACCACATATCTCCCTCCATCTCCTCCATTTTCTTCTTCTTCTACTACTTTCTTTCTTCTTTTTCTCAAGGACGAGCAAATATTTTAAGTTTGGTGTGGTAAAAGCATTGCTTTTTATTTTTTCATAACCATTAATGGCACCTAAGGCCAGAGAAACCTCAAGAAAGAGGAAAGGGAAGGCAATTGCTTCCACCTCTGAGTCATGGGAGATGGAGAGATTCATCTCAAAGGTCCATCAAGACCACTTCTATGAAGTGTGGCCAAGAAAAAGGTGATTCCTAAGGTCCCTTTTAAGATCAAAAAGGGCGAATATCCGGAGATCCGACAAGAGATTAGAAGAAGAGGATGGGAAGTACTCTCCAATCCTATTCAACAAGTCGGAATCTTAATGGTTCAAGAGTTCTATGCAAACGCATGGATCACTAGGAACCATAATCAAAGTATGAACCCAAACCCAAAGAATTGGCTTACAATGGTTCGGGGAAAATACTTAGATTTCAGTCCGAAAAATATAAGGTTGGCGTTCAACTCGCCAATGATGCAAGAAAACACACGCCCCTACACTAGAAGGGTCAACTTTGATCAAAGGTTGGACCAAGTCCTCATGGACATATGTGTGGAAGGAGCTTGGTGCACGAATTGTAAATCACACTTTTCACAACTCGTACCACTAACCAGCAAGTGCACTAGGTTATCCAAGTAATACCTTACGTGAGTAAGGGTCGATCCCACAGAGATTGTCGGCTTGAAGCAAGCTATGGCTATTTTGTAATTCTTAGTCAGGAAATCAACGATAAGAGTGATTATATTTATGAAGAGTAAATAGCCTAAATTAAATAATACTTTGTATGCAGTAACGGAGACACAGATTGAGGATTTGGGGATGCTCTGTCTTTCGAATCTCTGCTTTCCTACTGTCTTATTCTTCACGCACGCAAGGCTCCTTCCATGGCAAGCTGTATGTTGGTGGATCACCGTTGTCAATGGCTACCATCCATCCTCTCAGTGAAAATGGTCCTAATGCGCTGTCACCGCACGGCTAATCATCTGTCGGTTCTCACTCATGTTGGAATAGGATCCATTGATCCTTTTGTGTTTGTCACTACGCCCAACACTCGTGAGTTTGAAGCTTGTCACAGTCATCCCATCCCAGATCCTACTTGGACTACCACAGATAAGGTTTAGACTTTTCGGATATCAGGAATGGCCGCCAATAATCCTAGCCTATACCACGAAGACTCTGATCATGAACCAAGAGGCTAAGAGATACACACTTAATCTAAGGTAGAACGGAAGTGGTTGTCAGGCACGCGTTCATGGGTTGAGAATGGTGATGAGTGTCACGGATCATCACATTCATCACGGTTAAGTACAAGCGAGTATCTTAGAAAAGAAACAAGTGTGATTGAATAGAAAACAGAAGTAATTGCATTAATTCATCGAGACACAGCAGAGCTCCTCACCCCCAATCAGGGGGGTTAGAGACTCATGCCGTCAGAAATACAATATGAAATGTGTAAAATTTCATGAGGTCCATAGTAAGTCTCTAAAAGTTGTTTTTATATTATCCAGTAGCTAGGGTTACAGAAAATGAGTAACTAAGTACAGATAGTGCAGAAATCCACTTTCGGGGCCCACTTGGTGTGTGCTTGGGTTGAGCATTGAGCTTTACACGTGTAGAAACTTCTCTTGGAGTTAAACGCCAGGTTGTAGCCTATTTCTGGCGTTTAACTCTGGTTTGCAACCTGTTTCTGGCGTTTAACGCCAGAATATGATAAAGAATTGGCGTTAAACGCCAATTTGCATCATCAAAAATTGAGGAAAGTATAAACTATTATATATTGCTGGAAAGCCCTGGATGTCTACTTTTCAACGCAATTAAGAGTGCACCAATTGGGTTTCTGTAGCTCGAGAAAATCCATTTTGCGTGAAGCAGGGTCAGAATCCAACAGCATCTGTAGTCCTTTTTCAGCCTCTGAATCAAATTAAAGCTCAGATCCCTCAATTTCAGCCAGAAAATACCTGAAATCACAGAAACACACACAAACTCATAGTAAAGTCCAGAAATGTAATTTTTAAATAAAAACTAATAAAATTATACTAAAAAGTGGCTAAATCCTACTAAAACTATAGTGAAAATTCCCCCAAAAAGCGTATAAAATATCTGCTCATCACAACACCAAACTTAAACTGTTGCTTGACCTCAAGTAACTAGATAAATAAAACAGGATAGAAAGAAGGTCAAGAGGTAATAACATCTCAGAGTTTTACATGAAGCTCAAATTCTCATTAGATGAGCGGGACTTGTAGCTTTTTGCTTCTGAACAGTTTTGGCATCTCCATTCCTCCTTTGAGGTTCAGAATGATTGGCCTCTATAAGAATTGAGAATTCAGATAGTGTTATTGATTTTCCTAGTTTAGTATGTTGATTCTTGAACACAACTACTTTATGAGTCTTGGCCGTGGCCCTAAGCACTTTGTTTTCCAGTATTACCACCGGATACATAAATGCCACAGACATATAACTGGGTGAACCTTTTCAGATTGTGACTCAGCTTTGCTAGAGTCCCCAATTAGAGGTGTCCAGAGTTCTTAAGCATACTCTCTTTACTTTGGATCACGATTTTAACCACTCAGTCTCAAGCTTTTCACTTGACACCTTCACGCCACAAGCACATGGTTTGGGACAGCTTGGTTTAGCCGCTTAGGCCAGGATTTTTTTCCTTTGGGCCCTCCTATCCACTGATGCTCAAAGCCTTGGACCCTTTTTATTTTACCCTTGCCTTTTGATTTAAAGGGGTATTGGCTTCTCTCTCTCTCTTTTTTTTTTGCTGCTTCTTCTTGCTTCAAGAATCAATTTCATGATTTTTCAGATTATCAATAATATTTCTCTTTTTCATCATTCTTCAAGAGCCAATAGTTTTAACATTCATAAACATCAAATTCAAAAGACATATGCACTGTTTAAGCATTCATTCAGAGAACCAAAAGTATTGCCACCACATATAAATAATTTGAATTTTTTTTTCTTATTAAAACTCAAAAATAAAATTGCCTCCTTATTCTAAAAATCTGCTATTTTATTCATGTTTAATAATGATAAGAAAGATAAATTATAACTTATCTGGGGATAGAGAAATAAAATAAATAAAAAAAATAAAGATGAAGGTACTAATTACTACTACTCATATAACTTCTAAGGCAGATTTCTAATAGTAAAAGTTATCACAGATTTAAGGCTAAGATTAGGACTCAACAACCTTTATTTTGGGAGATGGATGCTTCTTTAGTCTGTTGGGTGCTTGGCCCTTCAAGAGATAGCTTTTGGCGTTTCAACTCCTGTAGCTCACGCCCTTGCTCCTCTTGTTCCTTCAGCAGTTTGCAGAGCATATTATTTTGAACTTGCTGTTCTTCTTTTAGTTGATCCATAGCTTCTTGCAGCTTGGTGACAGAGGCCTCTAGGCGGGTCCAGTAGTTAATCTGAGGGATTTCTGAGAGGAACTCCTGTGCCCTCCTTTTGATGGGATTGTCTTGCACCTGTTGTCCTTCCATTGAATTTTTTGTGATTGGGTGCTCGACTGAGATATACTCATCCACTCCCATCTTTACCCCAGCATCCTTGCATAGCAGAGATATTAAGCTTGGGTAAGCCAATTTAGCTTCTTTGGAGTTCTTATTTGCAATTGTGTAGAGCTCACTCGAAATCAGATCTTCAACTTCCACTTCGTTTCCCTGCATAATACAATGGATCATGACTGCTCTTTTGAGGGTAACCTCAGAGCGGTTACTGGTGGGCAATATGGAACGCCCAATGAAGTCCAGCCAGCCTCTGGTGACTGGTTTGAGATCCCCTCTCTTAAGTTGAATTGGGACACCCTTTGTGTTGGTTGTCCACTTGGTTCCAGGGTTACATACATCCTTCAGAATTTAGTCTAAGCGCTTATCTGATCTCACCATTCTCTTACTGAAGGAATCTGGATCATCTTGTAGTTGCTACAGCTTGAAGATCTCTCTTATTTTGTCAATGTGGAAGTAGATAGATTTCCCTCTGACCATGGTTCGAAAGGTGTAAAAGGCAATTCTGGCCCTTCTCTGCCTATCTGTTTGCCACACATTTGCATAGAATTCCTGAACCATGTTTCTTCCCACCTTTGTCTCAGGATTAGCTAGGATTTTCCAGCCCCTGTTTCGAATTTGCTCTTGGATCTCCGGATATTCGTCTTCTTTTAGATCGAATTTAACTTCCGGGATCACTGATCTTAGACCCATTATTCTGTAGTAATGGTCTGAGTGTTCTTTTGTTAAGAACTTCTCCTGATTCCAAAGTGGTTTTGGAATATTCTCTTTCTTTCCTCTTGAAGTGGTTTATTTTCCTCTAGGAGCCATGATCTCAGTGATCACGTAAATACAACACACCAAACTTAGAGGTTTGCTTGTCCTCAAGCAAACGAAAAGAAAGGAGAGGAATAGAGGAGGAGGCAAGTTCGAATTGTGGAGGAGAGGGGAGGCCGAGTTTGGATTTATAAAGGAGGGGGTGGGTTTGAAAATTTTGAAAAAGATATGATAGAAGATATGATTTAAAAAAAAGATAATTATGATATGCAAAAGATGAAATTTTAAATTTGAAAAGATATGAGGGGAGATTTTGAAAAAGATTTGAAACGGAATTAAGAGATATATGGATTCTGAAAAAGATTTTAAGAGGGGTTTAAGAAAAATGAAGAAAGATTTTTAGGATAAAGATTTTGTTTTTTTTTTTTTTGTTTTTTTTTTAGAATTTGAAATTGAAAGATGAGAGTTTGTAACATGTTTATGCAAGAAATTATGGATGAACGCATGAAAATTAAATAAATTAGATTTGGAAAATAAAACTCCCTTCTATCCACAATCCTGGCGTTAAACGTCGAACTGCTGCATGTTTTGGGCGTTTAACGCCCCTCTGTAGCCTCCTTTGAGCGTTTAACGCCCAGCTGTTGCTTTTGGCTGGCGTTAAACACCAGAATCCTTTGCCACTGGGTGTTTTTCTGAATGCCCAGGATGCTGTAAGTGTGGCGTTAAATGCCCAGTAGATGCTTCTTTTGGGCATTTAACGCCCAAATACACCTCTTATTGGCGTTTTCTTGCCAGTGAGCTCCTTCTCCCTGTTTGTACTCTGAATCCTTTTGTAACCCTGTGAACTTATGCAATTAAATTTTTTTACCTTGAAGATTATTTATATTAAACTCGTATAATTATTATTTAAATAAAAATAGGCTTTGCTAATGGTTGGGTTGCCTCCTAGCAAGCGCTTCTTTATTGTCTTTAGTTGGACCTTGCTGAGCTTTTAATCTAGCCTCAGCTTTGAGCACTCTTGCTCATCATTGCCTTCAAGATAATGCTTGATTCTCTGTCCATTAACAATGAACTTCTTATTAGAATCAATGTCTTGAAGCTCCACATAGCTATATGGTGACACACTTGTAATCACATATGGTCCCCTCCACCGGGATTTCAGTTTCCCGGGGAATAGCCTGAGCCTAGAGTTAAACAGCAGAACCTTCTGTCCTGATTCAAAGACTCTAGATGACAACTTTCTGTCATGCCACCTTTTTGGTTTCTCTTTGTAAAGCTTGGCATTTTCGAAAGCAGTGAGTCTGAATTCCTCAAGCTCATTCAGCTGGAGCAATCTTTTTTCTCCAGCTAATTTAGCATCAAAATTTAGGAATCTGGTTGCTCAGTAGGCCTTATGCTCCAGTTCCACGGGCAGATGACAGGCCTTACCATACACAAGCTGGTATGGAGAGGTTCCTATAGGAGTTTTGAATGCTGTTCTGTATGCCCACAGAGCGTCATCCAAGCTTCTTGCCCAATCCTTTCTACGGGTACTTACAGTCCATTCCAGGATTCTTTTTATTTCTCTATTAGAGACTTTAGCTTGCCCATTTGTCTGTGGATGATACAGAGTTGCCACCTTGTGGCTAATTCCATATCGGACCATAGCAGAGTAAAGCTGTTTGTTGCAGAAGTGAGTGCCCCCATCACTGTTTAGTGCTCTAGGAACACCAAACCTACTGAAGATATGCTTCTGGAGGAACTTCATCACTATCTTAGTATCATTGGTGGGTGTTGCAATGGCCTCTACCCATTTGGATACATAGTCGACTGCCACCAGAATATAAGTGTTTGAGTATGATGGTGGGAAAGGCCCCATGAAATCAATACCCCATACGTCAAACAACTCAATCTCTAAGATCTCTTACTGAGGCATGGCGTAACTGTGAGGCAGATTACCAGCTCTCTGGCAGCTGCCACAGTTACGCACAAACTCTCGGGAGTCTTTATAGAGAGTGGGCCAGTAGAAGCCACATTGGAGGACTTTTGTGGCTGTTCGCTCACCTCCGAAATGTCCTCCATATTGTGATCCATGACAATGCCATAGGATCTTCTGTGCTTCTTCTCTAGGCACACACCTACGGATTATTCCGTCTGCACATCTCTTAAAGAGATATGGTTCATCCCACAGGTAGTACTTTGCATCAGTAATTAATTTTTCTTTTGTTGCTTGTTGTACTCCTTAGATATGAATCTTGCAGCTTTATAGTTTGCAATGTCTGCAAACCATGGTGTTTCCTGGATGGCAAACAGTTACTCATCCTTAAAGGTTTCAGAGATCTCAATAGAGGGAAAGGACGTCCCTTCTACTGGCTCTATCCGGGACAGATGATCAGCCACTTGGTTCTCTGTCCCTTTTCTGTCTCTTATTTCTATATCAAACTCTTGCAGAAGCAACACCCATCTTATGAGCTTGGGTTTTGAATCCTGCTTTGTGAGTAGATATTTAAGAGCAGCATGGTCAGTGTACACAATCACTTTTGATCCTACTAAGTATGATCTAAACTTGTCAATGGCATAAACCACTGCAAGCAATTCTTTTTCTGTGGTTGTGTAATTTTTCTGGGCATCATTTAAAACACGGCTAGCATAATAAATGACATGCAGAAGCTTGATATGCCTCTGTCCCAGTAATGCACCAATGGCATGGTCACTGGCATCACACATTAGTTTAAATGGTAATGTCCAGTCTGGTGCAGAAATAACTGGTGCTGTGACCAGCTTAGCTTTCAGAGTTTCAAATGCCTGCAGACACTTTGTGTCAAACACAAATGGCGTGTCAGCAGCTAACATGTTACTCAGAGGTTTTGCAATTTTTGAAAAATCCTTTATAAACCTCCTATAGAATCCTGCATGCCCCAGAAAGCTTCTGATTGCCTTAACATTGGCAGGTGGTGGTAATTTTTCAATTACTTCCACTTTAGCTTGATCCACTTCTATTCCTTTGTTTGAAATTTTATGCCCAAGGACAATTCCTTCAGTCACCATAAAGTGACATTTTTCCCAGTTTAAAACTAGGTTGGTCTCTTGGCATCTTTTCAGAACAAGTGCTAAATGGTTAAGGCAGGAGCTGAATGAGTCTCCAAATACTGAAAAGTCATCCATGAAGACTTCCAGAAATTTCTCTACCATATCAGAGAAGATAGAGAGCATGCCTCTGAAAACTTGCAGATGCATTGCCCAGACCAAAAGGCATCCTTCTGTAGGCAAACACTCTAGAAGGACATGTGAATGCTGTTTTCTCTTGGTCCTGAGGATCTACTACAATTTGGTTGTAACCTGAACAACCATCCAAAAAGCAGTAGTATTCATGATCTGCTAGTCTCTCTAGCATCTGGTCTATGAATGGTAAAGGAAAGTGATCCTTCCTGGTGGCTGTATTGAGCCTTCTGTAGTCAATACACATACGCCACCCTGTAACTGTTCTTGTAGGAACCAGTTCATTCTTTTCATTATGAACCACTGTCATGCCTCCTTTCTTGGGGACAACTTGGACAGGGCTCACCCAGGAGCTATCAGAAATGGGATAAATAATCCCAGCCTCCAGTAACTTGGTGACCTCTTTCTGCACCACCTCCTTCATGGCTGGATTTAGCCGCCTCTGTGGTTGAACCACTGGCTTAGCATCGTCCTCCAATAGGATCTTGTGCATGCATCTTGCTGAGCTGATGCCCTTAAGATCACTTATGGACCACCCAAGAGCTGCCTTGTGCGTCCTTAGCACTTGAAGTAGTGCTTTCTCTTCTTGTGGATTCAAAGCAGAGCTTATGATCACCGGAAAAGTGTCACCCTCTCCCAGAAATGCGTATTTCAGGGATGATGGTAGTGGTTTGAGCTCAGGTTTAGGAGGTTTCTCCTCTTCCTGAGGAATTTTCAGAGGCTCTTTTATTTCCTCTGATTCTTCCAGATCAGGCTGGACATCTTTAAAGATATCTTCTAGCTCTGATTCGAGACTCTTAGCCATGTTGATCTCCTCTACCAGGGAGTCAATAATATCAACACGCATGCAGTCTTTTGATGTGTCTGGATGCTTCATTGCCTCAACGGCATTCAGCTTGAATTCGTCCTCATTGACTCTTAAGGTCACTTCCGCTTTTTGGACATCAATGAGGATTTGTCCAGTTGCTAGGAAGGGTCTTCCTAGAATGAGAGTTGCACTTTTGTGCTCCTCCATTTCCAGCACTACAAAGTCAGTGGGAAAGGCAAATGGCCCAACCTTGACAATCATGTCCTCAATTATGCCTGATGGATATTTAATGGTGCCATCAGCAAGTTGAAGACATATCCGGGTTGGCTTGACCTCTTCAGCCAAGCCAAGCTTTCTGATAGTGGATGCAGGGATTGGATTGATACTTGCCCTAAGGTCACATAGAGCTGTCTTGGTACAAGTACCCTCTAGTGTGCATGGTATCATAAAGCTTCTGGGATCCTTAAGCTTCGCTGGTAAGCTTGTTAGGATGACTGCACTGCACTCTTCAGTGAGAAAAACTTTTTCTGTTTCTCTCCAATCCTTCTTATGACTTAAGATCTCTTTGATGAACTTAGCATAAGAGGGTATTTGCTCAAGTGCCTCTGCAAACTGAATCTTTATTTCAAGAGTCATGAGATAGTCTGCAAAGCAAGAAATTGTTTATCTTGTTTCGCTTGGCGGAGTTTCTGAGGATAAGGTATTTTGGCTTTGTATTCTTCAACCTTAGTTGCTGCAGATTTATTTCCTGCAGAGGTGGTTGGAGAAGCCTTCTTAGAGGAATTATTATCAGCACTTGTAGGTGTCTGATCCCTCACTGGCGCTTGAATGCCAGAGTTGGAAGCTGGATTGGTGTTTAACGCCAAATTCCTACCTTTTTTTGGCGTTTGAATGCCAGAATTGAGCTTCCATAGGGCGTTTGACGCCAACTCCTTACCTGTTTCTGGCGTTTGAACGCCAGAACTGAGCATGGGTTGGGCGTTTAACGCCATCTTTTCATCCTTTTCTGGCATTTGAACGCTTGAATTATTCCTCTCTGGGCTCTTGTCGTCCTCAGAGGGATTTTAAGCAGTGATTTGCTCATCCTCTGTCAGTTGTTCTCTTCTTGACTTTTTGCTGCCTTGAGTTGAGGTATTTAACGTTTTTTCACTTCTTAATTGAACTGCTTGGCACTCCTCTATTATCTATTTTGATAACTGCTATTTTTTTTTATTCAATTGTGATTCCATATCCTTGTTAGCAATTTTGGTCTCTTGTAACATCTCCTTAAATTCTGCTAACTGCCTTGTTATAGAAGATAGCTGCTGATTGAGTTCAACAGCTTGTTCCTGAGGACTAAAGTCAGTTGATACTGCCTTAGCTTCTTCTTTTATGGAGGACTCATTACTTATGTACATATGCTGATTTCTAGCAACTATATCGATAAGCTCTTGAGCCTCTTCAATAGTCTTTCTCATGTGTATAGATCCACCAGCTGAGTGGTCTAGAGATATCTGAGCTTTTTCTGTAAGCCCATAGTAGAAGATGTCTAATTGCACCCACTCTGAAAACATTTCAGAGGGGCATTTCCTTAGCATCCCTCTGTACCTCTCCCAGGCGTTATAAAGGGATTCATCATCCTCTTGTTTAAAGCCTTGGATGTCCAGCCTTAGCTGTGTCATCCTTTTTGGAAGGAAATATTGATTCAGGAATTTGTCTGATAACTGTTTTCATGTTCTTATGCTTGCTGTGGGTTGGTTATTTAACCACCTCTTAACTTGATCTTTTACAGCAAACAGAAATAGTAATAGCCTGTATACATCCTGATCTACCTCCTTGTCACGCACTGTGTCAGCAATTTGCAAGAATTGTGCCAGAAACTCAGTAGGTTCTTCCTGTGGAAGACCGAAATACTGGCAATTTTGCTGCACCATGACAATGAGCTGAGGATTTAGCTCAAAACTGCTTGCTTTGATGGGAGGTATACAGATGCTACTCCCATATGCAGCAGTAATAGGGTTAGCATATGACCCCAGAGTCCATCTGGACTGTTTATCTCCATTTAGGTCCATGATGGATAAAATGGAATTGATATGAATTGCAAACAAGATATATTTTTGTTTTTATTTTATTTAAGTAGAAACAAATTGAATTATTAAGAATAAATAAAAATAATAAGATAAAATAAAATACTTAGAAAATAAAATGTAAATTTTGAAAACCAAGAGAAAAATAAATTTGAAAACAAAAATAATTACTTAATTAAGAAGATTTGAAAAACTTTGGATATGATTTTTGAAAAAGATTTTGAATTTTGAAATTTCAAAACTAAGATAAGATAGAATAGAAAGTTTTAAAATAAAAATCTGAATTTTTAAAGGAAAATTTAAAAATTAATTAAAATAAAGAGAAAATATATTTTCGAATTTAATGAAGAAAGAGAAAAACGGTAAAAATGACACCAAACTTAAATTTTTAGATCAAAACAAAGGAAACAAACAGGAAAACTTTGAATATCACGATGAATGCTAAGAACAACTTTTGAAAAAATTTTCAAGAAAACATAAACACACAGGACACCAAACTTAAAAATTTTTATATTCTGAGCACTAATAATTTCGAAAAAAAATGAAAGAAAAATAAAATCATGCAATTGACACTAAACTTAAAATATGAAACTAAACTCAAACAGAAAAACTCAATTATTACTTTATAAAAATTTTCTAGAAAAATGAAAAAGAAAATAAGGATTTTGAAAAAAAAGTTTCAATAAAAAATAATAATAGAAGACGCAATTTTAGTGACTCTAAACAAAAAAGATAAATTTTTCCTAATCTAAGCAACAAAATAGACCGTCAGTTGTCCAAACTCGAACAATCCCCGGAAACGGTGCCAAAAACTTGGTGCACGAATTGTAAATCACACTTTTCACAACTCGTACCACTAACCAGCAAGTGCACTGGGTCGTCCAAGTAATACCTTACGTGAGTAAGGGTCGATCCCACGGAGATTGTTGGCTTGAAGCAATCTATGGCTATTTTGTAATTCTTAGTCAGGAAATCAATGATAAGAGTGATTGTATTTATGAAGAGTAAATAGCATAAATTAAATAATACTTGTTATGCAGTAACGGAGAACAGATTGAGGATTTGGAGATGCTCTGTCTTTCGAATCTCTGCTTTCCTACTGTCTTCTTCTTCACGCACACAACGCTCCATTCATGGCAAGCTGTATGTTGGTGGATCACCGTTGTCAATGGCTACCATCCGTCCACTCAGTAAAAATGGTCCAAATGTGCTGTCACCGCACGACTAATCATCTATCGATTCTCACTCATGTTGGAATAGGATCCATTGATCCTTTTGCGTCTGTCACTACGCCCAACACTCGTGAGTTTGAAGCTCGTCATAGTCATCCCATCCCAGATCCTACTCGGACTACCACAGACAAGGTTTAGACTTTCCAGATCTCAGAAATGGCCGCCAATAATCCTAGCTTATACCACGAAGACTCTGCTCATGAACCAAGAGGCTAAGAGATACACTCTTAATCTAAGGTAGAACGGAAGTGGTTATCAGGCACGCGTTCATGGGTTGAGAATGGTGATGAGTGTCACGGATCATCACATTCATCACGGTTAAGTACAAGCGAGTATCTTAGAACAAAAACAAGCGTGATTGAATAGAAAACAGAAGTAATTGCATTAATTCATCGAGACACAGCAGAGCTCCTCACCCCAAATCATGGGGTTTAGAGACTCATGCCGTCAGAAATACAATATGAAATGTGTAAAATTTCATGAGGTCCATAGTAAGTCTCTAAAAGTTGTTTTTATATTATCCAGTAGCTAGGGTTACAGAAAATGAGTAACTAAGTGCAGATAGTGCAGAAATCCACTTCCGGGGCCCACTTGGTGTGTGCTTGGGCTGAGCATTAAGCTTTACACGTGTAGAGGCTTCTCTTGGAATTTAACGCCAGGTTGTAGCCTGTTTCTGGCGTTTAACTCTGGTTTGCAACCTGTTTCTGGCGTTTAACGCCAGAATAGGGTAAAGAATTGGCGTTAAATGCCAATTTGCGTTGTCAAAACTTGGGCAAAATATAGACTATTATATATTGCTAGAAAGCCCTAGATGTCTACTTTCCAACGCAATTAAGAGCGCGCCAATTGGGTTTCTGTAGCTCGAGAAAATCTATTTCGCGTGAAGCAGGGTCAGAATCCAACAGCATCTGCAGTCCTTTTTCAGCCTCTGAATCAGATTAAAGCTCAAATCCCTCAATTTCAGCCAGGAAATACCTGAAATCACAGAAAAATATACAAACTCATAGTAAATTCCAGAAATGTGATTTTTAAATAAAAACTAATAAAATTATACTAAAAAGTGGCTAAATCCTACTAAAACTATAGTGAAAATACCCCCAAAAGCGTATAAAATATCCGCTCATCAGAGCTCAATGGAAACTTGACTCAAGAGGCAAGCCGGTTCAATTGAGAAGACCGGACCTAAAGCCTGTAGCTAGAGGATGGTTGGAGTTCATCCAACGCTCTATCATTCCTACTAGCAACCGATCCGAAGTAACTGTGGATCGAGCCATCATGATCCATAGTATCATGATTGGGGAGGAAGTGGAAGTTCATGAGATTATACCTCAAGAACTCTACAAGGTGGCTGACAAGTCCTCTACTTTAGCAAGGTTAGCCTTTCCTCACCTCATTTGTCACCTCTGCAATTCGGCTGGGATTGACATAGAGGGAGACATCCTCATTGATGAAGACAAGCCCATCACTAAGAAAAGGATGGAGCAAACAAGAGATCATGGACCTCAACAAGAGCATGAGAAAATTCCTCACCATGAAATCCCTGAGATGCCTCAAGGGATGCACTTTTCTCCACAAAACTATTGGGAGCAAATTAACACCTCCTTAGGAGAGTTAAGTTCTAATATGGGACAACTAAGGGTGGAGCACCAAGAGCACTCCATCATTCTCCATGAGATTAGAGAAGATCAAAGAGCTATGAGGGAGGAGCAACAAAGGCAAGGAAGAGACATAGAGGAGCTCAAGAGCACCATTGGTTCTTCAAGAGGAAGAAGACACCACCCTCACTAAGGTAGACCCGTTCCTTAATCTCCTTGTCTATTTATTTTTCTCTGTTTTCGTTCTCTATGCTTATTTATGTTTGTGTCTTATTACATGATCACTAGTGTTTAGGTGTCTATGTCTTAAAGCTATGAATGTCCTATGAATCTATCACCTTTCTTAAATGAAAAATGTTCTAAAAACAAAAGAACAAGAAGTACATGATTTCGAATTCATCCTTGAGCTTAGTTTAATTATTTTGATGTGGTGGCAACACTTTTTGTTTTCTGAATGAATGCTTGAACAGCGCATATTTTTTGAATTTGTTGTTTATAAATGTTAAACTTGTTGGCTCTTGAAAGATTGATGAAAAGGAGAAATATTATTGATTATTTGAAAAATCATAAAATTGATTCTTGAAGCAAGAAAAAACAGTAAATACAAAATCTTGCAGAAAAAAAAGGGCAAAAAATAGAGAGAAAGAAACAGAAAAAGCAAGCAGAAAAAGCCAATAGCTCTTTAAACCAAAAGGTAAGAGCAAAAATCCAATAACCCTTTAAACCAAAAGGCAAGGGTAAAAAGGATCCAAGGCTTTGAGCATCAGTGGATAGGAGGGCCCAAAGGAATAAAATCCTGGCCTAAGTGGCTAAACCAAGCTGTCTCTAACCATGTGCTTGTGGCGTGAAGGTGTCAAGTGAAAAGCATGAGACTGAGCGGTCAAAGTCGAGGTCCAAAGCAAAAAAAAAAAAAGAGTGTGCTTAAGAACCCTGGACACCTCTAATTGGGGACTTTAGCAAAGCTGAGTCACAATCTGAAAAGGTTCACCCAGTTATGTGTCTGTGGCATTTATGTATCCGGTGGTAATACTGGAAAACAAAGTGCTTAGGGCCACGGCCAAGACTCATAAAGTAGCTGTATTCAAGAATCAACATACTGAACTAGGAGAATCAATAATACTATCTGAATTCTAAGTTCTTATAGATGCCAATCATTCTGAACTTCAAAGGATAAAGTGAGATGCCAAAATTGTTCAGAGGCAAAAAGCTACTAGCCCCGCTCATCTAAATTGGAGCTAAGTTTCATTGATATTTTGGAATTTATAGTATATTCTCTTCTTTTTAACCTATTTGATTTTCAGTTTCTTGGGGACAAGCAACAATTTAAGTTTGGTGTTGTGATGAGCGGATAATTTATACGCTTTTTGGCATTGTTTTTACATAGTTTTTAGTATGATTTAGTTAGTTTTTAGTATATTTTTATTAGTTTTTAATAAAAATCACATTTTTGGACTTTACTATGAGTTTGTGTATTTTTCTGTGATTTCAGGTAATTTCTGGCTGTAATTGAGGGACTTGAGCAAAAATGTGATTCAGAGGCTGAAGAAGGACTGCAGATGCTGTTGGATTCTGACCTCTCTGCACTCGAAATAGATTTTCTGGAGCTACAGAAACCCAATTGGAGCGCTCTTAATTGCGTTGAAAAGTAGACATCCAGGGTTTTCCAACAATATATAATAGTCCATACTTTTCCCGAGTTTTGATGACGTAAACTGGCGTTCAAACGCCAACTTCCTGTCCTATTCTGGAGTTAAATGCCAGAAACAGGTTGCAAATCATAGTTAAACGCGAGAAACAGGATACAACCTGGCGTTTAACTCCAAAAAGAGTATCTACACATGAAAGCTCAATGCTCAGCCCAAGCACACACCAAGTGGGCCCGGAAGTGGATTCCTACATCATTTACTTATCTTATGTAACCCTAGCTACTAGTTTAGTATAAAAACTACTTTTAGTGATTTATTTTATATCTTCGGATCATCTCTGGTTAGTCTTTGAATAATTTTATGTTCTGAGACCTCCATGGGAGGCTGGTCACTCGGCCATGTCTACCCTATTTTCACTTATGTATTTTCAACGGTAGAGTTTCTACACACCATAGATTAAGGTGTGGAGCTCTGCTGTTCCTCATGAATTAATGCAAAGTACTATTGTTTTCTTATTCAATTCAAGCTTATTCCTATTCTAAGATATTTGCTTGCACTTCAACCATGATGAATATGATGATCCGTGACACTCATCACTATTCTCAACCTATGAACGCGTGCCTGACAACCACTTCCGTTCTACCTTGGATTGAGTGTTTATCTCTTAGCCTCCATTCCGAAAGATTGGAGTCTTCGTGGTATAAGCTGGAATTATTGGCGGCCATTCCTGAGATCTGAAAAGTCTAAACCTTATCTGTGGTATTCCGAGTAGGATCTGAGAAGGGATGACTGTGACAAGCTTCAAACTCGTGAGTGTTGGGCGTAGTAACAGACGCAAAAGGATCACTGGATCCTATTCCAACATGATCGAGAACCGACAGATGATTAGCCATGCGGTGACAGCGCATTTGGACCATTTTCACTGAGAGGACGGGAAGTAGCCATTGACAACGGTGATGCCCAACATACAGCTTGCCATGGAAAGGAGTATGAATGATTGAATGAAGACAGTAGGAAAGCAGAGATTCAGAAGCAACAAGCATCTCCATACGCTTATCTGAAATTCTCACCAATGAATTACATAAGTATCCCGATCTTATTTTATGTTCTATTTATATTTTAATTATCAAAACCTCATAACCATTTGAATCTGCCTGACTGAGATTTACAAGATGACCATAGCTTGCTTCAAGCCGATGATCTCCATGGGATCGACCCTTACTCACGTAAGGTTTATTACTTGGACGACCCAGTGCACTTGCTGGTTAGTTGTATCGGAGTTGTGAAAAAGAATTTGAGATGATGAACGTGCGTACCAAGTTTTTGGCGCCATTGCTGGGGAATGAACAATCACGATTTCGTGCACCACTTGGTTTAGCCGCTTAGGCCAGGATTTTATTCCTGTGGGCCCTTCTATCCATTAATGCTCAAAGCCTTAGATCCTTTTTACCCTTGCCTTTTGGTTTAAAGGGCTATTGGCTTTTTCTGCTTGCTTTTTCTTTTTCTTTTTCTCTTTCTTTTATTATTTTTTCGCCTCTTTTTTTTTCTGCATGCTTTTCACTGCTTTTTCTTGCTTCAAGAATCAATTTTATGATTTTTCAGATTATCAATAACATTTCTCTTTTTTCATTATTCTTTCAAGAGCCAACAATTTTAACATTCATAAACAACAATATCAAAAATATGCACTATTCAAGCATTCATTCAGAAAAATAAAAAGTATTGCCACCACATCAAAATAATTAAACTATTTTAAAATTCGAAATTCATGTACTTCTCTTTATTTTTCAGAAAACATTTTTCATTTAAGAAAGGTGTTGGATTCATAGGACATTCATAGCTTTAAGGCATAGACACTAGACACTAATGATCATGTAATAAAGACACAAACATAGACAAGACATAAAGCATAATTTTTGAAAAACAGAAAAATAAAGAACAAGGAAATTAAAGAACGGGTCCACCTTAGTGATGGCGGCTAGTTCTTCTTCTTGAAGATCTTATGGAGTGCTTGAGCTCCTCTATGTCTCTTCCTTGCCTTTGTTGCTCTTCCCTCATGGCTAATTGATCCTCTCTAATTTCATGGAGAATAATGGAGTGCTCTTGGTGCTCCTTTCTTAGTTGCTCCATATTGGAACTCAGGTCTCCTAAGGAGGTGTTGATTTGCTCCCAATAGTTGTGTGGAGGAAAATGCATCCCTTGAGGCATCTCATGGATTTCTTGATGAGGGATTTCCTCCTGCTCTTGTTGAGGTCCATGAGTAGGCTCTCTTGTTTGCTCCATCTTCTTCTTAGTGATGGGCTTGTCTCCTTCAATGAGAATGTCTCCCTCTATGACAATTCCAGCTGAATTACATAGGGTACAGATGACTTGGCCATGACTTCACAGAAGTGGTCTTGATGGACCTTTGAGATGAATCTCTCCATCTCCCATGACTCAGAGGTGGAAGCTTTTGCCTTCCCTTTCCTCTTTCTAGAGGTTTTTCTGGCCTTAGGTGCCATAAATGGTTATGGAAAATCGAAAAGCAATACTTTTACCACACCAAACTTAGAAAGTTTGCTCGTCCTCGAGCAAAAGAAGAAAGAAGGGAGTAGAAGAAGAAGAAAATAAAGGAGATGGAGAGGTGTGAGTGGTTCGGCCAAGGGGGGAAAGAAGAGTGTATGATGTGTGAAAATGAAGGGGGGATGATGGGTTTATATAGGACTGGAGAGAGGGGTAGGGTTTCGGTGGATGGAAGTGAGTGGTGGAGGTGATTGGTGAGGGGTATTTGAGGAAGGGTGTTATGGGAAGTTGTGAAGAAGAGAGAGAGAGAGAGAGATTTGAGGTAGGTGGGGATCCTGTGGGGTCCACAGATCCTTAGGTGTCAAGGATTTCTCATCCCTGCACCATCTTGGCGTGTAAACACCCCTTGGAGTGCCAATCCTGGCGTTAAACGCCAGTTTGTTGCCCATTTCTGGTGTTTAACGCCAGCTTTTCTTCCCTTTCTGGTGTTAAACGCCAACTTTGTGCCCTTTTCTGGCGTTAAACGCCAGTCTGGTGCCCTTTTCTGGCGTTAAACGCCCAGAATAGAATGGTGCCAGGCTGGGCGTTTAATGCCCATTCTGCTACCCTTACTGGCGTTTAAATGCCAGTAAGCTCATCCTCTAGGATGTGCTATTTTCAATGCTGTTTTTTTATTTTAGCTTTTGTTTTTGTGACTCCACATGTTCATCATCCTAAAGAAAACATAAAATAACCATAGAAATTTAACATAGATAAGTAAAAATTGGGTTGCCTCCCAACAAGCGCTTCTTTAATGTCAATAGCTTGACAGTGAGCTCTCATGGAGCCTCACAGATACTTAGAGCATGATGATGGCCTCCCAGCACCAAACTTAGAGTTTGAATGTGGGGGCTCTGTTTGACTCTGCATTGAGAGAAGCTTGCCATGCTTCTTCTCCATGTGTACAGAAGGAGATTCTTTAGCTTCAAACACAAGGTAGTCCTCATTCACTTGAAGGACCAACTCTCCTCTGTCAACATTAATCACAGCTTTTGCTGTGGCTAGGAAGGGTCTGCCAAGGATGATGGATTCATCCTTATTCTTTCTAGTGTCCAGGATTATGAAGTCAGCAGGGATGTAAAGGCCTTTATCCTTTACCAGGACATCCTCTACAAGTCCATAAGCCTGTTTCCTTGAATTGTCTGCCATCTCTAGTGAGATTCTTGCAGCTTGCACCTCAAGAATCCCTAGTTTTTCCATTATAGAGAGGGGCATGAGGTTTATACTTGACCCTAGGTCACACAGAGCCTTCTCAAAGGTTATGGTTCCTATGGTACAGGGTATTAAGAATTTTCCAAGATCTGGTTTCTTCTGAGGTAATGTCTACCTAATCAAGTCATTCAGTTCATTGGTGAGCAAGGGGGGTTCATCCTCCCGAGTCTCATTACCAAATAACTTAGCATTCAGCTTCATGATTGCTCCCAAGTACTTAGCAACTTGCTCTTCAGTAATATCTTCATCCTCTTCAGAGGAAGAATACTCATCAGAGCTCATGAATGGCAGAAGTAGGTTCAATGGAATCTCTATGATCTCTATATGAGCCTCAGATTCCCTTGGTTCCTCAAAGGGGAACTTCTTTTCGTTCAGAGGATATCCCATAAGGTTTTTCTCATTGGGAATCACGTCCTCCTTACTCTCTCCAGGTTCGGCCATGTTAATCATGGTTATGGCCTTGCACTCTCTCCTGGGATTTTCTTCTGTATTGCTTGGGAGAGTGCTAGGAAGAGTTTCAGTGATTCTCTTACTCAGCTGACCCACTTGTACCTCCAAATTTCTGATGGAGGACCTTGCTTCAGTCATGAAACTGAGAGTGGTCTTAGATAGATCAGAGACTACAGTTGCTAGGCCAAAACGACTCTGCTCAGAGTTCTCTGTTTTTTGCTGAGAAGATAATGGAAAAGGTTTGCTATTGCTAAACCTATTTCTTCCACCATTATTATTGTTGAAGCCTTGTTGAAGCTTCTGTTGGTCCTTCCATGAGAGATTTGGATGATTTCTCCATGAAGGATTATAGGTGTTTTCATAGGGTTCTCCTATGTAATTCACCTCTTCCATTGCAGGGTTCTCAGGATCATAAGCTTCTTCTTCAGAAGATGCTTCTTTATTACTGCTGGATGCAGCTTGCATTCCAGTCAGACTCTGAGAAATCATATTGACTTGCTGAGTCAATATTTTATTCTGAGCCAGTATGGCATTCAGAGTATCAATCTCCAAAATTCATTTCTTCTGAGTTGTCCCATTATTCACAGGATTTCTTTCAGAAGTGTACATGAATTGGTTATTTGTAACCATTTCAATGAGTTCCTGGGCTTCTTCAGGCGTCTTCTTCAGATGAAGAGATCCACCAGCAGAGTTGTCCAATGACATCTTGGATAGTTCAGGCAGACCATCATAGAATATGCATATGATGCTCCATTATGAAAACATGCCAAAAGGACACCTTCTGATTAACCGCTTGTATATTTCCCAAGCTTCATAGAGGGAGTCGCCTTCCTTCTGTCTGAAGGTCTGGACTTCCACTCTAAGCTTACTCAATTTTTGAGGTGGAAAAAACTTTGCCAAGAAGGCATTGACCAGCTTTTCCCAAGAGTTCAGGCTATCTTTAGGTTGTAAGTCCAACCATGTTCTAGCTCTATCTCTTATAGCAAAGGAAAAAGCATAAGTCTGTAGACCTCAGAATTAACCCCATTGGTCTTAACAGTGTCACAGATTTGCAAAAATTCAGCTAAGAACTGATGAGGATCTTCCAATGGAAGTCCATAAAACTTGCAATTCTGCTGCATTAGAGAAACTAATTGAGACTTAAGCTCAAAGTTGTTTGCTCCAATTGCAGGAATTGAGATGCTCCTTCCACAGAAGTAAGAAGAGGATGCAATAAAGTCACCAAGCATCTTCATTGCATTGTTGGCATTATTGTTATTTTCGGCTGCCATGTCTTCTTCTTTTTCGAAAATTTCTGTTAGGTCCTCTCTAGAGAGTTGTGCTTTAGCTTCTCTTAGCTTCCTCTTCAAGGTCCTTTCAGGTTCAGGATTAGCTTCAATAAGAATGCCTTTGTCCATGTTCCTGCTCATATGAAAGAGAAGAGAACAAGAAAGTATGAAATCCTCTATGTCACAGTATAGAGGTTCCTTGAGGTGTTAGAGGGAAAACAAGAATAGAGGGATGAGGTAGGTAGATAAGAATTTGAACATATAAAGAAGGAGAGAGAGTCCGAATTGCTAATTGAGGAGGGGGAAAATTTTTCAAAAACAAACTTCTAAATAAAACTAAAAATTTTAAAATAGTTAAAAAGAATTTTGAAAAAGTGGTTGATGGTTTTTTGAAAATTAAAAGTTAGAAAGTGGTTAGGTGATTTTGAAGAAGATTTTGAAATCAGTAATAAAAAAGATATGATTGAAAATTATTTTGAAAAAGATGTGGTTGAGAAGATATGATTGAGAAGATATGATTGAGAAATAATTTAAAAAGATTTGATTTTTTTAAAAAAGATATGATTTGAAAAGGATTTGATTTTGAAAAATTATGAAGATTTGAAAAAGATTTGAATTAAAAACTAACTTACCTCCCTTGTATTGTCCTGGCGTTAAACACCTAGAATGGTATGCATTCTGGCGTTTAACGGCCAATTGGCTACCTTCACGGGCGTTAAACACCCAGCCAGGTACCCTGGCTGGCATTTAAACGCCAGGATTCCTTCTTCACTGGGCGTTTTGAACGCCCAGCTTTTTCTCTGTGATTCCTCTGCTGTATGTTCTGAATCTTCAATTCTCTGTATTATTGACTTGAAAAGACATAATTTTGAAAAATTTTTTGAATTTTTAATGATGAGAGAGAGCAACAACAAAATGAAACAAATCATGAATAACTAAGATCAAATAAGCAATGCATGCAAGAACACGTTGAGTGTCAAGATGAACAACATAATTTTTTTTTTAGAAAAGAAAAACATGCGAGACACCAAACTTAGAAATTTTCATACTAGAAACACTAACAAATTGAGAATGCACATGAGAAACAACAAAAGACACAAAAAAAGAGAATTTAAAGATCAGACCCAATAAAATAATCAAGAACAACTTAAAGATCAATGAAGAACATAATGTATATATTTTAGAAGAATGCAAGAAAATTAAAAATATGCAAGACGCCAAACTTAAAATGTGATACTAGACTCAAACAAGAAACACAAATTATTTTTTATTTTGATGATTTTATTAAATTTTTTTGTATTTTTCGAAAATTATTTTGAAAAGAAAAATAAAGAAATTAAAATTTTTTTTTAATGCGAATTCCAGGAATCATGCAATGTTAGTCTAAAGTTTCAGTCTAAAAAGATTAGACATGGCTAGCCAAGCTTCACCAGGACATTACATACAACAGCCAAATTGATGGGAATCAACTAGCTCCTGTGATGATAAAAGCATCATCTGAAACTCTAGAATTCATTCTTAAAAATTCTGAAGAATTTTTAGAAAACTAAGCATATTTTATTTTGTTCTTCAGAAATTTTTTTTTGAATTTTTCGAAAATAAAAAGCTTAAAAATAAAATAAAATTACCTAATCTGAGCAACAAGATGAACCGTCAGTTGTCTAAACTCGAACAATCCCCGGCAACGGCGCCAAAAACTTGGTGCACGAAATTGTGATCTCAATGACGCTAACAACTTGGTACGCACAATTGCAGTCTCAACTCTTTTTCACAACTTCGCACAACTAACCAGCAAGTGCACTGGGTCGTCCAAGTAATAAACCTTACGTGAGTAAGGGTCGATCCCATGGAGATTGTTGGCTTGAAGCAACCTATGGTCATCCTTGTAAATCTCAGTCAGGCGGATTCAAATGGTTATGAGTTTTGATAGTTAAAATATAATTAAAACAGAAAATAAGATAGAAATACTTATGTAATTCATTGGTGGGATTTCAGATAAGCGTTTGGAGATGCTTGGTTGCTTCTGAACCTCTGCTTTCTTACTGCCTTCTTCCAACCATGCGTTACCTCCTTCCATGGCAAGATGTATGATCCTCTCGGATGAAAATAAATCCATCTGCGCTGTCACCTCAGGGCTAATCATCTGTCGGTTCTCGCTAGCATCGGAATAGGACCATTGTCCTTTTGCATACTGTCACTTGTGCCCCACATTCGAAGGTTTGAAGCTCGTCACAGTCATCCCTTCCCAGATCCTACTCGGAATACCACAGACAAGGTTTAGACTTTCTGGATCTCAGGAATGCTGTTAATGGTTCTAGCTTATACCACGAAGGTTCTAATCTTAGACTAGAAACCCAAGAGATACGCACTCAAGCTATTGCAGATAGAACAGACGTGGTTGTCAGGCACGCGCTCATAGGTGAGAATGATGATAAGTGTCACGGATCATCACATTCATCAAGTTGAAGTGCGAGTGGATATCTTAGAGAAGAAGTAGGCGTGAATTGAAGAGAAAAACAATAGTACTTGTATTAATTCATGAAGAACAGCAGAGCTCCACACCTTAATCTATGGGGTGTAGAAACTCCACCGTTGAAAATACATAAGTGAAAGGTCTAGGCATGGCCGAATGGCCAGCCTCCCAAATATGAACAACAATGATAATGTTCCAAAGATCAAAAGATTTTCCAAAGATTAAAATACAATAGTAAAATGTCCAATTTTAATGAACTAGTAGCCTAGGGTTTACAGAAATAAGTAAATGACGCAGAAATCTACTTCCGGGGCCCACTTGGTGTGTGCTTGGGCTGAGCATTGAAGCTTTTTCGTGCATAGGCTATTCCTGGAGTTAAACGCCAGCTTTGGTGCCAGTTTGGGCGTTTAACTCCAATTCTGGTGCCAGTTTGGGCGTTTTACGCCAGAAATTTTAGGCTGACTTTGAACACCGATTTGGGCCATCAAATCTCGAGCAAAGTATGTACTATTATATATTTCTGGAAAGCCCAGGATGTCTACTTTCTAACACAACTAAGAGCGCACCAATTGGGCTTCTGTAGCGCCAGAAAATCCACTTCAAGTGCAGGGAGGTTAGAATCCAACAGCATCTGCAGTCCTTTATCAGCCTCTGAATCATATTTTTGCTCAGGTCCCTCAATTTCAGCCAGAAAATACCTGAAATCACAAAAAAACACACAAACTCATAGTAAAGTCCATAAATGTGATTTTTATTTAAAAACTAATAAATATATACTAAAAACTAACTAAATCATACTAAAAACTACCTAAAAACAATGCTAAAAAGGGTATAAATTATCCGCTCATCAGTTGTGTGGAGTTGTGAAAAAGAATTAAGATTAAGATTGTGCGTACCAAATTTTTGGTGCCATTGTTAGAGATCACAATTTCGTGCACCAAAAGCATTAAAAACAAACAAGCGCCTTGTAATGTGCTTGTATTGATTTTAAAACCATGATGAACAAGTGATTTCAATTCAATTCACTAAAGTAAAAGCGCACAATTCAAGATGCCAAACAAGGATAAAGTCTAACACATATGGTCGCTACAACATATGAATTAAACTCACTATTCATCTAGGCAATTAAACAAAGACTTAATGCTCAATACACATATTCATCAAAAATTAAACCAAAATTTAGGCAAGAAGCAACCCAATCAATCATTAATCAAACACTTGCAATTTATTTAATCACAAACACTTAAACTAAAACTAATATAATCACTAAAACAAAAATGAGATGCAATGAAAACTAACAAGAATAAGTAAAAAAAAAAATAGGGAAAAAGTAAGAGAAGAGAGGGGGGAAAGAGAAAACAAGAGAAGGAGTAGATAGAAGAGAAGGAGAGAAGTGTAATAGTGAGAAAACAGGGGTGTGCGTACGCACAGGTACATGTGCGTACACACACAAGGTGAAACAAGGGGTTATGCGCGTGCATAGCAGCGTACGGGCACTGCGAACAGAAGGGAATTTAGTGTCTGTACGCACGCACAGAGGCGTGTGCGGACGCACAGAAGAGAAAAGAAGGGGTGTTTGCACGCACAAGGGGTGCGTATGCTGCGAGTAGAGGGGGTCCAAAGGTTGTGCATGCGCACAAAGCTATGCGCACACACAGGTAGTTTTTTTTTTTAGGGAAAGGATCATGTGTGCGTGCGCACACAGGTCCGTGCACACGCACAAGAGCATAAGGGGGCAGGGGTTCACGCGCACAGGCTGTGCTGGCGTAGCGGGCAGAGGCCAATACCATGACTGTGCATGTGCACAGGTCGGTGCGCACGCATAGGACGCAGAAATAGAAGTTTTGTGTGCACGCACAAGTGTGTGCGCACGTACAGATGCCATGTTTTTCAAAAATTTTTCTTTCAAAATCTAAGGTACCAAGCCTTAGCTCAATCAAAACTCAACACCAAAACATGCAAGAACCCATAAATTCATTATCCAAACCAAAATTAACCTATCTAAACTCAAAAATTAAACTAATTCTAAGCTAACCAATCAAACAAAAAATGCAATTAAGGCAAAATATATACAAAAAGAGAAAAGTTAGAACAATGTTACCTTGGTGGGGTGTCTCCCACCTAGCACTTTGGTTTAATGTCCTTAAGTTGGACTTATGGAGAGCTCTAACCAAGGAGGCTTGTGCTTATATTTATCTTGGAGCTTCCGACAATGCTTGAATCTCCAAAATTCTCAATTGATTGCACCAAGCTTGGATGGAGTGTCCAACAAGCTTTGAGCTCCCAATAAGAAAAAAAAAGCAACAAGAAAAACATATTCACAATATCAACATATTCATAATAACCAAAAATAAGCAAGCAAAATATGTACAATCAACCAAAAATTAAGCTATTCACAATATTCACATATGCACAATAGCCAAGAATACAACACCATTGCAACTCCCTGGCAACGGCGCAAAAAATTTGATGTGTGAGAATTGCACCGGTTCGGAATTTCTCAATAGAAGAATAAGCGGTTCGTTGCAAGTATAGACCAAACCGGCAATCAACCCTCACAATCAAATTTAATTTCTAAAGATGAGTCACATTACAAAACATATATATAGTAACCGAAAGTATTGAACTCTTGGGTCGTTCTCCCTAGGAGTTGCAATGAAATGTCATATTATTGGCTATGGAAGGAAATGGGGATTGGATGACAAGATATGCAAGAAATGTAAATAGCAAGAAATTAAACAAGCATGCAATTAAATGAAAGCAAGTAAAGGCAATGAAAATGGAAATTAAATGCTAAAAAGGGCTCTTGGTGAGAATTGGAGAATTAAGGATTCCTATCCTAGTTGTGGACCACAAACATGATAATTGTGTGGAATTAATCCTAATTAGTCAACTCTACATCGAGAATAAGTCAAAAGAGCATAATTGATTCCAATCCCTAAGTTCTAGTCAATACTAGTGGGTCACTTAGAGTCAAGGAAAACTAAACCAATTAACAATCCTCATACAATGCGGAATGGACATCCAGAACTCAACTTCACATAATTTCCCAACCAAGAGTGTGAAAAGCTAGGCAAAAACCCCACCAAGCATTTTATCAAATACTTGGTGGGTATAAAAGGAAAGCATGATAAAATGACAAGAAATAATAAATGCTACAACTACCAAGCAAGGAAAGTAAAGATAGCAACTCAACAAAGCAATAAATGACATGAAACATAAATTGCATTAAATGTAAAAAAATAACAAGAGTGTGCTTAAACATAAAAGACAAAAGAAATGAAATAACAAATAGAAGAAAAGAACAAAGATGCAATAACAATAAATGACAAGGAAAAGTAAATGAGAACAAGAATTAAAAGTAGAATGGCAAGAAACTAAACTAAGAAACCCTAATTCTAGAGAGAAGGGAGAGCTTCTCTCTCTAGAAAACAACCTACATAATGCTAAACTAACCCTAATTTCTCCCCCCTTTCACATGGAGTGAGGCTTTCTTTAATATAGCTAGAATCAACTTCAGAAAGTCCAAAAACTAGACTCTGGAGGCCCAGAAATTGCCCCCAGTGATTTGCATTAAGTGAGTCACGTGCTGGGACGTGCGCGTATGCACACATGCTGATTTTCTTCTTGTGCGCGTGCACAGGATGTCGTGTGCATGCACACATGGCTTTGTGGTTCTTGTGCGTGCACATAGCGTACGCACAAGGGTTGTGCGCACGTACACTCCAATGTGTGCTTCTCCTTTGTTTTCTTCATGCTTTCTTCCAATTCCATACTTTTCTTCCACTCTTATCGAGCCATTCCAACCTATTACACCTGATATCACTCATCAAAACTATCAAGGTATCGAATGGGATAAAAGTGGGATTAAAGTCACTGATTTAGGCACAAAAATGCATGTTTCCACATTTAGGCTCAATTAAGGGAGAGAACACAAAAGTATGCTATTTGGATGAATAAATGTGGGTTTAAGTGATGAAATCCACTTAAATCAAACCAAAATATATCGTCAAATATGGATTCATCACTCCTCCCCTCAACCTAGGAGGTTTAGAAACTCATACTAAAGTAAAAACAATGGTAAATGTGTATGGTGGTAAAAAGTGATGTCTGTTCCTTGAATAACATAAATAAAATCCCTTAAATACAAAGCTAATGACTAGTAAGGGTACAACAGTCTTTTTAGTGCTAAAATCCACTTCTAGGGCCCACTTGGTGAGTGTTTGGGCTGAGCTTGATGATATCCACGTGCTATGAGGTCTCTTGGATGTGGAACGCCAGCTAGGGAGTCCTCTCTAGGCGTTTGTACATTGGACTCTGCTTCCTTGGGCGCTGGACGCCAGAAAAGGGCAGTAAGCTGGCGTTAGACGCCAGTTTTAGGCCTTCTAATCTAAAACAACATATGAACTATTATACATTTCTGGAAATCTTTGGAAGTCAGTCTTCCATAGCCATTGAGAACGCTCCATTTGGACTTTAGTAGCTCCAAAAAATCTCTTCTGAGTGCAAGGAGGTCAGATTTGGACAGCATCTGCAGTGCTTTCTCTGTCTCTAAATCAGACTTTTGCTCCAGCTCCTAAGTTTCAGTCAGAAAACACCTGAAATGGTGGAAAAATACACAAACTCAAAGTGGAATCCAAAAATATGAATTTAACACTAAAACTTGTAAAAACTTAATAAAAAGTAAAAAAATATGCTGAAAATTATGCGAAAAAGCTTATAAAATATCCGCTCATCAGATACCATAATGTAACACCTTAATATTCAAATCCTTATGCTCGAGTCATAAGTCAACGACAATAAGGTGGTACGACTCTCAAGGTGGATTTTTACTACATAGTTATATATATTTAATTGAAAGGAGTATTAATCGAGAAGCCTAAAAAGAGTAAAAATAAAATCCATTCAGAAACACTCTCCTATCGAAGGAAACAAGATAAAATGTATTCGGATAGCAAACCAGAATAAGATATAACAATAAGTAAGAATAGAATAAAGATAGGGTACATATATGTATATAGATGTGAATATAATAGCCACTAGTCACCACCTGCATAGCTTAGGCCGACTAGGATACAGTAATAAAATCAGTTGACAACAGTAATTTTTCCTATCTCTCCCATTATATACATCAAAGCCTCTATAGGCAAGTTTTCAAAGGAAAATAAATACATAATAAAAGTGTTCATACCCTGGACCGAGCTATACGGTCTGGGTTGGACGGAGACAAAGCGACCGACCTCTTGCTAGGTTGGTCGTCACCGACCTCTTCCCAAAACAGCTCGGCCAAATTTCCATAGAGGCCCAAGCAGGCCCAAACAGAAGGACACAGCCCACCTTAAAGGTGGCTGAAAAAGATAGGTGACCTCGCCCAAAGATAAGATAAGATAACTCGCTTATCTCAAGAAAGGTCACTCCACACTACTATAAATACACTGGAGCCCCCAAGTATAACTCATACTCTGATTCTACACAAAACCCTGCCTAAAGCCCGTGCTAACTTAAGCATCGAAGTCTCTTGTAGGTACCACCACCCTCCGGTGACTGAGGATCAGCAAGCATCTCAAGATCCAGCAAATCGGACGCAACAGCTCTGATCACATCAGAAGATCTCATCCGAGATCGACCTTCGGTTTTAGGTAACCCACGGAACATTAGCATCATTGCCGGGGAACCTGGAAGTCATCCCATCACCATGGCGGACGACCATGACAACGATCATAACTCTGGTTTGGTGGACAGAATGCCAAATAAGAACACGGACGCCACCTCCAAGGACACACCTCAAAACAGGGAGGATAAGCAACCCCAAACACAGAAATCTTGGAAACTATCTGTGAACAACATAATCGCCTTAAATATCTTGAACAAGAAGCCGACTGACAGCGGAGGCCGAGCGAGACCTTCGTAGAGAAACAAGACGACGTCGAGAGCTGGAGGACAAGCTCCTAAAGCATGAACCTGATCTCAAAACTAAGACCACTCGATCCAGCCACGAAGATAGCCCCTATTCTGAGGGTTACTTGAAACTGTAGGTTGATCTCGGACGAGATTTTCTATACTGATCGGTGATGACGCGTCTGGCGTATGGATGATGGCCGGAGCAGTCGCATCCGGCTTGTTGGAGTGGTAGTGCTTCTGATCCTTTGTCACCGGTGGGTGGTGGTACCTGCAAGAGACTCCGATGCTTAAGTTAGCAAGGGTATTAAGCAGGTTTTTAGTAGAATCAGAGTATGAGTTATACCTGGGTGCTCCAGCGTATTTATAATGGTGTGGAGTGACCTTTTTAGATAAGATAAGTTAGTTATCTTATCTTATCTTATCTTATCTTATCTTTGGGTGAGGTCAGCTTATCTTCAAGGGAACCGCCCTTCTTTCTGTAGGCCTGGGCTACCTTTGGATTTGGGTCGTGTTCCTCTATTTGGGCCCTTTATTGAGCTTTCCTGGCAACTTGGCCGAGCTCTTTGAGAAGAGGTCGGATAATATGACCTGAAGAGGTCGGTTGCTTTGTCGCTAAACATCTCGGGTCGTACAGCTCGACCCAGAGTATGAATAGTGCCCCTGCTCGAGCTCGGTCTTTCTGTTTTGAGGTCGAGTCTTTTTTAGGACTTCGATCCTTTTTTGGTGAAAGCCAAACTCGAGCATCTGTTGATTTCCCTTTTGTAGAGTCTTCTTTTGAATGTGGAACGTTTTCTTTACTCTTAAAAGCGCGCGCTTTGCATTAGCGCTCTGGTCTTGGGAATGTGCGAGAGTTTAATGCCCTCATTAATTGTTTCTAATGCCCCGTTTCTCTTGCCTCTTCATTTTGAATTTGGCACTCAGAAAAAATGGTTTCCCCTTCTCTGTAACTTCCCCCCTTTTTTCTCTCTTCCTTTCCGTTTCGCCTGAAGTTTGCATTTTTGTTTTTCTCTGTGATGCTTTTTTGCTCAAAGGGTGGTTCTGATCCTTGTCACTTCAGCTTTTGGCTTTCTTCAGAGTTTTCTCCCTTTTCCAGGTTGGTTTTTCCTTACTTTCTTTGTCGCTTGCATTTATTTCTGGCTTTGACTTTAGAAAGTTTGAACCTTTTGTATCGCCGTGCATCTGCTTGTTTACTGTTGTGAGGGTATTTCTTACTTTTGAAATGGTCCTTCCATATTCTAGGGTTCGTGTCGCTTATTTTTCTTCTTTACAAACTGTATGAACCTACTTGCTTTCTCAAAAGATTGCTCATTTGATGTCCTTCACCTTGTTGATAGTTTTTCTTTGCTGACGAATTTTGTAAAAGATAACGATGCTTTTTTCTTTTTCTCTGAAAAAGGTTGTGTCTTTGATGACTTTTTCTTGATACGTTTTATTTGGTTGCTTCGTTTGTTGATCAAACTGAGACTGTGGGTCTAGAGGGTAGTTATTTTGATGGTTTTATCTGTGGCTTGTTGTTTTAGTTGAAAGGGGTCATTATCTTCCTGTATCGAGGTGTAGGCTTGTAGGTTTTCCTGAGTCCTTGTTCTATAACTGCCTCCAAAGGATGCCCCTGGACTATGTCTTGGGGTTTTCTTTTTTCTTGTTTGTTTGCTTTAAGTCATGCTCTGCTATGAGTTGATTTTGGCTTTGGCCGAGATGTTTTTGGTTAGTAATTTATTTTTTCTTTTTGCTGTAGGACTAGTTGACCTCATGTCTTCTCACAAAAATGTTGTTGAGACCTCCTCCCACGTCCCTGAGGGCATGGCTGACTGGGTGGATTCTAAGGTTCTTCTGTGTGTTTCATTGGTTAACT
This sequence comes from Arachis ipaensis, assembly GCF_000816755.2. Classification (NCBI taxonomy): domain Eukaryota; kingdom Viridiplantae; phylum Streptophyta; class Magnoliopsida; order Fabales; family Fabaceae; genus Arachis; species Arachis ipaensis. Next base: position 40,934,982 of record NC_029793.2, on the reverse strand, counting down.
CCGAGTTTTGTCAGCAGCTTAGGCAGTTTCATAGGATTTGTAGTAATGGTAGTGATGAAAAGAACTATGAGCTTGTGTCTTCCAATTCTGAGGAAAGGGTTTGTTTTTCTACCCGAATTGTTGGAGAACGCCCTTTTTTCTATGCGTACGACTTCTTTTTTAGTCAGATGAATGTTACTCTTCCTTTTACTCATTTTGAGACCAACCTCTTGTGGTCTTGTAATGTAGCTCCATCCCAACTTCACCCCAACTCCTGGGGTTTTATAAAAATCTTTCAGTTTCTATGTCATGAACTGGATATCCCTGCTTCACAATCCCTCTTCTTTTATCTTTTTGTTTTGACCAAGCCCGGGGTGGTTAAGAAGAAGGCCTCCTGGGTTTCTTTCCAAGCTTTCCAAGGGAAGAAGGTTTTTTTCCATGTTTGATGAATCTTTTTGTGACTTCAAAAATTACTTTTTCAGGGTCCGAGCTGTTGAGGGAGCTCGGCCCTTTTTTCTGGATGAGAATGCTGAGCCCGCCTTTCCTTTGGAATGGCAAATGAATGTAATGGTGTCTAAATACACGTGGGAGATGTTGGATGAGGCTGAACAAGCCTTTGTGACTGTGCTGGAAGAAAATTCGGGGCAGTCTCCCCATCTTGATACAAAGAAATTCCTAGGAAATCCCTCTCTCCTCCGAGCTAAGCTGGGTAGTGGTCGATTTCTCTTTTGTTTTTTGTTTATTTTGTCGAGTTTATTTCTTGTAAGATCTTTTCTGATTCATAACTTGGTTTCTCGCTGTGATGTTTGTTTGCAGAGATGATTAAAAATAATGAATCTATCAAGGCCTTTAAAAGGGCAAGGAAGGCTACTGCAGCTCAAAATGTCTCGGCCAAGGTGGCCGGGGAGGGGTCATCTCAGGTTCAGTCGAAGCCATCCGTAACGAGCTCACCGGGGGCGAGGAAGGTGATCTCTACTCCTCGGGTTCGTTTGGTTGATCCTCCACAAGCTTCTGTTGCTACTTCTGGCACTCCTCCAAACAAAAAACAAAAGACAACTGAGCCTTTTAACCTTGATGCCCCTGACTTTGACATGGTTGATTTTGTCGATCAGCAGATTGATCCTTAAGGAACCATTCCTACTGACGATGTCTCTCTCCTTTGCCATTTGGACTTTATTACTCGGAGCAGCATCAAGATGGCACATATGGGAGCTGCCATGTACCGAACTGCCCAAGATCTTCCCTTTCATGCTACCAAAGCTTTTATGGAGGAGGCTAAGCGGGAGTTCGACAGAATGAAGGGTTTGAAGGAGGAGCTCCAAGTGAAAGTGACCAAGCTGGAGAAGGAGTTGGAGGGCGAAAAGGCTAGTTCTGTTGCTTTGGCAGCTTCTGTGAGTTTGGCTGAAGACACGGCATTGAGGCACAAGGATATCTATGTCATGACCTACCAGGAAGTGATGCATCTCAGGGAGGAGTTGGAGTCCGCTCAGACTGATTATGCCGAGCTCCAGGGTCACCTTGTAGGCAGCGTAACTGCTGCTTATGAGAACCTGAAAGAGCAGGTTTGGGTTCTTGCCCCCGAGCTTGACCTTACTCTCTTCAGCCTGGACAATGTTGTAAAGGACGGCCAGATCGTCCCTGACGACCCTGATGAGGATGATGTTGAACCCCCTTCTGTGCCTGCCGCCAAAGCTTCTGTTGTGCCGACTTCTTCAGCTCCTTCATTTGAGGTTGGTCATCCCGAATCGGAACCTGATTGCCAGATCTTAAACAGGGATGACGGGACAGTGGATGCAGTGCCTATTCAGACTCACCCTCCTTCACCCCGTGCTGATGCTGCCGAGAAGCCTCCGGATTTTAAATGAATTTTCTAAATGTTTGTGTAAATAGCCCGGCTTGTGGGCTTTTGAACTCTTTATTTTGTAAATGGTGGTTGCTTGATAAACCCCTATTTCATGGTTTATTTTGTGCTCAATTGAGTGATTTTTTATCAGCTTTTCACCCACTTATTCATATGATTTGCATGTTTTACATTTTCCTTCCTGATTTTGTGCTATGATTGAAAACATGCTTCTTTGGCTTTAAATTACCAAATATTAATCCTCTCTTATTACCATTAGATGCCTTGATATGTGTGTTAAGTGATTTCAGAGATTACAGGGCAGGAATGGCTTGGAGGATGGAAAGGAAGCATGTAAAAGTGGAAGGAATACAAGAAGTTGAAGGAATTGCAAAGTTGTCAGCCTGACCCTCTCGCACTAAAACGATCATAACTTGAGCTATAGAGGTCCAAACGATGCGGTTTTAGTTGCATTGGAAAGCTAACATCCGGGGTTTCGATTTGATATATAATATTCCATAGTTGCCCTGAAGCTAGGCAACACGAACGCGTGCTCCACGCGGACGCGTCGCAGTGACAAAAATCAGTGTGGCATATTTCTTCTCCAGCGATTTCTGGGCTGTTTTCGACCCAGTTTGCGGCCCAGAAAACACAGATTAGAGGCTATAAAGTGGGAGAATCCATTCATTCATGATCACACTTTCATTTATTCACTTTTGATAATTTAAATGTAGTTTTTTGAGAGAGATGTTCTCTCCTCTCTCTTAGGTTTTAGGATTAGGATTCCTCTTAAAGGATTTAGGATTTCTACTCTTCATCAAGTTCAATATTTCTTTTGCTTTATATTTTTCTTTTACTTTCAGATACTCTAATGCTGTCCTTTAATTACTTATGTTGCCAGATTGGCTTATGAACTCTTTATGTTTAAATTGATTTTCTCTTATTAATGCAGTTGAGGTATTTCAGATCATTGATTCTTATTTAGCTTTTTATGTTATTGGCTTTAATTGATTAACTGGAAGCTCTTGAGTTATCAACTATCCGTGATTGGTTGTTATGTCGGCTAAATTGACTGGTATTCCACTAACTCTAGTCTTTCCTTAGGAGTTGGCTAGGACTTGGGAATCTAACTAATTAGTTCACTTGACTTTCTCTTGCTTTCATAAAGGTTAACTAAGTGGGATTAACTTCCATTCTCATAGGAGTAACTAGGATAGGACTTTCGAATTTTCATACCTTGCCAAGAGTTTATTTTACAGTTATTTATCTATTTTATTTTTCATTTAAATTACCTGTTCCTTACCTTTAAAACCCGCAATTTACAAAACTCATAACCATTAATAAGAACATACCTCCCTGCAGTTCCTTGAGAAGACGACCCGAGGTTTAAATACTTTGGTTATCAATTTTAAAGGGGTTTGTTACTTGTGACAACCAAAACGTTTGTAAGAAAGGACTTTTATTGGTTTAGAAGCTATACTTGCAACGGGAATTTATTCTGAATTCTAGATCACGCAAAAGTTCTCTCTTCACAATGGCGCCATTACCGGGGAATTGCAAACGTGTGCCTTATTATTGGTTATTGTAAATATTTATACTTTTTACCTGTTTTATTGTTTTTATTTTTGTTTTTATTTTTGCTTTTTCGTAAATTAAGAGGTTATTAGTTTTTATTTAGTTATTAAAAATTTTTCAAAAAAATTTGTTCTTGGTGTTCATCTTGATCTTCAAGTTGTTCTTCATGTTCATCTTCACCTTCAAGTTGTTCTTAGTTGTTTTCTTCATTTTGATCTAAAAATTTTAAGTTTGGTGTCATTTTATTGTTTTTCTCTTTCCTCATTAAATTCAAAAATTCAAAATTTAAAACTCAAATTTCAAATTTCAAATTTCAAATTTCAAATTTCAATTTTCAAAATTCAAATTTAAAAATTTAAAATTCAAATCTCAAATTTCAAAATTTAAAATTTAAAATTTTAAATTTCAAAATTCAAATCTTTTTTTCAAAAAAATCATATATTTTTCAAAATTTTATCTTATCTTATTTCAAAAATCAAATTTCAAATTTCAATATTTGAATTCCAAAATTCAAAATCCAAATTTTAAATTTTAAATTTAAAATTTTAAAAATCAAACCTTTTCAAAATTTAAATCTTTTTCAAATTTTTATCTTATATTGTTGACTTTTTCAAAATTTAAAAAATTCAAAATTAAAAAAATTTTCAAATTTCAAATTTCAAAATTTAGAATTCAAAAATTTGATTTTCAAAATTTGAATTTCAATAACCTTTTAATTTAAATTTGTTTTTTTCGTTTTTAATTTTTATTTGCTACTATGAACTCTCACCCCTTTGGCTATGAGTCTGGTTACAATTATGTTGCAAGAAGAGGAAACTATAATGAAAATAGACATCAAGGTTGGAAGAATCAAAGATGGGAGGAGCCACAAGGATTTGATCAACCCTCTTGGCAACAACCCCCTCCAATGCACTATAACCAACAACCATTCTGTGATGCATACCAAAATGATGACTATGGTGCACCCCCTTGTAGTTACCAACAAGTCCCGCCATATGCTTATGAACCATCTCCTCAACACAACTCTGGACCACCATACTCACAAGCCCCTTACCACCAAACACCACCATATGATCCTAACTTGTATCCACCACACCAACTACCATATGAACCACACCCAGAACCACCACCATCTCCATATCCTTATCAAGAAGAACCACCTTCCTATTATGAACCCTCTCTCCCAACCAATGAACCCTCATATCCACCCCAACCTCCAATGGATGACAGACTTCGTGTTCTTCTTCAAGGGGAAGCAAGGATGCAAAGGAGTATACTGGAACTCACGACTGCCTTAACCGAGGTAGTAAATATAATAGCTTCCCGACATCTGAGTACTTAAAAAACTCCCATGGCTACTTGTGGAGAATAAAAAGAAGAGCAAAGCATGAAGGAGACACTAGAAACTTCAGTGGACAATGAGGAACATGGCTTTGTATTGGAACAAGTGGAGGAAGCCATAATAGTTGCAGAGGAAGAAATAGTTGAAGACTTGGGAGATGTTGAACCTCCATGGGAAAGTCAAGACATAGAGCCTCCTTCCAAGACGGTTGCATTTGATGTTGAGGAGGGTGTACAACCTCCAAGGCATATCATGATTAAGGACTTGGAAGAGGTTGATCAAGAGATGGAGATTCAAGAAGAAGAAGCACAACCTCCCATGCCCTTAAAAAGCAGTGAAGAAGAGATTGAATTGGAAGAAAGCTACCAAGAAGAAGAGGTTGAAATTGAAGAAGCTTACAAGGAGGTGGAAGTTGTTAGAAAAGAGCACAAGGGAGTAGAGCTTGCAAGTTCATTAGAAACACCTCTCCCAAGGCCATTACCGTCCAACACAATGTTCAAGTGGGTAAAATTCTTATCCTTGACCTTTACCTTCCCACTTGAATATGGGCTACTGGAGACGGATGGTCAACTTAGAGCTATTTGTGGCATTAAGAGTAAGAGGAAGATGGTCAGTGGTAAGAATTATCCTGCAAGGTTCATTATGGTTGGAAGCTTTAAGTTTAAATGCAAAGGTTGGTGTAGAGCTCAATTGAATGGGTTTAGAAATTTGTTTGGACGCTTCAGTGAGAATTCTAAAGCTGAACCACCCGGATGGAATCATGATAATCAACTTGAAGACGGGGGTAGAAACAAGATTTGGGATCCAGGAATATATGAGGATCAACTTTGGGAGCTCAAAGCTTTTGAAGAACCCCATCAAAGCTTGAGGAATTTACTTAGTATTGATAGAGCTTATTGGAAGTCCAAGCATTGGTGTTAGTTTCAGGATGAGTTCAAGCACAAGCCGCCATGACAAGGAGCTCACCAAATGTCCAACTTAAGGACTTTAACTAAAAGTGCTAGGTGGAAGACAACCCACCATGGTATGATCGTTCCTTTTTCATTTTTATTTAGTTTTATTTGTTTTTGAGGTTTATTTTATTTTATTGTATTGAACCTGGAGTTTTGCATAACATTCATATTAGCATTGCATTCTGCATACTGCATTACCAAAAAAAAAAAGCACGCACGCGACGCGGTAGCGTCGGTGACGCGTCCGCATCATAAGTGCATTAGGAATAAAAGAAAAGTGAATAGAGAGTCACGCGAGAGCGTGGCTGGAGGCATGCCTTAGGCACAAATATGCCCACGCGACCATGTCGCCGATGCGGCCGCGTCATTTGAAAAATAGCTTCCCCACGCGTCCGCGTCACCCACGCAAACGCATGGCTCTGTAAAATCGACGTAAAGGGGTGTATGGCAGTATGTTGGGCTAGAATGGGGCTGGACTCGTGCTGGAAGCCCAAGCCCTCCCATGTGAACGCGTGACCCACGCGTCTGCGTTATTTGTCAAAGTATGGCCATTCACACGATCACGTCAACCACACGACCGCGTCACCCAGATTTTTGGCAAAATGCATTTAAAACAGAGAGTTGCGCGACCGCGAGGCTGCCCTCGCGCTAAAGGCACAAATCACTCCACGCGAACGCGTGATCCACGCCTCCGCGTCACTTCATAGAAGCGCTATCCACGCGAACTCGTGAACCACGCGTCCGCGTCGCATGCGTCGCACAACTTATCCAGATCAGCGCCAATCATCTTATCTTTTCTTTTTTTAATCCTAATTTCTTCTATCTTTTCTTCTTTCTCTCTCCTTTCTTACTTTCTTTTTCTTCATCTTTTTAACTTCTCATCCTTTTTCACTTTCATTTTATTTAATTTATTTGCATACTTTCATTCATTGAATTTTAATTTTGTGCATATTTTTATTTTCTTTTCTAAATTTTTTATTTTACCATTGGTGTTCAAATGTTCTCATTCAACTGTTACATCTTTTCTGGTATTTTCTTGGTGCTTATGACTTGTTTTATTCTGATTGGGTAACATTATTTAAATCAATGCTAATCTTTTATGATACTTGTACTTCTCTTGCATTGATATGAACTTATACTATCTTGCATTACCCACATTCCCCTCTCCTTTGTTGCAAATTCTGTAACACTGGTATGCCATGTGCTTCTATTGTTTTCTCACTTGCATGTTGTAGCTACCATGTAATTGAGACCCCATTATTTGGCATTAACCCACCCATACTGTATTTATTTTCTTATCTTTACTTCTAGGTTACTTTTCTTCTTTTCCTCTTCTTTCAGGATGGCCACCAAAGAAGGGAAAGGGAAAGCTCTAAATGAGGCGACAAACAAGTCCATCTGCATAATCTCTAGAGAAAAGCGTCAGTTGGAGCCACCCATCCACTTGCACACCTTAGCATGCACTGAGGACGGTGCAATCTTTAAGTGTGGGGAGGTCGATACCGACTTCCAGGGGCTAGTTACCTTCTTTTCAACACCAATACTCTATTATCTTTGTTTGTTCATTGTTGCATTTGCATATTTGATTGCATGTTTGTTTAATTTTATGCATTTAATTACTACTTGGTTGAAGTAATATTTTCTTTTTCAAGAAATTTTTATAGTATTTCACTAATTTAAATTGAAATTTTTTTAATAAATTTGTTTGAAGTTGTATTTGGAACATGGTTTTTGAGCTAAAGAACACACAGCCTGTGAGATTTTGAGCTTATTTATATGGTTACATTATTTAACCATAATATTTTTATTCTTGTGTGTTCTCTTCTCTATAATTACAATCTTTGCTTTGTTCCATTCTATATGTCCATCATTTAGTGTATTTACATGCTTGCATATGATTGAGGCCATTACTTGTTTTCATTCACTTATCCCAAATAAGCCTACCCTTTTCATGTCACCCTTGTTAGCCACTTTGAGCTTTTTAACCCCCCTCTATTCCATAGCCACATTACTAGCCTTAAGCAGAAAAACAAAATAAAAATCCCAAGTTGAATCCTTGGTTAGCTTAAGATAGATATTGTGTATAATTTAAGTATGGGAAATTTTATGGGAACATGGGATGATATAAAAATAAATAAATAAATAAATAAAAATGGGGAAAGAGTCACAAGTCAAGTGTTCAGGACTCCGAGTCGAACCTTTCCGGCGATGGTGATGAAAAAGAAAGTTAGAGTCTGCGTTTTAGAGAGAGAGAGAGAGTGTGTTTGGAGAAAGGAAGAAAAAACGAGAACGGAAACT